>NW_028295651.1:600000-1046000 GCF_964341445.2 Mesoplodon mirus | reverse complement strand
TTCAAAACCCCATATTTCCGCAGAGGAATATATTTGACTAGTAAGAATCTTAAAACCTATGTATTGATATGTCTCCGTAAGGGAATCAAGTGTGTCTAGACTGGCATAAACATGGCAGTGAGATTCAGCTCAAACCCAATACAAAAATGAATTTGAAAAAAAAATAATGGGAAATTCTTTACAATTCCTTCCGGATTTCTGATGAAGCCTGGAATGACCCTATCTACAATGACAGCAGGATGTGGCATAAGGCTGGACACATGGGACTGAGAGGATTGTTGAGATTGGGTGAGCAAATGCAGACCGTTTAAAGCAATAATGCATGGCACCCATTCCATGGGTCCCATGTCTCCAGGTTGAAGGGAATATTACTACAGCTATAACATGTACGGGAAACCTTGAGAATGGACACACTGTGAATACGAAAGGTCTCTAAAACTCAACGAATAGTCCCTCTCCTGGTGCTCCGGTTTGAATTTCCAACAGCTTTACTATCAATCTCCCAACGTGGAGAGACAGCACCTTTAACCTCCTGGTTCGCACAGGTTCCCATTTTGACAGAGGAGGAAAGGGAAGAGGGAGAACCAATGAGAGAGTAGCTGTTAGGCATTTGGACGGGCACATGTCAGTCTTATATCCCGGGAGGAAGAAGAATTAACCAAAGTCTCAGCCACCCACTGGGAACCAGTTTAGGTCCTGAACCAAAATTTTGGACTTGCGATCATCTCACAAAAAACAAGTTAAATAATGGAGCTCAGGGGCACAGCAATTCACAAACTGGCAGAGTAATAAATGACAACTCTCGTCCAAAAATCTGTTGAGGGAAGGCAACGAGGTGGACTTGAAAGCGAGGCAGAATAGCAGGAAAATGATTTCACGAGGTACGTAAGAATCACCTTTAAAGCACAGGAAGAGGGGCACAACATCGACAATGATGCACTTGGACAAAAAGGGCGTATGCGTTTTCTCCTGAAAATATTCAGGAGAAAACGCATACGCCCCTTTTGGCTAAGCAATCAAGCGGGCAATGCAAATCTTCACTACAAAGAAGTATCACTTCCCACCAGTAAAAAGGGACATCCACAAAATGGATAAAAAGGAGAAAGGCAAGACAGGCCCTGGAGAACAGGGAGCCTTGTTATGCTGATGGGCGGGATGTAAATTGCCAACTGCCTCTCTGGAGGAGTGCATTGTGTCCCTAAAACAAGTAAACAACAGAGCTACAGAGCCAAGGGCACTTCCAGTCTAGGGAATATACCTTGGGAAAACTGAAAATCAATAAGACAGAGCGTCCTCAAAATTTAGGGCTACACTGCTTACAATAACCTCAACTTGGGTACACCTTCAATATCCCAGGAAATATAAAAATGGTTCAAAAATTGTGGTACTTACGTATGATGGAATATCCCTCAGCCATGAAATCAATGTCATAAAACCAGTAGCAGCAAAATGAGTGGATTCAGGTACGATGATTCTAAGTGAAATAAGTCACACAGAAAAAGAAACTTATCATAAGATATCACTTATGAAGATCCTGTAAACATGGCTACACATGAACTGAGTTAGGAAAGAGAACAGAGTCTCCCATTTAGAAAACACTCTTCTGCCTGCTTAAGGGGGAAGGAGAGGTGGGGTGATGCATAAAACCATAGTTTGATATCGGCACAGGTACCATTCCAAAAAGGAACTATGGAATAGACAACATCCACAACTTCCTCAGTGAAAGGGACTCAAAACCCCATATATCCCGCAGAGGAATATATCTTACTCATAAGAATCTTAAAAACTATGTATTGATATGTCTCCGTAAGGGAATTAAGTGTGTCTAGACTGGCATAAACATGGCAGCGAGAGTCAGTTCAAACCCAAAATCAAAAGGAATTTCAAAAACAAAACAAAAAAACAGGAAAATTCTTTACAATTCCTTCTGGGTCTCTGATGAAACCTGGAATGACCCTATCTACAACGATAGCTAGATGTGGCATAAGGCTGGACACAAGGGACTGAGAGGATTGGTGAGATTGGGTGAGCAAATGCAGACCCTTTAAAGCAATAATGCATGGCACCCATTCCATGGGTCCCAACTCTCCGGGTTGAAGGGAATATTACTACAGCTATAACATGTACGGGAAACCTAGAGAATGGACACACTGTCAATACGAAAGGTCTCTAAAACTCAACGAATAGTCCCTCTCCTGGTGATCCGGTTTGATTTTCCAACTTCATTACTATCAGTCTCCAAACCTGGAGAGACAGCACTTTTAACCTCCTATTTCGCACAGGTTGCCAATTAGGCAGAGGATGAATGGGAAGAGGGAGAATCAATGAGAGAGTAGCTGTTAGGCATTTGGACGGGCACATATCACTCTTATTTCCTGGGAGGAAGAAGAATTAACCAAAGTCTCAGCCACCCACCAAGAACCAGTATAGGTACTGAACCAAAATATTAAACTTGCTCTCAGCTCAAAAAAAACGAGTTAAAAAATCGAGATCTGGGGCACAGCAATTCACAAACTGGCAGAGTAATTAAGGGAAACTATCATCCAAAAATCTGTTGAGGGAAGGCAACAAGGCGGACTTGATAAGTAGGCAGAATAGCAGGAAACATATTTCAAGAGGTACATTGGAATCACCTTTAAAGCACAGGAAGAGGGGCACAACTTAGACAATGATGCACTTTGCCAAAAAGGGCGTATGCGTTTTCTCCTGAATATATTCAGGAGAAAACACATACGCCCTTTTTGGCCAAGCAACCAAGGGGGCAATGCAAATCTGCACTACAAAGAAGTATCACTTCCCACAATCAAAAGGGACATAGGAAATATGTGTAAAAACCAGAAAGGCAAGACAGGCCCTGGAGAACAGGGAGCCTTGTTATGCGGATGGGCAGGATGTAAATTGTCAACTGCCTCTCTGGAGGAGTGCATTGAGTTCCCTAAAACAAGTAAACAACAGAGGTACAGAGCCAAGGGCACTTCCCGTCTAGGGAATATACCTTGGGAAAACTGAAAATCAATAAGACAGAGCCACCCCACTATTTAGGGCTGCACTGCTTACAAGAAGCTCATTTGGGTGCACCTTAAATATCCCTGAAAGATAAAAATGGTACAAAAAAATTGTGGTACTTACGTCCGATGAAATATCCCTCAGCCATGAAATCAATGTCATAAGACCAGTAGAAGCAAAATGAGTGGATTCAGGTACGATGATTCTAAGTGAAATAAGTCACATAGAAAAAGAAACTTATCATAAGATATCACTTATAGGTATCCTGTAAACATGGCTACACATGAACTGAGTTAGGAAAGAGAACAGAGTCTCACATTTAGAAAACACTCTTCTGCCTGCTTAAGGGGGAAGGAGAGGTGGGGTGATGCATAAAACAAGAGTTTAATATTAGAACAAGTACCGTTCCAAATACCAAATACGTAATAGCAAGACCTACAACTTCCTCAGTGAACGGGACGCAACAACCCATATTCCGTGCAGAGGAATATATCTGACTAATAAGAATCTTAAAACCTATGAACTGATATGTCTCCGTAAGGGAATCAAGTGTGTCTAGACTGGCATAAACATGGCAGCGAGAATCAGCTCAAACCCACTATAAAAAAATTTTCAAAAACAAAACAAAAAAACAGGGAAATTCTTTACAATTCCTTCAGGGTCTCTGATAAAACCTGGAATGACCATGTCTACAATGACAGCTGGATGTGGCATAAGGCTGGACACTTGGGACTGGGAGGATTGGTGAGACTGTGTGAGCAAATGCAGACCCTTTAAAGCAATAATGCATGGCACCCATTCCATGGGTCCCAAATCTCCAGGTTGAAGGGAATATTACTACAGCTATAACATGTACGGGAAACCTAGAGAATGGACACACTGTGAATATGAAAGGTTTCTAAAACTCAACGAATAGTCCCTCTCCTTGTGTGCCAGTTTGACTTTCCAACTGCTTTACTATCAATCTCCCAAATTGGAGAGACAGCACCTTTAACCTCCTGGTTCTCACAGGTTGCCAATTTGGCAGAGGATGAAAGGGAAGAGGGAGAACCAAAGAGAGAGTATCTGTTAGGCATTTGGACGGGCCCATGTCACTCTAATTGCCTGGCAGGAAGAAGAATTAACCAAAGACTCTTCCCCCTGCCGGGAACCAGTATAGGTCCTGAACCGAAATTTTGGGCTTGCGGTCAGCTCACAAAAAACGATTTGATAAATGGAGCTCAGGTTCACAGCAATTCACAAACTGGCAGAGTAATAAAGGACAGCTATCTTCCAAAAATCTTTTGAAGGAAGGCAAAGAGGCGGACTTGAAAGAGAGGCAGAATAGCAGGAAACAGATTTCAAGCGGTACGTTGGAATCACCTGTAAAGCACAGGAAGAGGGGCACAACTTCGACAATGATGCACTTGGCCAAAAATTGTGTATGTGTTTTCTCCTGAATATATTCAGGGGAAAACGCTTACGCCCTTTTTGGCCAAGCAAGCAAGCGGGCAATGCAAATCTGCAGTACAAAGAAGTATCACTTCCCACCAGTCAAAAGGGACATCGGCAAAATGTGTAAAATCCAGAAAGGCAAAAGAGGACCTGGAGAACCGGGAGCATTTTTATGCTGATGGGCGGAATGTAAGTTGCCAACTGCCACTCTGGAGGAGTGCATTGTGTTCCCTAAAACAAGTAAACAACTGAGCTACATAGCCAAGGGCACTTCAAGTCTAGGGAATATACCTTGGGAAAACTGAAAATCAATAAGACAGACCCACACCAAAATTTAGGGATGCACTGCTTACAAGAACCTCAACTTGGGTACATATTAATTATCACAAGAAAGTTAAAAATGGTTCAAAAAATTGTGGTACTTACGTACGATGGAATATCCCTCAGCCATAAAATCAATGTCATAAGACCAGTAGCAGCAAAATGAGTGGATTCAGGTACGATGATTCTAAGTGAAATAAGTCACACAGAAAAAGAAGCTTCTCATAGGATATGACTTATGAAGATACTGTAAACATGGCTACACATGAACTGAGTTAGGAAAGAGAACAGAGTCTCACATTTAGAATACACTCTTATGCCTGCTTAAGGGGGAAGGAGAGGTGGGGTGATGCATAAAACCAGAGTTTGATATAAGCACAGGTACTGTTCCAAAAACCAACTATGGAATAGTTAAACCTACACCTTCCTCGGGGAAAGGGACTCAAAACACCATATTTTCCACAGAGGAATATATCTGACTAGTTAGAATCTTAAAACCTATGTATTGATATGTCTCCATAAGGGAATCAAGTGGGTCTAGACTGGCATAAACATGGCAGTGAGAATCAGCTCAAACCCACTATTAAAAGGAATTTCAAAAACAAAACAACAAAGCAGGGAAATTCTTTACAATTCCTTCAGGGTCTCTGATGAAACCTGGACTGAATCTATCTACAACTACAGCTTGATGGGGCATAAGGCTGGACACTTGGGACTGAGAGGCTTGGTGAGACTGTGTGAGCAAACACAGACCATTTAAAGCAATAATGTGTGGCCTCCATTCCATGGTTCCAAACTCTCCAGGTTGAAGGGAATATTAATACAGCTATAACATGTACTGGAAACCTAGAGAATGGACACACTGGGAATACGAAAACTTTCTAAAACTCAAGGAATAGTCCCTCTACTGGTGTTCCAATTTGACTTTCCAACCGCTTGACTATCAATCTCCCAACTTAGAGAGACAGCCCCTTTAACCTCCTGGATAACACAGGTTGCCAATTTGGCAGAGGATGAAAGGGACCAGGGAGAACCAATGAGAGAGTAGCTGTTAGGCATTTGGACGGGCACATGTGACTCTAATTGCCCGGCAGGAAGAAGAATTAACCAAAGACTCATCCCGCTGCCGGAAACCAGTATAGGTCCTGAACCGAAATTTTGGACTTGCGGTCAGCTCACAAAAAACGATTTGATAAATGGAGCTCAGAGGCACAGCAGTTCACAAACTGGCAGAGTAATAAAGGACAGCTATCGTCCAAAAATTGTTTGAAGGAAGGCAACGAGGTGGACTTGAATGCGAGGCAGAATCGCAGTAAACAGATTTCAAGAAGTACGTTGGAATCACTTTTCAAGCACAGGAAGAGGGGCACAACTTCGACAATGATACACTTGTACAAAAATGGTGTATTCGTTTTCTCCTGTATATATTCAGGAGAAAATGCATACGCCCTTTTTGGCCAAGCAAGCAAGTGGGCAAGGCAAATCTGCAGTGCAAGGAAATATCCCTTCCCACCAGTCAAAAGGGACATAGGCAAAATGTGTAAAAACCAGAAAGGCAAGAGATGACCTGGAGAACAGGGAGGCTTGTTATGCTGTTGGGTGGGATGTAAGTTGGCAACTGCCTCTCTGGAGGAGTGTATTGTGATCCCTAAAACATGTAAACAACAGAGCTACATAGCCAAGGGCACTTCCAGTCTAGGGAATATACCTTGGGAAAACTGAAAATCAATAAGACAGACCCACACCAAAATTTAGGTATGCACTGCTTACAAGAACCTCAACTTGGGTACACCTTAAATATCCCAGGAAAGTTAAAAATTGTTCAAAAAATAGTGGTACTTACGTACGATGGAATATCCCTCAGCCATGAAATCAATGTCATAAGACCAGTAGCAACAAAATGAGTGGATTCAGGTACGATGATTCTAAGTGAAATAAGTCACACAGAAAAAGAAACTTATCATAAAATATCACTTACGAAGGTCCTGTAAACATGGCTACACATGAACGGAGTTAGGAAAAATTACACAGTAACTAATCTTATCATAAGTTTTCACTCATAGCGGGAATGTACACATGACTACACATGAACTGAATGACAAACACAACAGAGTCACACATTTAGGAAACATATTTTGCCTGCTTAAGAGGAAAGCCGAGGTGGGGTGATGCATAAAACCACAGTTTTAAATTAGCACAGATACCGTTATATAAACCATGTATGTAATAGACAACACCTACTCCCGGCACAATGAACTGGAGTCAACACCCCCATTCATTGCAGAGGAATATGTCTGACTCTATGTATTTTAAAGCATATGTATTCTCATGTCTCCATAAAGGAATCATATGTGTGTATAACGGCATGAACACAGCACTGAAATTCAGTTAAACCCACTTATAAAAATAAATTTCAAAAGCAAAATGCAAAAACAGAGAGAAAGTCTTAAAAATTACGTTCACGGCCTGTGATGCAAGCTAGATTGACCACCTTTACACCCACAGCTGGATGAGACATAAGACTGGACACTTGGGGCTGACAGGATTTCTGAGGTTGTGTGAACAAAAGAACACCACTTAGAGCAATACTCTGTGCTACCCATTCTAGTGGTCCCAACTCTCCAGGTTTAAGGGAATCTTCCTACAGTTAAAACATGCATGGGAAACCCAGTGGATGGTACACTGTGTAATTGAGAAAGTTTTCTAAAAGGTACCTCATTTTTCCTTTTTTCGTGCTCGGCTTCGCCATTCCATCTGCATTACTAAAAATCTCCCCACTTGGAGTGTCAGCGCCTTTACCCTCCCATTATGCACAGTTTGCAAATTGTGCAGAGGATGAACAGGAAGAGGGGGAATAAATGAGAGATTAGCTGTAGGTGTTTGGATGGGCACATGTCACTCTAGTTTCCCACCAGGAAGAAGAATTAACCAAAGGCTCAGCCTGAAGCCCTGGAACAAGAGTAGGGCCTAAAGCCATCCTGCGGTATTGCAGCCAGCTCACAAAGAGGCGAGTTGAAAAATGGAAATCAGGGGCACAGCAATTCACAAACTTGCAGAGTTATAAAGGACAACTATCATCCAGAAATATATTGAGGAAAGGCAGTGAAGAGGATTTGAATGCAAGGCAGAATTGAAGGAAACAGATTTCAAGAGGTAGATTGGAGTCGTCTTTAAAGCACATGAAAAGCGACAGAATTTCGACAATGTTGCCCTTGGCTGAAAAGGGACTATGTGTATTTTCCTGAATATATTCGGGAAAAAATGCATATGCCCTTTTTGGCCAAGCAAGCCATCAGGCATTGCAAATCCACACTACATAGAAGTGCCCCTTACCTCCAGTCAAAAGGACCATCCACAAATAGTGTAAAAGCCACAAATGCAGGACAGGCCATGGAGAAAAGGGAGCCTGGTTACACAGATGGACAGCATGTAAATTGTCAAGAGACTCTCTGGAGAACTGTATGTTGTTTTCTAAAACAGAGCTACAGAGCATAGCACACTTCCACTCATGGGCGTGTATTTTGGGAAAACTAAAAATCCACAACACACAGACAGCCCAATCTTTAGGGCTGCTCTGTTTACAAGAACCTCGACTTCGGTACACTTTATATATCCCAGGAAAGGAAAAAAAAATGGATATAGATGTTGTGGTACTTATATACAATGGAATGTCACTCAGACATAAAATCAATGTCATAAGGCCAAAAGCAGCTTAATGAGTGGCTTTAGATACGATGATGCTAAGTGAAATGAGCCACAAAGAAAAAGAAACTTATTGTAATATATCACTTATAGAGGAAATGTAAACATAGCTACACATGAACTGAATTTCAAAAGAGAACAGAGTTACACATTTAGAAAACACACTTATGCCTCCTTAAGTGGAAAGGTGACATGGGGTGATGTGTAAAAGCAGAGTTTGAAATTAGCACAGATCCCATTTCATATACCAAATATGTAATAGACAAGACCTACTCCTTTCTCAATGAACTGGACACAAAACACCCTATTCTCTGAAGAGGAATATATCTGACTGTTAATAACCTTGAAACCTATGTATTTATATGTCTCCATAATGGAATCAAGTTTATGTAGATTGGCATAAACACAGATCAATGGAACAGGACAGAAAGCCCAGAGATAAACCTACATACCTATGGCTATCTCATCTATGACAAAGGAGCTAAGGATATACAATGGAGAAAAGACAGTCTCTTCAGTAATTGGTGCTGGGAAAACTGGACCCCTACACATAAAAGAATGAAATTAGAACACTCCATAACACCATACACAAAAATAGATTCTAAATTAATTAGAGATCTAAATATAAGACCAGACACTATAAAACACTTAGAGGAAACCATAGGCAGAACACTCTATGACATAAATCACAGCAAGATCCTTTTGGACCCACCTCCTAGAGAAATGGAAATAAAAACAGAAATCAACAAATGGGACCTAATGAAACTTAAAAGCTTTTACACAGTACAGGAAAACATAAACAAGATGAAAAAACAACCCTCAGAATGGGAGAAAATATTTTCAAATGAAGCAATTGACAAAGGATTAATCTCCTAACTTTACAAGCACCTCATGTAGCTCAATATCACAAAAACAAACAACCCAATCCAAAAACGGGCAGAAGACCTAAATAGACATTTCTCCAAAGAAGATATACAGATTACCAAGAAACACATGAAAGAATGCTGAACATCACCAATCATTAGAGAATTGCAAATCAAAACTACCCTGAGGTATCACCTCACAGCAATCAGAGTGGCAATCATCAAAAAAATCTACAAAACAATAAATGCTGGAGAGGCCTTTATTGGAGAAAATGGAACACACTTGCACTGTGGGTGGGAATGTAAATTGATATGGGCACTAGGGAGAACAGTACGGAGGGTCCTTTAAATAACTAACAATAGAAGTACCATACGACACAACAGTCCAACTACTGGGCATTTGCCTTGCGAAAACCATAATTCAAAAAGAGTTATGTACAAAAATGTTCATTGCAGCTCTATTTGCATTAGCCAGGACATGGAAGCAACCTAAGTGTCCATCGACAGATGAATGGATAAAGAAGATCTGGCACATATATACAATCAAATATTACTCAACCATAAAAAGAAGCAAAACTGAGTTATTTGTACTGAGGTGGATGGACTTAGAATCTGTCCTACACAGTGAAGTAAGTCTGAAAGGGAAAAACAAATACTGTATGTTAACAGAGATATACGGAATTTAATGAAGAAAAAAAAAGGATTTTGAAGAACCTAGTGGCAGGACAGGATTAAGGACACAGACATAGAGAAAGGACTTGAGGACACCGGAAGGGGGATGGGTAAGCTGGGACGAAGTGAGAGAGTGGCATGGACATAAATACATTACCAAATGTAACACCGATAGTTACTGTGAAGCAGCCACATAGAACAGGGAGATCAGCTCGGTGCTTTGTGAGCACATAAAGGGGTGGGATATGGAGTGTGGGAGGGAGATGCAAGAGGGAGGGTATCTGGTGATATTTGTATATGTATAGCTGATTCACTTTGTTATACAGCAGAAACGAACACTCCATTGTAAAGCAAATATACTCCAATAAACGTGTAAAAGGAAAAAAAAAAGAAAGAAAGCCCAAGGATAAACCTACACACCTATGGTCAACTAATCTATGACAAAGGAGGCAAGACTATACAATGGAGATAAGACAGTCTCTTCAATCATTGGTGCTGGGAAATATGGAGAGCTTCATGTAAAAGAATGAAATTAGAACACTCCCCAACACCATACATAAAAATATATTCAAAATGGATTAGAGACCTTAATGTAAGACCGGACAGTATAAAACTCTGAGAGGAAAACTTACGAAGGATACTCTGACGTAAATCACAGCAAGATCTTTTGATCCACCTCATATAGTAATGAAATAAAAAAGACAACTTAACAGATGGGACCTAATGAAACGTAAAAGCTTTTGCAAAGCAAAGGAAACTACAAACAAGACGAAAAGACAACCCTCAGAATGGCAGAAAATATTTGCAAACGAATCAATGGACAAATGATTAATCTCCAATATATATCAACAGCTCATGCAGCTCAATATTAATAAAACAAACAACCCAATAAAAAAATGGAAGATCTAAATAGACATTTCTTCCAAGAAGAAATAGAGATGGCCAGTACGCACATGAAAATCTGCTGAACATCACTAATTATTAGAGAAATGGAAATCGAAACTACAATGAGGTATTATGTCACACCTGTTAGAATGGGCATCATCAGAAAATCTACAAACAACAAATGCTGGAGAGGGTGTGGAGAAAAGGAACCTTCTTCCACTATTGGTGGGAATGTAAATCGATACAGTCTCTATGGAGAACAGTATGGAGGTTCCTTAAAAAACTAAAAATAGAATTACCATATAATCCAGCAATCCCACTACTGGGCATATACCCAGAGAAAACCATAAATCAAAAAGACACATTCACCACAATGTTCACTGCAGCACTATTTACAATAGACAGGTAATGAAAGCAACCTAAGTGCCCACAGACAGACGAATGGATAAATATGTGGTACATATATACAACGGAATATTACTCAGCCATACATAGGAATGAAATTGGGTCATTTGTAGAGACCTTGATGGATCTAGAGACTGTCATACAGAGTGAAGTAAGTCAGAAAGAGAAAAACAAATATTGTATATTAATGCACATATGTGGAACCTAGAAAAATGGTACAGATGCACCGGTGTGCAGGGCAGAGATAGAGACATAGATGTAAAGAACAAACATATGGACACCAAGGAGGGAACGCCATGTGAGGGTGGTGGTGGGATGAATTGGGAGACTGGGATTCACATGTGCACACTTATATGTATGAAATAGATATCCAATAAGAACTTGCTGTATAAAAGAAATAATTTTTTAAAAAAACTAAATAAATAACATTTAATAAAATAAAACAGAAAAAAAGTATTTCCCTTCACATAGACGTCTTTATATTAATGCATTATTTCTATGTATATATCTCCAAATTAAAAAAAAGGAATAAATAAAATCTAACTTGAACCAAAAAAAAAAAAAAAGAAAAAAAAACAAACAAACAGAACTCACCAGTTATAGAGAGGATAATCGTATCAGGGCACTTGCTCCAGTGGTAAAAAATTCTTAAGTTGGTCAGAGGTGGGAAATCGTCTCCCATGCAGTCAGCAGTGCTCCCCCCGACAAGGAGCATCCTCATTGCAAAGCTGGGGGAATGTGTCGAGGCGTCTGTGAGTAAATGTGAGCTGAGCCCCAGTCCTGCTGCAGCTGAACTCTTCCCACCCTTTCCAGGTAAAACACCTGAATATGTACAAGCACTTGCAAGCCTAGAGGAAGGGCTGTGGAGCCACACTAGCGAGAGCACGCAGGCCGACTTGGTGCCTGCAGGCCAGCCAGGATGGTCCTGGCTCCAGATGCTCTTCTGGAATCTTTCCATTTCCCTGCCTGAGATACCCCTCCTGCTACGGCCCCCACTGCTTTTTTACTTCCTCACCTCTGCCTGGGGAGAAATTCCAGTGGCAGGTATGGGTGACACATCCTCTTCTTTAGCAGGTGGCAGCCTGGCAACTCCTGCAGAGAGTCCAGCAGAGCCCAAATCACACTGTGCCACCCACAAAGCCACGGCCCCTCACTCCCTCCCACCACCCCAGCCCCGACACTGCTGACGGGGCAGAGAATATGGCATCAGGCACAGCTACAGGGGCTCTTGCTGACTGGAGAGGTGTTTATATTGACCTGAACCCAGGCACACCTGTGGGGGGGTCTGGCAGGCAGTGTCAGGCTGCCCAAATCAGCCAATCCTCACCCCTCAGGGGCTCACAGTTGCAGAAAATGAACCTTGCTAAACGGGTCAGTCCCAAGGAACAGGTGTGGGCTCTTGAGAGTCAGGATAGACAAGGGGCTGCAGCTGCGGCTTGTTTTCTTATCATTTTATCTGGTCCATGAGTGGAAAACAACTTCAAGAAGACCCTATCCTAATGAGAGGAACCCAGGAGTCAGGGAGACGAGTGATGGTGGGTGGAGACACAGGCCTGGTGCCCTGGCTGCAGTGGAAGTGTCTGGAAGACCAGGCAGAGAGAGGCTGCACAGAGTGATAGCCAGGGTCACAGACCTGTCAGAGCTGCTGTTTGTTAGTTCAAGTCCTGCTCGGAGGTGTTCTGTGTCAGCTGTGAGCGACAGGTGAGCTGGGGGTTCTCTGCAAGGTGGGCTATGTGCACAATTCCTGTGTGTCCAGCCCTGCTGGGGTACCTGCCCAGGGGAGTTCCGTATCCTGGGAAGGGCCTGACTATGAGAGCCCCATGGGCTGCTGGGTAGCTGCACAGGTGAGCTCCGTACTCTGGGAGGGACTTGAACACGAGAGCTCCGTGGGCTGTGGGGTGCGGGATGCAGCCCAGGTGAGCTCCATATCCTGGGATTGGCCTGACCACGAGAGCCCCATGGGCTGCTGGAGACCTGGTAAAGGATGTCAGGACAGTCAGTGAAGCCACCGAGGATATACATCCAGTAGCTCCTATTTCCTACACCCTGCTGCTGATTCTACCATCCACCAGGCCATGGCATTCTGTATTAGACTTCAATGATGCCTTCTTCTGTATTCCATTCATCTCAGATTCACAAGAATTTTTGGCTTGTGAGTTTCAGGACACAACATGCAACACAAGCAATAATGCTGGGCCGTCCTGACCCAATGGTTCAAAAATCCCCACACCATCATTGGGGAAATGTCCTCTAAAGACTTAAAAGTTCTACCTCTGTAAAAGGGAACCCTCCTTCAATATGCAGATGACATTCTGATCGCCAGGCCTACTAAAGACGCCTCAGAACTACCTAGCCAAGAAAGGATAGAAGGTGTCCAAGGAAAAGGCTCAAATATCCCAGGCTCAGGTGACATGCCTGGGCTTCATTCTCACAGATATTCAGAGAAACGCATCCCAGGATAGGGAAGAAGCCATTTGCAGCCTTACCTCTTCTAAAACTAGAAGACAGCTTAGGGGTTCCTGGGGAGGCCAAGGTTTTCTGCATCTGGATCCCTAACTACAGTCTAATAGCTGGGCCTCTACATGAAACACTGACATGAAAAGATGATGATCCTTTTGAATAGAATCCAGAAGCAGCCTTTCAAGAATGGAAAAAGCAGTCAATTCAGATCCTTGCCCAGGAACTCACTAATTTAGCTAAACCCTTTGACGTTTACATACCCGGTCAAAGGTTAATCGCCCTTGGAGACTTAGTGCAAAAACTGGGACCACTTGAAATGGAGCAACACAAGAATGCCCTTCAGGTATGATAAACTATGGTCACCAAGGGCTTTGCCCACCGACTCATCAGGCCAGGATACTGGGGTATCTAAAAAGCTAGAAATCAGCAGCCCGCAAGGCCAGCTCCCTCCTAAGGGAAAAGGACCCCACGTGGTGATCCTAACCACCCATCATGCCCTGAAGTTGCAGGGGTCGCTCTGTGGACACACTGACCTCGAGTGAGGAGGCCTTCCAACTACAACCTCCAGAGAGACAAATGGGGGCATCGGGCCCCCAAGATGACTTGTGTGACCATCACTTGACCTGGAGTTTCTCTCAGAAAACAACAAGACTGTGCCCCGAAAGAGCAGACTACTGCTTGCAGGACTTACTGCACCCAGAAGGGAGCTAATAAGCTTGGCGGGGGAAACGTTTATAATGCTTTCACCATAGAAAACCCTACAGACACCGCGGTGATGGTGGCCAATATGACCAGCTGGACTGCTGGCTACTTCTAAAGGCCGTTGACTCAGTGGACGTCATGGTCCTGGATCACCACTGACCCTGGACTGTCTGGGAGTTGCGCGGGCAGGGCTCTGACACATGGTGCTGTTTGTACATTAATTCAGGGACCTAATTAAAGAAAGCACAGACTACTGGTCAGAGCATCTAGGCTGGCAAAAACCATCAGCCTAAGGTCACCGAACAAATGTGGGGTGGGGTGAAACCTGCCACCACAGCATCTCTGCACATCTCTTTCCTGGACCCTTAAAGGTCATTAGAATCTATAACACTTCCAATGCTGGTGCTCAGGCGGACGAGAAGTGAGGCAGCATTCTTTGGAACAATCAAACTCACCTGGAGGCTGGTGGGGAGACGTTTTGCCACTCCCCCCAGGTATCAGGGCTGCCACCACAGCATGAAGCAGTTACAAAAGAGGGGTCTGCACACTCAACACCCCAAGAATGAGGAACGGAACAAAAAGCAGAGGAGGTGTTCGTCTCTGGCAACGTTCATTAAAAATTCCTGGGAGATAAAAAGAGAATCTGGGCAATAAAATAAAGTCTAACATGTTTTTCCTTTGTGCTTTGTCTAATTTCACGTGCTCCTAGGGTTCCGCATGCAGAGGCCCCACACCCGGCACTTCAGACCTGATTTCCTAGTGCAGAATGGCTGGGTCGACACCTCAGCTAGCGGAGTCCCATGCAGACTCCACGGCATAGAGCCTGAGCTGCAGCCAACACAGCCCTCGAGAGCTCCATCCCTTAACTCCCACTGACGCTGCTGTGATCCCTACACAGCAGCCCAGCCCACAGCCTGTGGGGGAGTGCACGCACTCACCTCTCCATTCTGTTTTCAAAATAATGTTTCCTTTGCTTCTGAACCAAACTCAGTCTTGATCTGTTGGCTCCAATGACACTGGGCTCGGCGACTCCTGTTGTGGTACACTCTGGAGGATCAGTAACAGAAATTGAGAACATTGTAACTTCAATGAACAGATGTGTGAGCCAAACTGTAGTTAACATAGAGCAGTGTATAATGCTCGGGTAAAATAAGATGTTTCTAAGACTTACATTTGATAATTCCATCACTTTACTATAAGCAAGTTCAATGAAGACGTCTGTCTTATTTGTCAGTTCAACATTAGAGAAATGAAGTGATTTATTTCCATGGTTGTACATCGAATACTCTTGGCTGAAACTTCAATCTTGTTTTGAATGCTTTTCCATTGAAAAGGATACCTCTCTTTCAGCTCCCCCATTCCTGAGAAGTATAAAATCTTATAATTTATTATTACCAAAGGGGAAAGGTAGGAAAAGGGATAAATTAACAGTTTGGGATTAACACATACACACTGCTATGTATAAAATAGATCATCAACAAGGAACTACTGTATAGCACAGGGAACTACACTGAATATTTTGCAATAACCTATAAGGGGAAATAATCTGAAAAAGAATCGATATTTTTATTGACATCATCTATCAATGACAGATAAAATGTAACCTAAGCAAGGCCGATGGTGAGTGATTCTGAACCTGAAGATTTCAATCATCTAAAATTTGGGCTCTGCCTATATCCCAAGGCCCTTAATGGACATACGTGTAGCCGTAGCTTAAAAATTCCCCAGTTTGGGGTACGGGGAGGCACTGATTTGGAAAAATCCCTGGTGTTCTCCTTCCATGCACGGGACCCTTCCTACAGCTAAAACATGCCTGTCACACCTAGACGATGGTACACCGTATGATCGGAAAGGTTTTGGAAAAGGCACCTCATCTCCTCATCACCTGGTTCACGGGTTCAACCCTCCAGCATCTTTCCTGACAATCTCCTTACTTGGGGATATCAGCACCGTCAAAATCCTGTTGCACACAGTTTGGAATTTGTCCAGAGGATGAAGCGGAAGGATGAGAAAAATTTAGAGACAAGTCTTAGTTGTTCAGACAGGCAAATGCCACTCTAATTTCCTATCTGGAAGACAAATTCATCAAAGGCTAGAATTGCCCATGGAAACAGAATAAGGCTAGAGGAAATCCCGCTGTTTTGTGTCCAGTTTCCAAAAACACAAGTTGAAAAATGGAACTCGGGGGCAATAAAATTCATGAAACTGCAGAGTTGAAAATATCTATTGTCGAAAAATGTCTTGAGGTAAGTCACAGAAAAGGACTTGTAAGCAAGGGAGATTGGCCGGAAACAGGTTTGAAGAGGCAGAAAGGACTCCCCATTAAAGCACAAGAAAAGGGGCTGAACATCGCCAATGATGCAGTTGGCCCAAAAGGGCGTATGCATTTTTTTGTGAATATATTCAAGTAAAGGCCATACACACTTTTTATCCAACCAAACAGGTGGGCAGTGGAAATCAATACTACAATATGTATCACTTCACATCAGTCAGAAGGGCCATCCACATAAAGTGTAAACACCAGAAATGCAGGACAGGGTGAGGAGAAAAGGGAGCCCTGTGAGGCTGATAGTGGAAATGTAATTTACCAACGGCCACTCAGGAGAAGTGTATTGTGTTTGCTAAAACATCTGAAAACTGAGCTACAGAGCATAGGGCACTTGCACTCATGGGCGTATACCTTGGGAAAAACAAAAAAATGACAGAAAACAGGCACTCCAACGTTTACCACCTCTCTGCTAAAAAGGGCCTCCACTTGGATATAACCTAAATGTCCCTGGAAGGATAAAATGGATAAAAGAGATGGGGTACTTATGTAGAGTGGAATATTACTCATCCAGAAATCAATGAAATAAGGCCAGTTGGAACAACTCTGGAGGAGTTACATACGATCATTCTAAGTGACACATGTCAGAAAGAAAAAGACACATATCACAAGATGTCACTTAAAGGTGGAATCAAAAATGGCTACACATGAAATAAACTAAAAAACAGAAACATAGTCAAATATGTAGAAAAGAGACATAAGGCTGCTAAATGGGAAAGGTGGGGAATGGTGAGGTATTATCCAGGAGGTTGAAATTAGCAAAGATACCATTCCAAGTACCAAATTGAATAACTGGCAAGGCCTACACGTTACCTCAAAGAACTGCACTCAGTCCACTCAAGTAACTGGAAAATAATACATATGTCTCGTAAGCATCTGAGAAAGAATTTATTGTTGTCTCATAGTACATGAATCAAGTGGATGTACAGCAGCAAAAAACAGAGCTTTGAAAATCAGCTGTAACCAATATAAAAATAAATTTAAAAATATTTATAAAAACAGTGAGACAGACAAAAATTCTTACAACTTTTGTTGAAGGGCTACGATGTAACATGGATTGAACACATGTAGACCCACAGCAGGATGATATATAAGGCTGGAAGCTATGCACGCTAAGAGATATTAGAGAGGCTGGGTGAGGAAATGCAGACCTTTTAAAGTAATACTGCCTGGTACCCATTCCATGGGTCCCAAATCGGCAGTTTCAAGGGAATCTTCTGACAGCAAAAACATGCCTGGGAAACCGAGATGAATGTACACTGTGTGCTCAGGAAAGGTGTCTAAAATGCACCTCATTTTTGATCTCCTGGTGCTGGGGTTCACCATTCCAGCCACATTACTAACAATCTCCCCACTTGGAGAATCAGCACCTTTAACCTCCTGTTTCACACAGTTTGCAATTTTTGAAGAGGATAAATGGGAAGAGGAGGAACCAGTGAGAGATTAGCTGTAGGAGTTTTGACAGGCACATGTCACTCTAATATCCCTTTAGGAAGAAGAATTAACCAAAGGCTCAGCCTGCCTCCCCAGAACCAGAAAAAGGCCGGAATCAATCCAAAGGTTTGGCGGCCAGCTCACAAAAAAAGCGAGTTGCAAAATGGAGCTCAGGAGCAGACAATTCAAAGACCTGCAAAGATATAAATGATAACCAACGTCCAAAAATATATTCAGGTAAGGCAACGAAGAGGTTCTGAATGAGAGGCAGAATTGCAGGAAACATTTTTCAAAAGGTAGATTGTACTCACATTTAAAGCATATGAAAAGCAGCAGAATTTCTAAAATTATGCAGTTGGGCAAAATTGTGTATGCGATTTTTTGGTGAATATCTTCAGGAAAAAAACACATACAGAGTTTTTGGCCAACCAAGCAAGAGGGAAATGCAAATCCGCACAATAAAGAAGTCTCAATTTCCACTGCTCAGAAAGGCCATCCAAAAAATGTGTACAAATCAAAAATGCAGGAGAGGCCATGGAAAACAGGGAGACTAGTCACGCTGATGGGTGGGGTATAAATATGCAAGAGCTACTCTGAAGAAGTGTATGCTGTTTCCTAAAACATCTAAAATACAAAGCCCCCGAGCAAAGGGGACTTCAACTCATGGACATATAACTTGGGAAGACTAAATATCAACAAGACACAGGCACCACAAAGTTTAGGGCTGCTCTGCATACAAGAACCTCAACTTCGGTACACCTAAAGTATCCCAAGAAAAAGAGAAATGCATAAAGAACTTGTGGTAATTTTGTACAACAGAATATCACTCAGACGTGAAATCAATGTCATAAGGCCTGTAGCAGCATAATGAGAGGATTTAAGTATGATGATTCTAAGGGAAATTAGTCACACAGAAAAAGAATCTTATCATAAGATATCACTTAGAGACGGAATGTCAACATCACAACACATGAACTGAATTAGGAAAGAGAGCAGCGTCTCACATTTAGAAAACACTCTTATGCCTCCTTAAGGGGAAAGGAGAGGTGGGGTGATGCATAAAACCAGAGTTTGATATTAGCACAGGTACCATTCCATAAACCAAATACAGAATAGACAAGACCTACACCTTCCTCAGTGAACGGGACTCAAAACCCCTATTCCCCACAGAGGAATATATCTGATTAGTAAGAATCTTAAAACCTATGTACTGATATGCCTCTGTAAGGGAATCAAGTGTGTCTAGACTGGCATAAACACGTCAGTGAAAATCAGCTCAACCCCATTATAAAAATGAATTTCAAAAACAAAACAAAAAACAGCGAAATTCTTACACAATTCCTTCAGGGGTTCTGATGAAACCTAGAATGACCCTATCTGCAAAGACAGCTGGATGAGACATAAGGCTGGACACTTGGGACTGAGAGGACTGGTGAGATTGGGAGAGAAAATGCAGACCCTTTAAAGTAGTAATGCATGCCACCATTCCATGGGTCCCAAATTTCCAGGTAGAAGGGAATATCACTACAGTTATAACATGTATGGGAAACCTAGAGAATGGACACCCTGTGATGGCGAAAGGTTTCTGAAAGTCTCCTACTTTTTCCTCTCCTTGTGCTACAGTTTGGCATTCCAACAACTTTACTATCAATCTCCCAACTTAGGAGAGTCATCCCCTATAACCTCCTGGTTCGCACAGTTTGCTAATTGTGCAGAGGATGAAAGGGAAGAGGGAGAACAAATCAGAGAGTAGATGTAGGCCTTTGGACGGACACATGTCACTCTAAATTCCCGTCAGGAAGAAGAATTAACCAAAGCCTCAGCCACCCACAGGGAACCAGTATAGCCACCCCTGAAACCAGTATAGTTCCTGAAGCAAAATTGTGGATTTGCGGTCAGCTCCCAAAAATGGGATTTGAAAATTGGAGCTCAGGGGCAAAGCAAATCAAAAACCTGCAGAGTTATAAAGGACTACTCTCTTCCAAAAATCTGTTGAGGGAAGGCAACAAAGCGGACTTGAAAATGAGCCGGAATTGCACAAAACATATATCAAGAGGTAAATTGGAATCGCCTTTAAAGCACAGGAAAGGCATCACAACTTAGAGAATGATGCACTTGGCCAAAAACAGCATATGAATTTTCTCCTGAATATATTCAGGAGAAAAGGCATAGGCCCTTTTTGGCCAATCAAGCAAGCGTGCAATGCAAATCCACACTACAAAGAATTGTCACTTCCCTCCGGTCCAAAAGGACATCCGAAAATCTGTAAAAACCAGAAAGGCAAGATAGAGATGACAAGGGCATAAAGCAATATGATCCCAAGGGTCATGGAGGATTGTGATGACAAGCGCTTGGAGCATTGTGATGACAAGATTATGTATCATTTTGCTGTCAAAGGCATTGTGATGACAAGGTTCATGGAGCACTGTGATGACAAGCGTTATGGAGCATTGTGATTACAGGGTTCATGGAGCATTGGGATGACAAGGGCATGGAGCATTTTGATGACAAGATTCCCGGATCATTGTGTTGTCAGGGTTCATGGAGCGTTGTGATGACAGTGGTCATGGAGCATTGTGATGACAGAGGTCATGGAACATTGTGAAGAGAACGTCATGGAGCATTGGGCTGAAAATGTTCATGGAGTATTGTGATGACAGGGGTCAAAGAGCATTGTGATAACAAGGTACTGGAGCATTGTGATGAGAAGACCATGGAGCCATGTGATGACAAGTCTCATGGAGCATTCTGATGAAAAGGGTCATGGAGCATTGTGATTACAGGGGTCTTGGAGCATTGTGATGACAAGGGCATGGAACATTGGGATGAGAATGTCATGGAGCGTTCTGATGACATGCATCATGGAGCTTTGTGATGACAAGGGCATGGAACATTGTGATTACAGGGCTCTTGGAGCATTGTGATGACAAGGGCAGTGAACAATGGGATGAGAATGTCATGGAGCGTTTTGATGACATGCATCATGGAGCTCTGTGATGACAAGGGCATGGAGCATTGTGATTACAGGGGTCTTGGAGCACTGTGAGGGAAAGGGCATGTAACATTGTGATGAAAAAGGCATGGAGCCTTGTCATGAGAGGGTTCAAGGAGCATACTGATGACAAGTGTCAGGGACCATTGTGATGACAAGGGTATTGAGCACTGTGATGACAAATGTCAGGAAGCATTGTGATTAGAAGACCATGGATACTTGCGATGATGAGCGTTATGGGGCGTTCTGATGATAGGTGTTATGGAATATTGTGATCACAAGGATTTGGAGCATTGTGATGACAGAGGTCATAGAGCATTTTGATTTCATTGTGATGACAATAGCATGAAGCATTATGATGATGCGCATTTGGTGCATTGTGATGACAGCGTTCATGGAGCATTGAGATGAAAAGGGGCATGGAGCATTATGATTACAGGAGTCTTGGATCATTGTGATGAAAAGGGCATGGAACATTGGTCTGAAATGTTTCATGGATTATTGTGATGAGAGGGGGCAAGGAGCATTGTGATAACAATGGCATGGAACACTGTGATACATGGTTCATGGAGGATTGTAATGAGAAGCGCATGGAGCATTGTGAGAAGAATGGCATCGAGCACTGTGATGAAATACATCATGGATCCTGTGATGACAAGGGCTTGGAACAATGTGATGAGAGGTTTTTGGAGCATTGTGATGACAATGGCATGGAGCATTGTGATGCCAAGTGTCATGGAGTTTTGTGATGACAAAGGTCATGGAGCCTTTTGATGACAAGGGTGTGGTGATTTCTCTTGTGATGGGCAGGGAGCATTGTGATGAAGGGGTCATGGAGCAATGTGATGAAAAGTGTCATGGAACATTTTGATGACGGGTTATGGAACATTGTGATGTGAGGAGTCATGGAACATTTTCATGACGGTGTTGTGGACCATTGTGATGACAGGGGAGTGGGTGTATTGTGATGACTAGTGAGGGAACATTTTGATATCATTCGTGAGAGAGCATTTTGATAAGAAGTGCATGGAGCATTGTGAGGACAAGTTTTATGGAGCATTGTGATGACAAGATTGTGGAGCACTGTGATGACAAGCACATGGCGCATTGTGATGACATGGGTCATGGAGCACTGTGCTGACAAAGGCATAGAGCAATGTGATGACAAGGGACACCGAGCATTGTGATGAAAATTTCATGGAGCATTTTGGTGACAAAGGTCACAGAGCCTTGTGATGACCAGGGCATGGACCATTGTGATGACAAAGGTCATGAAGCATTGTGATGACTGGAGTCACGGAGCATTGTGATGACAGGGGTCATAGAGCTTTGTGATGAAAAGGCAATGAGCATTGTGATGACAGGGGCATGGAGCATTGGCCTGACATGTTTCATGGATTATTGTGATGAGAGTGGGCATGGTGCAATGTGATGACAAAGGCATGGAGCATTGTGATGAGAAGGTCATGGAGTATTTTGAAGACAGTTCTCAGGGAGCATTGTGATGACATATGTCATGGTCCATTGCGATGACAATGGAATGGAATATTGTGATGCCAAGTGTCATGGAGGATTGTGATGACAAATGTAATGGAGCATTTTGATGAAAAGGGCTTGAAGCATTGTGATGACAATGGACATGGAGCATTGTGATGACAAGGGCATGGAGCATTGTGATGACAAGGGCCATTGAGAATTTTGATGACAAGTTCATGAAGCATTGTGATGGGAAGCACATGGAGCTTCCTATGACAGGGGTGATGGAGCATTGCGATGAAAAGTGCATACAGAATTGTGATGACAAATCATGTAACACGGTGATGAGAAGTGTCATGGAGCATAGTGATGCCAAGAACGAGGAGAATTGTGATGACAGGGGACATGGAGCATTTTGATGACCAGGGCATGGAGCATTGTGATGGCAAGACCGTGGAGCTTTGTGATGAGAAGACCATGGATAATTGTGATGACGAGCGTCATGGAGCACTGTAATGACAAGGGGAATGGAGCATTGTGATGAGAGTGGCCATGGAGCATTGTGATGACAAGGGTCATGGAGCATTGTGATGAGAAGACCATGGATAATTGTGATGACGAGCATCATGGAGCACAGTAATGACAAGGGGTATGGAGCATTGTGATGACAGTGGCCATGGAGCATTGTGATGACAAGTGTCATGGAGCATTCTGATGACAAGCTTGTGGAGTATTGTGATGACAATGGCATGGAGCATTGTGATGAAAAGGGCATGGAGCATTGTGATAAAAAAGGCATGAAGCCATTTCATGACAGGTTTCAAGGAGCATACTGACGACAAGTGTCAGGGAACACTGTGATGACAAGTGTATTGAGAATGGTGATGAAAAAGATCATGGAGCATTTTGACGAAAAGGGCATGGAGTATTGTGATGACAAGCATCATGGAGCGTTGTGGTGACAAGTGTTATGGAACATTGTGATCACAAGGGATTGGAGCATTGTGATGATAGAAGTCATGGATAATTTTGTTTTCAAGGAGCATGGAGCATTGGGATGACAAGGGCATGAAGCAATGTGATCCCAAGGTTCATGGAGGATTGTGATGACACTGGTAATAGAGTATTGTGATGACAAGCAAATGGAGCATTGTGATGACAAGGTCATGTAGCATTTTGCTGACACAGGCATGGAGCATTGTGATGATAAGGTTCATGGAGCACTGTGATGAGAAGCATCATGGATCATTGTGATTACAGGGTTCATGGAGCATAGGGATGGCAAGGCCATGGATCATTGTGATGACAAGTGTCATGGAGCATTGGGCTGAAAATGTTCATGGAGCATTGTGATGACTAGGGAATGGTGCATTGTGATGACAAGAGTCCCGGATCACTGTGTTGTCAGGGGTCATGAAGCGTTGTGATGACAGTGGCCATGGAGCATTGTGATGATAGGGATCATGAAGCATTGTGATGAGAAGTTCCTGGAGAATTGGACAGAAAATGTTCAGGAAGTATTGTGAGGACAGGGGTCATGGAGCATTGTGATGACAAGGGAATGGAGCACTGTGATGAAAAGTTCCTGGAGCATTGTGATGAGAAGACCATGGAGCCTTGTAATAACAAGTCTCATGGAGCATTCTGATGAAAAGGGGCATGGAGTATTGTGATTACAGGGGTCTTGGAGCATTGTGATGACAAGGGCATGGAGCACTGTGATTACTGGTGTCTTGGAGCATTGTGATGAAATTGACATGGATCATTGTTATGAAAATGATATGGAGCCTTGTCATGACAGGGTTCCAGGAGCATACTGATGACAAGTGTCAGGGAGCATTGTGATGACAAGTTTATAGAGCACTGTGATGACAAAGGTCATGGAGCACTGTGATGAGAAGAGCATGGATAATTGTGATGATGAGCGTCATGGGGCGTTGTGATGATAAGTGTTATAGAATATTGTGATCACAAGGATTTGGAGCATTGTGATGAGATAGATGATCGAATATTTTTATTTCATAGTGATGACACGAGCCTGAAGCATTATGATGATGGGCGTGGTGCATTTTGATGACAGGGTTCATGAAGCATTGAGATGCAAAGGGGCATGGAGCATTGTGATTAGAGGGTTCATGGAGCATTGTGATGCCAAGGGTCATGGAGCTTTGTGATGACAAAGGTCATGGAGCAATTTGATGACAAGGGGTGGTGCAATGTGATGAGAAGGGCAGGGAGCAGTGTGATGACAGGGTCAAAGAGCAATTTGATGAAAAGGGTCATGGAATATTTTGATGACAGGGGTTATGGAACATTGTGATGTCAGTGGTCATCGAACTTTGTGATGATAAGTGCATGTAGCATTGCAAAGACAGGAGTCATGGAACATTGTGATGACAGTGGTGAGGGAGTATTGTGATGAATAGTGATGTAACATTGTGATATCTGTGGTGAGAGAGCATTTTGATGAGAAGTGCATGGAGAATTGTGATGACAAGTTTTATGGAGCATTGTGGTGACAAGATTGTGGAGCACTGTGATGACAAGTGCAGGGTGCATTGTGATGACATGGGTCATGGTGCATTGTGCTGACAAGCGCATGGAGCATTGTGATGACAAGGGTCATGGAGCATTGTGCTGAGGAAGGCATAGAGCACTGTGATGACAAGGGTCAAATAGCACTGTGATGAAAATTTCATGGAGCATTGTGGTTAAATATGTCACAGAGACTGTGGATGACGAGGGCATGGACCATTTTGATGACAAAGGTCATGAAGCATTGTGATGAACCGATTCATGGAGCATTGTGATGACACGGTTCATGGAGCATTGTGATAACAAGGGCATGGAGCATTGTGATGACAAGGGCAGGGAACATTGGTCTAATAAGTTTCATGGACTATTGCGATGACAGTTGGAATGGCGCATTGTGATGACAAGGTCATGGAGCATTGTGATGACCAGGTCATGCAGTATTGTGAAGACAGGTGTCAGGGAGCATAGTGATGACATATGTAATGGCCCATTGTGATGACAATGGCATGGAGCATTGTGATGCCAAGTGTCATGGAGGATTCTGATGACAATGGAAATGGAGCACTGTGATGACAATGGCTTGGAGCATTGTGATGACAAGGGTCAGGGAGCATTGTGCTGACAAGTGAATGGAGAATTGTGATGACAAGCGTCATGGAGCATTCTGATGACAATCTTGTGGAGTATTTTGATGACAATGGCATGGATCATTGTGATGAAAACGGCATGGGCATTGTGATGAAAAAGGCATGGAGCATTTTCGTGAAAGGGTTCAAGGAGCATTCTGATGACAAGTGTCAGGGCGCATTGTGATGACAAGTGTATTGAGAATTGTGATGCCAAAATCATGGAGCATTGTGATGAAATAGGCATGGAGTAATGTGATGACAGGCATCTTAGAGCGTTGTGATGACAAGTGCTATGGAACATTGTGATCACAAGGGTTTGGAGCATTGTGATGACAAAGGTCATGGATCATTTAGATTTCAAGGAGCATGGAGCATTGTGATGACAAGGGCATGAAGCAATGTGATCCCAAGGTTCATGGAGGACTGTGATGACAATGGGAATGGAGAATAGTGATGACAAGCGCATAGAGCATTGCAATGACAAGGTCAGGTAGTATTTTGCTGAAAAAGGCATGGAGCATTGTGATGACAGGTTTCATGGCGCACTGTGATGACAAGCGTCACGGAGCATTGTGAATACAGGGTTCATGGAGCATTGGGATGACCAGGGCATGGATCATTGTGATGACAAGGGTCATGGAGCATTGGGCTGAAAATTTTCATGGAGTATTTTGATGACAGGGATCATGGAGCATTTTGATGAGAAGGTCATGGAGCATTGGGCTGAAAATGTTCATGGAGTATTGTGATGACAGGGATCATGGAGCATTTTGATGACCAGTTCCTGGAGCACTTTGATGAGAAGACAATGGAAACTTGTGATGACAAGTCTCATGGAGCATTCTGATGAAAAGAGACATGGAACATTGTGATTACAGGGGTCTTGGAGCACTGTGATGACAAGGGCATGGAGCATTGTGATGAGAGGTCCATGGAGCATTCTGATGATATGCATCATTGAGCTTTATGATGACAAGGGCATGGAGCATTGTGATTACAGGTGTCTTGGAGCATTGTGATTAAAATGGCATGGATCATTGTGATGAAAAAGGCATGGAGACGTGTCATGACAGGGTTAATGGAGCATACTCATGACAAGTGTCAGGGAGCATTGTGATAACAAGTGTATTAAGCATTGTGATGACAAAGGTCATGGAGCATTGTGATGAGAAGCCCATGGATAATTGTGATGATTAGCGTCAAGGGGTGTTGTGATGATAAGTGTTATGGAACATTGTGATCACCAGGGTTTGGAGCATTGTGATGACAGAGGTCATGGAGCATTTTGATTTCATTGTGATGACAATAGCCTGAAGCATTATGATGATGGGCATGGTCCATTGTGATGACAGGTTTCATGGAGTATTGAGATGAAAAGACGCATGGAGCATTTTGATTACAAGGGTCTTGGAGCATTGTGATGACAAGGGCATGGAGAATTTTGATGACAGGGCCATGGAACATTCTGATGACATGCGTCATGTAGCTTTTTGATGACAAGTGCATGGAGCATTTTGATTAGATGTGTCGTGGAGTATTGTGATGACAAGTGTCATGGAGCCTTGTGATGACAAGGCCGTGGAACATTGTGATGGCAGGTGTCATGGAGCGTAGTTATGACAGAGGTAAAGGAGCATTG
The DNA here is from genome assembly GCF_964341445.2 of Mesoplodon mirus. Lineage (NCBI taxonomy): Eukaryota > Metazoa > Chordata > Mammalia > Artiodactyla > Ziphiidae > Mesoplodon > Mesoplodon mirus. The sequence goes on along the minus strand of NW_028295651.1, from coordinate 1,018,519 downwards.
TGATGAGAAGGGCATGGAGCATTGATCTGAAATGATTCATGGATTATTGTGATGAGAGTGGGCATAGAGCATTGTGATGATAAGGACATGGAACACTGTGATACATGGGTCATGGAGGATTCTAATGACAAGGGCATGGGGCATTGTGATGAGAAGGGCATCGAGCATTGTGATTACAAGTGTCATGGAACTTTGTGATGACAAGGGCATGGAGAAATGTGAGGAGAGGGTTCATGGAGCATTGTGAAGACAATGACATCGAGCATTGTGATGCCGGGGGTCATGGAGCTTTGTGATGACAAAGGTCATGGAGCATTTTGATGACAAGTGCATGGTGCATTGTGGTGAGAATGGCAGGGAGTATTTTGATGCCAGGGTCATGCAGCAATTTGATGAAAAGTGTATTGGAACATTTTGATGACAGGGGTTATAGAACATTGTGATGTCAGGGGTAAAGGAACATTGTGATGATAAGGGGATGTAGCATTGTGATGACAGGGGTCATGGGACATTGTGATTACAGGGGTGAGGGAGTATTGTGACGACTAGTGATGAAACACTGTGATATCTCTGGTGAGAGAGCATTTTGATGAGAAATGTATGGAGCATTGTGATTACAAGGTTTATGGAGCATTGCAATGACAAGTTTCTGGACCGTTGTGATGAAAAGCGAATGGCACATTGTGATGACAAGGGTCATGGAACATTTTTCAAACAAAGGCATGGAGCATTTTGATGACAATGGTCAAAGAGCATTGTGATGAAAACGGCATGGGGCATTGTGATGAAAATGGCATGGAGCCTTTTCGTGACAGGGTTGAAGGAGCATTCTGATGACAAGTGACAGGGAGCAGTTTGATGACAAGTGAACTGAGCATTGTGATGACAAAGGTCATGGAGCATTGTGATGAAAAGGGCATGGAATTTTGTGATGACAGTCAACATGGAGCATTGTGATGACAAGTGTTATGGAACTTTGGGATCACAATGGTTTGGAGCATTGTGATGACAGAGGTCATGGATCATTTTGATTTCAAGGAGCATGGAGCATTGTGATGACAAGGGCATGAAGCAATGTGATCCCAAGGTTCATGGAGGATTGTGATGACAATGGAAATGGAGTATTTTGATGACAAGCACATAGAGCATTTTAATGACAAGGTCATGTAGCATTTTGCTGACAAAGTCATGGAGCATTGTGATGACAGGTGTCATGGAGCACTGTGATGACAAGCATCATGGAGCATTGTGAATTCAGGGGTCATAGAGCATTGGGATGACAAGGGCATGGATCATTGTGATGACAAGTGTCATGGAGCTGTGGGCTGAAAATATTCATGGAGTATTGTGATGACAGGGGTCATGGAGCTTTGTGATGACAGAGGTCAAGGAGAATTTTTATTTCATTTTGCTGACAATAGCCGGAAGCAACATGATGATGGGCATGATGCATTGAGATGACAGGGTTCATGGAGCATGGAGATGAATAGGAGCATGGAGCATTGTGATTACAGGGGTCTTGGAGCACTGTAATGACAAGGACATGGAGCATTTAATGAGAAGTCCATGGAACATTCTGAATACATGTGTCATGGTGCTTTGTGATGACAAGGGCATGGAGCATTGTGATTATAGGGGTCTTGGAGCATTGTGATGACAAGTGTCATGGAACCTTGTGATGACAAGGCCATGGAACATCGTGATGGATGGGGTCATGGAGAACTGTTATGACCGGGGTAATGGAGCATTGTGATGAGAAGGGCATGGAGCATTGTGATTACAAGTTTTATGGAGCATTGCAATGAGAAAATTGGGGACCGTTGTGATGAAAAGTGCGTGGCAAATTTTGATGAAAAGTGTCATGGAGCATTTTTTTGACAAAGGCATGGAGCATTGTGATGACAAGGGTCACGGAGCATTGTGATGAAATGTTCATGGAGCATTGTGGTTACAAACGACACAGAGCCTTGTGATGATGCGGGCATGGAGCATTGTGATGACAAATGTTTTGAAACATTGTGATGACTGGAGTCACGGAGCATTGTGATGACAGGGGTCATGGTGCATTGAGATGACAAGGGCATGGAGCATTGTGATGACAGGGGCATGGAGCATTCGTCTTACAACTTTCATAGATTATTGTGACGACAGTGGACATGGTGCATTGTGATGACAAGGACATGGATCATTGTGATGAGAAGGTCATGGAGTATTGTGAAGACAGTTGTCAGGGAGCATTGTGATGACATATGTCATGGTCCATTGCGATGACAATAGCAGGGAGCCTTGTGATGCCAAATGTAATGGAGGATTGTGTTGACAAATATAATGGAGCACTGTGATGACTAGGGCTTGGACCATTATGATGACAAGGGCCATTGAGAATTTTCAGGACAAGGTCGTGAAGCATTGTGATGACAATGTCCTGGAGCATTGTGATGAGAAAAACATGGAGCCTTGTGATGACAAATCTCATGGAGCATACTGATGAAAATGGACATGGACCATTGTGATTACAGGCGTCTTGGAACATTGTGATGACATGTGCATGGAGCATTGTGAGGAGAAGGCCAAGAGCATTCTGAAGACATGCGTCCTTTAGCTTTGTGATGACAAGGGCATGGAGCATTGTGATTACAGTGGTCTTGGAGAATTGTGATGAGAAAGCATGGAGCCTTGTCATGACAGTGTTCAAGTAGCATACAGACAACAAGTGTCAGGGAGCATTTTGATGACAAGTGTATTGAGCATCGTGATGACAAAGGTCATGGAGCATTGTGATGAGAAGACCATGGATAACTGTGATGACGAGCGTCATGGAGCATTGTGATGACAAGCGTTTTGGAATATTGTGATCACAAGCGTTTGGAGCATTGTTATGACACAGGTCATGGAGCATTTTGATTTCATTGTGAAGACAATAGCATGAAGCATTATGATGATGGTCATGGTGCATTGTGATGACAGGGTTCATGAATCATTGAGATGAAAATGGGCATGGATCATTGTGGTTACAGGGTTCTTGGAGCATTGTGATGAGAAGGGTCATGGAGCCTTGTGATGACAAGGCCATGGAATATCGTGATGGCAGGGGTCATGGATCATGGGTATGGCAGGGATAATGGAGCATTGTGATGGCAGGGCAAGGAGCATTGTGATGAGAAGGCCATGGAGCATTCTGATGATATGTGTCATGGAGGTTTGTGATGACAAGGACATGAAGCAATGTGATAAGAACCTTAATGGAACATCGTGATGACAATGACATGGAGCATTTTGATGACAAGTGCTTTCTGCATTGTGATGAGAAGTGTAGGGAGCATTGTGATGACAGGGTCATGGAGCAATTTGATGAAAAGTGTCATGGAACATTTTGATGACAGTGGTTATGGAACATTGTGATGCCAGGGGTCATCGAACATTGTGATGATAAATGCATGTAGCACTGTGATGACAGGAGTCATGGCACATTTTGATGACAGGGGTGAGGGAATATTGTGACGAATTGTGATGTAACATTGTGATATCAGTGGTGAGAGAGCATTTTGGTGAGAAGTCCATGGAGCATTGTGATGACAAGTTTCATGGAGCATTGTGATGTCAAGATTGGAGAGCACTATGATGACAAGCGCATGGTGCATTGGGATGACATGTGTCATGGAGCATTGTGCTGACAAGTGCATGGAGCATTGTGATGACAAGGGTCATGGAGCATTGTGCTGAGAAAGGCATAGAGCATTGTGATGACAAGGGTCAAAGAGCATTGTGATGAAAAGTTCATGGAGCATTGTGGTTAAAATGGACACAGAGACTGTTGATGACGAGGTCATGGACCATTGTGATGACAAAGGTCATGAAGCATTGTGATAACAAGGGCATGGAGTATTGTGATGACAAGGGCATGGAACATTGGTCTAATAATTTTCATGGATTATTGCGATCACAGTTGGAATGGCGCATTGTGATGACCAGGGCATGGAGCATTGTGATGACCAGGTCATGCAGTATTGTGAAGACAGGTGTCAGGGAGCATTGTGATGACATATGTAATGACCCATTGTGATGACAATGGCATGGAGCATTGTGATGCCAAGTGTCATGGAGGATTCTGATGACAAATGTAATGGAGCATTGTGATGACAATGGCTTGGAGCATTGTGATGACAAGGGTCACGGAGCATTGTGCTGACAAGTGCATGGAGAATTGTGATGACAAGGGTCATGGAGCATTCTGATGATAAGCTTTTGGAGTATTTTGATGACAATGGCATGGAGCATTGTGGTGAAAACGGCATGGGGCATTGTGATGAAAAAGGCATGGAGTCTTTTCGTGACAGGGTTCAAGTAGCATTTTGATGACAAGTGTCAGGGAGCATTGTGATGACAAGTGTATTGAGAATTGTGATGACAAAGGTCATGGAGCATTGTGATGAAAAGGGCATGGAGTATTGTGATGACAGGCATCATGGAGCATTGTGATGACAAGTGTTATGGAACACTGTGATCACAAGGTTTTGGAGCATTGTGATGACAGAGGTCATGGATCATTTTGATTTCAAGGAGCATGGAGCATTGTGATGACAAGGGCAGGAAGCAATGTTATCCCAAGGTTCATGGAGGTTTGTGATGACAACGGTAATGGAGTATTGTGAAGACAAGCGCATAGAGCATTATAATGACAAGGTCATGTAGCATTTTGCTGACAAAGGCGTGGAGCATTGTGATGACAAGTGTCATGGCGCACTGTGATGACAAGCGTCAAGGAGCATTGTTAATACAGGGGTCATTTGCCATTGGGATGACAAGGGCATAGATCATTGTGATGACAGGGGTCATGGAGCATTGTGATGACAGAGGTCATGGAGAATTTTGATTTCATTGTGCTGACAATAGCCGGAAGCATTATGATGATTGGCATGATGCATTGTGATGAGAGGGTTCATGGAGCATTGAGATGAAAAGGGGCATGGAGCATTGTGATTACAGGGGTCTTGGAGCATTTTGATGACAAGGGCATGGAGCATTGTGTGGAGAAGGACATGGAACATTCTGATGACATGTGTCATGGAGCTTTGTGATGACAAGGTCATGGAGCATTGTGCTTACAGGAGTCTTGGAGCATTGTGATGACAAGTGTCATGGAGCCTTGTGAAGACAAGGCCGTGGAACATTGTGATGGCAGTGGTAATGGAGCATTGTTATGACAGGTGTAATGGAGCATTTCGATGAGAAGGGAATGGAGCATTGTGATTACAAGGTTTATGGAGCATTGCAATGACAAATTTGTGGACCGTTGGGATGCAAAGCGTGTCGCACATTGTGATGACAAGGGTCATGGAGCATTTTTCTGACAAAGGCAAGTAGCATGGTGATGACAAGTGTCACGGAGCATTGTGATGAAAAGTTCATGGAGCATTGTGTTTACAAAGGTCACAGAGCCTTGTGATGACATGGGTATCGACAATTGTGATGACCAATGTTATGAAGAATTGTGATGACTTGAGTCACGGAGCATTGTGATGACAGTGGTCATGAAGCACTGTGATGAAAAGGGCATGGAACATTGTACTGAGAATGGCATACAGCATTGTGATGACATGGGTCATGGAGCACTGTGATGAAAATCGTCACGGAGCATTGTGAATACAGGGGTCATGGAGCATTAGGATGACAAGGGCATGGATCATTGTGATGACAAGGGTCATGGAGCACTGGGCTGAAAATGTTCCTGGAGTATTGTGATGACAGGGGTCATGGAGCATTGTGATGACAATGGAATGGAGCGTGGTGATGACAAGGTCCTGGAGCATTGTGATGAGATGACCAGGGAGACTTGTGATGACAAGTTTCATGGAGCATTCTGATGAAAAGGGGCATGGAGCATTGTGATTACAGGGGTCTTGGAGCATTGTGATGACAAGGGCATGGAACATTGGGATGAGAATGTCATGGAGCGTTCTGATGACATGCATCATGGAGCTTTGTGATGACAAGGGCATGGAACATTGTGATTACAGGGCTCTTGGAGCATTGTGATGACAAGGGCAGTGAACAATGGGATGAGAATGTCATGGAGCGTTTTGATGACATGCATCATGGAGCTCTGTGATGACAAGGGCATGGAGCATTGTGATTACAGGGGTCTTGGAGCGCTGTGAGGGAAAGGGCATGTAACATTGTGATGAAAAAGGCATGGAGCCTTGTCATGAGAGGGTTCAAGGAGCATACTGATGTCAAGTGTCAGGGACCATTGTGATGACAAGGGTATTGAGCACTGTGATGACAAATGTCATGAAGCATTGTGATTAGAAGACCATGGATACTTGCGATGACGAGCGTTATGGGGCATTGTGATGATAGGTGTTATGGAATATTGTGATCACAAGGATTTGGAGCATTGTGATGACAGAGGTCATAGAGCATTTTGATTTCATTGTGATGACAATAGCATGAAGCATTATGATGATGCGCATTTGGTGCATTGTGATGACAGCGTTCATGGAGCATTGAGATGAAAAGGGGCATGGAGCATTATGATTACAGGAGTCTTGGATCATTGTGATGAAAAGGGCATGGAACATTGGTCTGAAATGTTTCATGGATTATTGTGATGAGAGGGGGCAAGGAGCATTGTGATAACAATGGCATGGAACACTGTGATACATGGTTCATGGAGGATTGTAATGAGAAGCGCATGGAGCATTGTGAGAAGAATGGCATCGAGCACTGTGATGAAAAGCATCATGGATCCTGTGATGACAAGGGCTTTGAACAATGTGATGAGAGGTTTTTGGAGCATTGTGATGACAATGGCATGGAGCATTGTGATGCCAAGGGTCATGGAGTTTTGTGATGACAAAGGTCATGGAGCCTTTTGATGACAAGGGTGTGGTGATTTCTCTTGTGATGGGCAGGGAGCATTGTGATGAAAGGGTCATGGAGCAATGTGATGAAAAGTGTCATGGAACATTTTGATGACGGGTTATGGAACATTGTGATGTGAGGAGTCATGGAACATTTTCATGACGGTGTTGTGGACCATTGTGATGACAGGGGAGTGGGTGTATTGTGATGACTAGTGAGGGAACATTTTGATATCATTCGTGAGAGAGCATTTTGATAAGAAGTGCATGGAGCATTGTGAGGACAAGTTTTATGGAGCATTGTGATGACAAGATTGTGGAGCACTGTGATGACAAGCACATGGCGCATTGTGATGACATGGGTCATGGAGCACTGTGCTGACAAAGGCATAGAGCAATGTGATGACAAGGGACACCGAGCATTGTGATGAAAATTTCATGGAGCATTTTGGTGACAAAGGTCACAGAGCCTTGTGATGACCAGGGCATGGACCATTGTGATGACAAAGGTCATGAAGCATTGTGATGACTGGAGTCACGGAGCATTGTGATGACAGGGGTCATAGAGCTTTGTGATGAAAAGACAATGAGCATTGTGATGACAGGGGCATGGAGCATTGGCCTGACATGTTTCATGGATTATTGTGATGAGAGTGGGCATGGTGCAATGTGATGACAAAGGCATGGAGCATTGTGATGAGAAGGTCATGGAGTATTTTGAAGACAGTTCTCAGGGAGCATTGTGATGACATATGTCATGGTCCATTGCGATGACAATGGAATGGAATATTGTGATGCCAAGTGTCATGGAGGATTGTGATGACAAATGTAATGGAGCATTTTGATGAAAAGGGCTTGAAGCATTGTGATGACAATGGACATGGAGCATTGTGATGACAAGGGCATGGAGCATTGTGATGACAAGGGCCATTGAGAATTTTGATGACAAGTTCATGAAGCATTGTGATGGGAAGCACATGGAGCTTCCTATGACAGGGGTCATGGAGCATTGTGATGACAATGGAATGGAGCGTGGTGATGACAAGGTCCTGGAGCATTGTGATGAGATGACCAGGGAGACTTGTGATGACAAGTTTCATGGAGCATTCTGATGAAAAGTGGCATGGAGCATTGTGATTACAGGGGTCTTGGAGCATTGTGATGAAAAGGGCATAGAGCATTTTGAGGAGAAGGCCATGGAATATTCTGATTACATGCGTCATGGAGCTTTGTGATGAAAAGGGCATGGAGCATTGTGATTACAGGGGTCTTGGAGCATTGTGATGACAAGAGTCATGGAGCCTTGTGATGACAAGGCCGTGGAATATTGTGATGGCAGGTGTCAATGGAGCATTGTTATGAGAGAGGTAATGGAGCATTGTGATGAGAAGGGCATTGAGCATTGGTCTGAAATGTTTCATGGATTGTTGTGATGAGAGTGGGCATGGAGCATTGTGATGACAAGGGTACGGAACACTGTGATACATGGGTCATGGAGGACTGTAATGACAAGGGCATGGAGCATTGTGATGGGAATGGCATCGAGCATAGTGATGACAAGTGTCATGGTGCTTTGTGATGACTAGGGCATGGAGCCATGTGATGAGAGGGTTCATGGAGCATTGTGATGACAATGACATGGAGCATTGTGATGCCAAGTGTTATGGAGCTTTGTGATGACAAAAGTCATGGAGCATTTTGATGACAAGGGTGTGGTGCATTCTGATGAGAAGGGCAGGGAGCATTTTGATGACAGGGTCATGCAGCAATTTGATGAAAAGTGTAATGGAACATTTTGGTGACAGGGGTTATAGAACATTGTGAATACAGGGGTCATGGATCTTTGGGATGAAAAGGGTCATGGAGAATTTTGATGACAGGGGTTATGGAACATTGTGATGTCAGGGGTCATGGAACATTGTGCAGATAAGGGGATGTAGCATTGTGATGACAGGGGTCATGGAACATTGTGATAACAGGGATGAGGGAGGATAGTGATGACTAGTGATGGAACATTGTGATATCTCAGGTGAGAGAGCATTTGGATGAGAAGTTCATGGAGCATTGTGATTACAAGGTTTATGGAGCATAGCGATGATAAGTTTGTGGATCATTGTGATGAAAAGAACATGGCACATTGTGAGGAAAAGAGTCATGGAGCATTGTTCTAACAAAGATATGGAGCATTGTGATGACAAGGGTCACGGAGCATTGTGATGAAAAGTTCATGGAGCATTAGGTTAAAATGGTCACAGAGCCTTGTGATATCACGGGCATGGACCATTGTGATGACAAACGTCATGAAGCATTGTGATGACTGGAGACACGGGGCAGTGTGATGACAAGGGTAATGGAGCATTGTGATGACAAGGGCATGGAGCACTGTGATGACAGGGGAATGGAGCATTGGTCTGACAAGTTTCATAGATGATTGTGATGACAGTGGACATGGTGCATTGTGATGACAAGGGCATGGAGCATTATGATGACAAGGTCATGGAGTATTGTGAAGACAGTTGTCAGGGAGAATTGTGATGACATATCTCATGGTCCACTGCGATGACAATGGCATGGAGCATTGTGATGCGAAATGTAATGGAGGATTGTAATGACAAATATAATGGAGCATTGTGATGACTACGGCTTGGAGCATTATGATGACAATAGCCATTGTGAATTTTCATGACAATGTCGTGAAGCATTGTGATGAAAAGGTCCTGGAGCATTGTGATGAGAAATCCTTGGAGCCTTGAGATGACAAGTCTCATGGAGCATAGTGATGAAAAGGGGCATGGAGTATTCTGATTACAGGGGTCTTGGAACATTGTGATAACAAGGGCATGGAGCATTGTGATGACAAGGGCATGGAGCATTGGTCTAATAAGTTTCATGGATTATTGTGATGACAGTTGGAATGGCGCATTGTGATGACAAGGGCATGGAGCATTGTGATGACCAGGTCAGGCAGTATTGTGAAAAGAGTTGTTACGGAGCATTGTGAAGACATATGTATTAGCCCATTGTGATGACAATGGCATGGAGCATTTTGATGCCTAGTGTCATGGAGGATTCTGATGACAAATGTAAAGGAGCATTGTGATGACAATGGCTTGGAGCATACTGATGACAAGGTTCAGGGAGCATTGTGCTGACAAGTGCATGGAGAATTGTGATGACAAGGGTCATGGAGCATTCTGATGACAAGCTTGTGGAGTATTTTGATGACAATGGCATGGAGCATTGTGATGAAAACGGAATGGGGCTTTGTGAAGAAAAAGGCATGGAGCCTTTTCGTGACAGGTTTCAAGGAGCATTCTGACGACAAGTGTCAGGGAGCATTGTGATGACAAATGTATTCAGAATTGTGATGACAAAGGTCATGGAGCATTGTGATGAAAAGTGCATGGAGTATTGTGATGACAGGCATCATGGAGCATTGTGATGAAAAGGATTATGGAACATTGTGATCACAAGGGTTTGGAGCATTGCGATGATAGAGGTCATGGATCATTTTGATTTCAAGGAGCATGGAGCATTGTGATGACAAGGGCATGAAGCAATGGGATCCCAAGGTTCATGGAGGATAGTGATGACAAGCACATAGAGCATTGTAATGACAAAGTCATGTAGCATTTTGCTGACAAAGGCATGGAGCATTGTGATGACAGGTGTCATGGAGCACTGTGATGACAAGCGTCACAGAGCAATGTGAATACAGGGGTCATGGAGCATTGGGATGACAAGGGCATGGATCATTGTGATAACAAGGGTCATGGAGGATTGGGCTGAAAATGTTCATGGAGTATTGTGAAGAATGGGGTCATGGAGCATTGTGATGACTAGGGAAAGGAGCATTGTGATGACAAGTGTCCCGGATCATTGTGTTGTCAGGTGTCATTGAGTGTTGTGATGACAGTGACCATGGAGCATTGTGATGATATTGGTCTTGCAGCATTGTGATGAGAAGGTCATGGGGCATTGGGCTGAAAATGTTCATGGAGTATTGTGATGACAGGCTTCATGGAGCATTGTGATGACAAGGGAATGGAGCATGGTGATGACAAGGTCCTGGAGCATTGTGATGAGATGACCATGGAGACTTATGATGACAATTCTCATGGAGCATTCTGATGAAAAGGGGAATGGAGCATTGTGATTACAGGGGTCTTGGAGCATTGTGATGACAAGGGCATTGAGCATTGTGTGGAGAAGGCCATGGAACATTCTGATGACATGCGTCATGGAGCTTTGTGATGACAAGGGCATGGAGCTTTGTGATTACAGGGGTCTTGGTGCATTGTGATGACAGAGGTAATGGAGAATTGTGATGATAAGGGAATGGAGCATTGTGATTATAAAGTTTATGGAGCATTGCGATGACAAATTTCTGGACCTTTGGGATGAAAAGCGTGTCGCACATTGTGATGACAAGTGTCATGGAGCAATTTTCTAACAAAGGCATGGAACATTGTGATGACAAGTGTCACGGAGCATTGTGATGAAAATTTCATGGAGCATTGTGGTTACAAAGGTAAGAGTGCCTTGTGATGACACGGGTATCGAACATTGTGATGACAAATGTTATGAAGAATTGTGATGAGTGGAGTCACGGAGCATTGTGATGACAGGGGTCATGGAGCATTGTGATGAAAATGGCATGGAGCATTGTGCTGAGAATGGCATAGAGCATTGTGATGACATGTGTCAATGAGCATTGTGATGACAAGCGTCACGGAGCATTGTGAATACAGGGGTCATGGAGCATTAGGATGACAAGGGCATGGATCATTGTGATGAAAAGGGTCATGGAGAATTGGGCTGAAAATATTCCTGGAGTATTGTGATGACGGGGGTCATGGAGCATTGCGATGACAATGGAATGGAGCATGGTGATGACAAGGTCCTGGAGCATTGTGATGAGATGACCAGGGAGACTTGTGATGACAAGTTTCATGGAGCATCCTGATGAAAAGGGGCATGGAGCATTGTGATTACAGGGGTCTTGGAGCATTGTGATGACAAGGGCATGGAGCATTGTGAGGAGAACGCCATGGAACATTCTGATTACATGCGTCATGGAGCTTTGTGATGAAATGGGCATGGAGCCTTGTGATTACAGAGGTCTTGGAGCATTGTGATGACAAGGGTCATGGAGCTTTGTGATGACAAGGCCGTGGAACATTGTGATGGCAGGTGTCATAGAGCATTGTTATGACAGAGGTAATGGAGCATTGTGATGAGAAGAGCATTGAGCATTGGTCTGAAGTATTTCATGGATTGTTGTGATGAGAGTGGGCATGGAGCATTGTGATGACAAGGGCATGGAGCACTGTGATACATGGGTCATGGAGCATTGTGATGACAATGACATGGAGCATTTTGATGCCAAGGGTCATGGAGCTTTGTGACGACAAAGGTCATGGAGCATTTTGATGACAAGGGTGTGGTGCATTGTGATGAGAAGTGCAGGGAGCATTTTGATGACACGGTCATGCAGCAATTTGATGAAAAGTGTAATGGAACATTTTGATGACAGGGGTTATAGAACACTGTGATGCCAGGGGTCATGGAGCTTTTGGATGAAAAGTGTCATGGAGCATTTTGATGACAGTGGTTATGGAACATTGTGATGTCATGGGTCATGGAACATTGTGATGATAAGGGGATGTAGCATTGTGATGACAGGGGTTATGGAACATTGTGATAACAGGGGTGAGGGAGGATTGTGATGACTAGTGATGGAACATTGTGATATCTCTGGTGAGAGAGCATTTGAATGAGAAGTTCATGGAGCATTGTGATTACAAGGTTTATGGAGCATAGCGATGACAAGGTTGTGGATCATTGTGATGAAAAGCGCATGGCACACTGTGATGACAAGGGTCATGGAGCATTGTTCTGACAAAGGCATGGAGCATTTGATGACAAGTGTCATGGAGCATTGTGATGAATAGATCGTGGAGCATTGTGGTTAAAATGGTCACAGAGCCTTGTGATGATGCGGGCATGGACCGTTGTGATGACAAACGTTATGAAGCATTGTGATGACTGGAGTCACGGGGCATTGTGATGACAGGGGTCATGGAGCATTGTGATGACCAGGGCATGGAGCACTGTGATGACAGGGGCATGGAGCATTGGTCTGACAAGTTTCATAAATGATTGTGATGACAGTGGACATGTTTGCATTGTGATGACAAGGGCATGGAGCATTATGATGACAAGGTCATGGATTATTGTGAAGACAGTTTTCAGGGAGCATTGTGATGACATATGTCATGGTCCATTGCGATGACAATGGCATGGAGCATTGTGATGCCAAATGTAATGGAGGATTGTAATGACAAATATAATGGAGCATTGTTATGACTACGGCTTGTAGCATTATCATGACAAGGGCCATTGGGAATTTTCATGACAATGTCATGAAGCATTGTGATGACAATGTCCTGGAGCACTGTGATGAGAAAACCATGGAGCCTTGTGATGACAAGTCTCATGGAGCATACTGATGAAAAGGGGCATGGAGCATTCTGATTACAGGGGTCTTGGAATATTGTGATAACAAGGGCATGGAGCATTGTGATGACAAGGGCATGGGGCTTTGGTCTAATAAGTTTCATGGATTATTGCGATGACAGTTGGAATGGCGCATTGTGATGACAAGGGCATGGAGCATTGTGATGACCAGGACATGCAGTATTGTGAGAAGAGGTGTCACGGAGCATTGTGATGACATATGTATTAGCCCAATGTGATGACAATGGCATGGAGCATTGTGATGCCAAATTTCATGGAGGATTCTGATGACAAATGTAAAGGAGCATTGTGATGACAATGGCTTGGAGCATAGTGATGACAAGGTTCAGGGAGCATTGTGCTGACAAGTGCATGGAGAATTGTGATGAAAAGGGTCATGGAGCATTCTGATGACAAGCTTGTGGAGTATTTTGATGACAATGGCATGGAGCATTGTGATGAAAACGGAATGGGGCTTTGTGAAGAAAAAGGCATGGAGCCTTTTCGTGACAGGTTTCAAGGAGCATTCTGATGACAAGTGTCAGGGAGCATTGTGATGACAAATGTATTGAGAATTGTGATGACAAAGTTCATGGAGAATTGTGATGAAAAGGGCATGGAGTATTGTGATGACAGGCATCATGGAGCGTTGTGATGAAAAGTGTTATGGAACATTGTGATCACAAGGGTTTGGAGCATTGCGATGACAGAGGTCATGGATCATTTTGATTTCAAGGAGCACGGAGCATTGTGATGACGAGGGCATGAAGCAATGTGATCCCAAGGTTCATGGAGGATAGTGATGACAATGGTAATGCAGTATTGTGATGACAAGCACATAGAGCATTGTAATGACAAGGTCATGTAGCATTTTGCTGACAAAGGCATGGAGCATTGTGATGACAGGTGTCATGGAGCACTGTGATGACAAGCGTCACGGATCATTGTGAATACATGGGTCATGGAGCATTGGGATGACAAGGGCATGGATCATTGTGATGACAAGTGTGATGGAGCATTGGGCTGAAAATGTTCATGGAGTATTGTGATGACAGGGGTAATGGAGCATTGTGATGACTAGGGAATGGAGCATTGTGATGACAAGTGTCCAGGATCATTGTGTTTTCAGGTGTCATTGAGTGTTGTGATGACAGTGATCATGGAGCATTGTGATGATATTGGTCTTGGAGCATTGTGATGAGAAGGCCATTGGGCATTGGGCTGAAAATGTTCATGGAGTATTGTGATGACAGGGGTCATGGAGCATTGTGATCACTAGGGAATGGAGCATGGTGATGACAATGTCCTGTAGCATTGTGATGAAATGACCATGGAGACTTTTGATGACAAGTCTCATGGAGCATTCTGATGAACAGGGGCATGGAGCATTGTGATTACAGGGGTCTTGGAGCATTGTGATGACAAGGGCATGGAGCATTGTGTGGAGAAGGCCATGGAACATTCTGATGACATGTGTCATGGAGCTTTGTGATGACAAGGGCAAGGAGCACTGTGATGACAGGGTCATGGAGCATTGGTCTGACAAGTTTCATAGATGATTGTGATGACAGTGGACATGGAGCATTGTGATGACAAGGTCATGGAGCATTGGTCTAATAAGTTTCATGGATTATTGTGATGACAGTTGGAATGGCACATTGTGATTACAAGGGCATGGAGCATTGTGTTGACCAGGTCAAGCAATATTGTGAAGAGAGGTTTCAGGGAGCATTGTGATGACATATGTATTGGCCCATTGTGATGGCAATGGCATGGAGAATTGTGATGCCAAGTGTCATGGAGGATTCTGATGACAAAGGTAATGGAGCATTGTGATGACAATGGCTTGGAGCATAGTGATGACAAGGTTCAGGGAGCATTGTGCTGACAAGTGCATGGAGAATTGTGATGACAAGGGTCAAGGAACATTCTGATGACAAGCTTGTGGAGTATTTTGATGACAATGGCATGGAGAATTGTGATGAAAACGGCATGGGGCTTTGTGATGAAAAATGCATGGAGCCTTTTCGAGACATGGTTCAAGGAGCATTCTGACTACAAGGGTCTGGGAGCATTGTGATGACAAGTGTATTGAGAATTGTGATGACAAAGGTCATGAAGCAGTGTGATGAAAAGGGCATGGAGTATTGTGTTGACAGGCATCATGGAGCGTTGTGATGACAAGTGTTATGGAACACTGTGATCACAAGGGTTTGGAGCATTGTGATGACAGTGGTCATGGATCATTTTGATTTCAAAGAGCATGGAGCATTGTGATGACAAGGGCATGAAGCAATGTGATCCCAAGGTTCATGGAGGATTGTGATGACAATGGAAATGGAGTATTGTGATGACAAGCACATAGAACATTGTAATGAAAAGGTCATGTAGCATTTTGCTGACAAAGGCATGGAGCATTTTGATGACAGATGTCATGGAGCACTGTGATGACAAGCGTCACGGAGCATTGTGAATATAGCGGTCATGGAGCATTGGGATGACAAGGACATGGATGATTGTGATGACAAGTGTCCCGGATCATTGTGTTGTCAGGTGTCATGGAGTGTTGTGATGACAGTGGTCATGGAACATTTTGATGATATTTGTCATGGAGCATTTTGATGAGAAATTCATGGAGCATTAGGCTGAAAATGTTCATGAAGTATTTTGATGACAGGGGTCATGGAGCATTGTGATGACAAGGGAATGGAGCATGCTGATGGCAAGGTTCTGGAGCATTGTGATGAAAAGAACATGGAGATTTGTGATGACAAGTCTCATGGAGCATTCTGAAGAAAAGGGGCATGGAGCATTGTGATTACAGGGGTCTTGGAACAATGTGATGAGTAGGGAATGGAGCATTGTGAGGAGAAGGCCATGGAGCATTCTGATGGCATGCATCATGGAGCTTTGTGATGAGAAGTGTATGGAGCATTGTGATTACAGGGGTCTTGGAGCATTGTGATGAAAAGGGCATGGATCATTTTGATGAAAAGGCATGGAGCCTTGTCATGACAGGGTTCAAGGAGCATACTGACGACAAGTGTCAGGTAGCATTGTGATGAAAAGGGTATTTGAGAATTGTGATGACAACAATCATGGAGCATTGTGATGAGAAAACATGGATAATTGTGATGATGAGCGTCATAGCATGTTGTGATGATAAGTGTTATGGAACATTGTGATCAGAAGGGTTTGGAGCATTAGGATGACAGTGGTCACGGAGAAATTTGATTTCATTGTGATGAAAAGAGCCTGAAACATTATGATGATGGGCATGGTGCATTTTGATGACAGTGTTCATGGAGCATTGAGATGAAAAGGGGCATGGAGCATTGTGATTACAGGGGTCTTGGAGGATTGTCATGACAAGGGCATGGAGCATTGTGATGAGAAGGCCATGAAACATTCTGATGGCATGCGTCATGGAGCTCTGTGATGACAAGGGCGTGGAACATTGTGATTACAGGGGTCTTGGAGCATTGTGATGAGAAGTGTCATGGAGCCTTGTGATGACAAGGCCGTGGAACATTTTGATGGCAGGGGTCATGGAGCATTGTTATGACAGAGGTAATGGAGCATTGTGATGAGAAGGGCATTGAGCATTGGTCTGAAATATTTCATCGATTATTGTGATGAGAGTGGGCATGGAGCATTTTGATGACAAGGGCACGGAACACTGTGATGCATGGGTCATGGAGGATTGTAATGACAAGGGCATGGAGCATTGTGATGAGAAGGGCATCGAGCATTGTGATGACAAGTGTCATGGAGCTTTGTGATGACAAGGGCATGGAGCAAAGTGATGAGAGTGTTCATGGAGTATTGTGATGACAATGACATGGAGCATTGTGATGCCAAGGGTCATGGAGCTTTGTGATGACAAAGGTCATGGAGCATTTTGATGACAATTGTGTGGTGCATTGTGATGGGAAATGCAGGGAGCATTTTGATGACAGGGTCATGCTGCAATTTGATGAAAAGTGTAATGGAACATTTTGATGACAGGGGTTATAGAATATTGTGATGCCAGGGGTCATGGAGCTTTGGGATGAAAAGGATCATGGAGCATTTTGATGACAGTGGTTATGGAACATGGTTATGTCAGGGGTCATGGAACATTGTGCTGATAAGGGGATGTAGCATTGTGATGACAGGGGTCATGGAACATTGTGAACACAGGGGTGAGGGAGGATTGTGATGACTAGTGATAGAACATTGTGATATCTCATGTGAGAGAGCATTTGGATGAGAAGTGCATGGAGCATTGTGATTACAAGGTTAATGGAGCATAGCGATGACAAGGTTGTGGATCATTGTGATGAAAAGTGCATGGCATTGTGATTACAGGGGTCTTGGAGCATTGTGATGACTAGGACATGGAACACTGTGATACATGTGTCATGGGTCATGGAGGATTGTGATGACAAGTCATGGAGCATTGTGATGACAAGGGCATGGAGCATTGTGATAACAGGAGCATGGAGCATTTGTCTGACAAGTTTCATAGATTATTGTGATGACAGTGGACATGGTGCATTGTGATGACAAGGGCATGGATAATTGTGTAGAGAAGGTCATGGTTTATTGTGAAGACAGGTGTCAGGGAGCATTGTGATGACATATGTCATGGTCCATTGTGATGACAATGGCAGGGAGTAATGTGATGCCAAATGTAATTGAGGATTGTGATGACAAATATAATGGAGCATTGTGATGACTACGGATTGGAGCATTATGATGACAAGGAACATTGAGAATTTTCATGACAATGTCGTGAAGCATTGTGATGACAAGGTCCTGGAGCATTGTGATGAGAAAACCATGAAGCCTTGTGATGACAAGTCTCATGGAGCATACTGATGAAAAAGGGCATGGAACATTCTGATTAAAGGGGTCTTGGAACATTGTGATAACAAGGGCATTGAGCATTGTGATGACAAGGGCATGGAGCATTGGTCTAATAAGTTTCATGTATTATTGTGATGACAGTTGGAATGGTGCATTGTGATGACAAGGGCATGGAGAATTGTGATGACCAGGTCATGCAGTATTATGAAGAGAGGTGTCAGGGAGCATTGTGATGACATATGTAATGGCCCATTGTGATGAAAATGGCATGGAGCATTGCGATGCCATGTGTCATGGAGGATTCTGATGACAAAAGTAATGGAGCATGGTGATGACAATGGCTTGGAGCATTGTGATGACAAGGGTCAGGGAGCATTGTGCTGACAAGTGCATGGATAATTGTGATGACAAGGGTCATGGAGCATTCTGATGACAAGCTTGTGGAGTATTTTGATGACAATGGCATGGAGCATTGTGATTAAAATGGCATGGGGATTTGTGAAGAAAAATGCATGGAGCCTTTTCGTGACAGGGTTCAAGGAGCATTCTGACGACAAGTGTCTGGGAGCATTGTGATGACAAGTGTTTAGAGAATTGTGATGACAAATTCATGGAGCATTGTGATGAAAAGGGCATGGAGTATTGTGATGACAGGCATCATGGAGTGTTGTTATGACAAGTGTTATGGAACATTGTGATTAAAAATGTTTGGTGCATTTCGATGACAGAGGTCATGGATCATTTTGATTTCAAGGAGCATGGAGCATTGTGATGACAAGGGCATGAAGCAATGTGATCCCAAGGTTCATGGAGGATAGTGATGACAACGGTAATGGATTATTGTGATGACAAGCGCATAGAGCATTGTAATGACAAGGTCATGTAGCATTTTGCTGACAAAATCATGGAGCATTCTGATGACAGGTGTCATAGAGCACTGTGATGACAAGTGTCACGGAGCATTGTGAATACAGGGGCCATGGAGCTTTGGGATGACAAGGGCATGGATCCTTGTGATGAAAAGTGTCATGGAGCATTGGGCTGAAATGGTTCATGGAGTATTGTGATGACAGGGGTCATGGAGCACCGTGATTACAGGGGTCTTTGAGCACTGTGATGACAAGAGTCCCGAATCATTGTGTTGTCAGGTGTCATGGAGTGTTGTGATGACAGCGGTCATTCAGCATTGTGATGATATTGGTCATGGAGCATTGTGATGAGAAGGTCATGGAGCATTGGGCTGAAAATATTCATGGATTATTGTGATGACAGGAATCATGCAGCATTGTGATGACAAGGGAATGGAGCATGGTGATGACAAGGTGCTGGAGCATTGTGATGAGATAACCATGGAGCCTGGTGATGACAGGTCTCATAGAGCATTCTGATGAAAAGGGGCATGGAACATTGTGATTACAGTGGTCTTGGAGCATTGTGATGACAAGGGCATGGAGCATTGTGAGGAGAAGCCCATGGAACATTCTGATGACATGCGTCATGGAGCTTTGTGATGACAAGGGCATGGAGCATTGTGATTACAGGGGTCTTTGAGCATTGTGATGACATATGTCATGGTCCATTGCGATGACAATGGCATGGAGCATTGGTCTAATAATTTTCATGGATTATTGTGATGACATTTGGAATGGCGCATTGTGATGACAAGGGCATGGAGCATTGTGATGACCAGGTCATGAAGTATTGTGAAGAGAGTTGTCAGGGAGCATTGTTATGACAAGAGTCACGGAGCATTGTGATGCAATGTTCATGGAGCATTTTGGATACAACGGTAACAGAGCCTTGTGATGACGCGGGCATGGACCATTGTGATGACAAATATTATAAAGCACTGTGATGACTGGAGTCACAGAGCATTGTGATGACAGGGGTCTTGGAGCACTGTGATGACAAGAGTCCCGGATCATTGTGTTGTCAAGTGTCATGCAGTGTTGTGATGACAGCGGTCATTCAGCATTGTGATGATATTGGTCATGGAGCATTGTGATGAGAAGGTCATTGAGCATTGGGCTGAAAATATTCATGGATTATTGTGATGACAGGGGTCATGGAGCATTGTGATGACAAGGGAATGGAGCATGGTGATGACAAGGTCCTTGAGCATTGTGATGAGATGACCATGTAGACTGGTGATGACAAGTCTCATGGAGCATTCTTATGAAAAGGGGCATGGAGCATTGTGATTACAGGGGTCTTGGAGCATTGTGATGACAAGGGCATGGAGCATTTTGAGGAGAATGCCATGGAACATTCTGATGAGATGCGTCATGGAGCTTGGTAATGACAAGGGCATGGAGCATTGTGATTACAGGGGTCTTTGAGCATTGTGATGACATATGTCATGGTCCATTGAGATGACAATGGCATGGAGCATTGGTCTAATAATTTTCATGGATTATTGTGATGACATTTGCCATGGCGCATTGTAATGACAAGGGCATGGAGCATTGTGATGACCAGGTCATGTAGTATTGTGAAGAGAGTTGTCAGGGAGCATTGTTATGACAAGGGTCACGGAGCATTGTGATGAAATGTTCATGGAGCATTTTGGATACAAAGGTAACAGAGCCTTGTGATGATGCGGGCATGGACCATTGTGATGACAAATATTATAAAGCATTGTGATGACTGGAGTCACAGAGCATTGTGATGACAGGGGTCTTGGAGCACTGTGATGACAAGAGTCCCAGATCATTGTGTTGTCAAGTGTCATGGAGTGTTGTGATGACAGCGGTCATTCAGCATTGTGATGATATTGGTCATGGAGCATTGTGATGAGAAGGTCATTGAGCATTGGGCTGAAAATATTCATGGATTATTGTGATGAAAGGGGTCATGGAGCATTGTGATGACAAGGTCCTGGAGCACTGTGAAGAGATGAACATGGAGACTTGTGATGACAAGTCTCATGGAGCATTCTGATGAAAAGGGACATGGATCATTGTGATTACAGGGGTCTTGGAGCACTGTGATGACAAGGGCATGGAGCATTGTGAGGAGAAGGCCATGGAGCATTCTGATGACATGCGTCATGGAGCATTGTGCTGAGAAAGGCATAGAGCATTCTGATGACAGGGGTTAAAGAACATTATGAAGAAAAGTTCATGGAGCATTGTGGTTAAAAAGGTCACAGAGACTGTTGATGATGAGGGCATGGACAATTGTGATGACAAAGGTCATGAAGAATTGTGATGACTGGAGTCACGGAGCATTGTGATGACAGGGGTCATGGAGCATTGTCATAACAAGGACATGGAGCATTGTGTTGACAAGGGCATGGAACATTGTGATGACCAGGTGATGCAGTATTGTGAAGACAGGTGTCAGGGAGCATTGTGATGACATATATAATGGTCCATTGTGATGACAATGGCATGGAGCATTGTGATGCCAAGTGTCATGGAGGATTCTGATGACAAAGCTAATGGAGCATTGTGATGACAATGGCTTGGAACATTGAGATGACAAGGATCACGGAGCATTGTGCTGACAAGTGCATGGAGAATTGTGATGACCAGGGTCATGGAGCATTCTGGTGACAAGCTTGTGGAGTATTTTCATGACAATGGCATGGAGCATTGTGATGAAAACGGCATGGGGCATTGTGATGAAAATGGCATGGAGCCTTTTCGTGACAGGGTTCAAGGAGCATTCTGATGACAAATATCAGGGAGCATTGTGATGTCAATGTACTGAGAATTGTGATGACAAAGGTCATGGAGCATTGTGATGAAAAGGGCATGGAGTATTGTGATGACAGGCATCATGGAGCGTTGTGATGACAAGTGCTAAGGAACATTGTGATCACAAGGGTTTGGAGCATTGTGATGACAGTGGTCATGGATCATTTTGATTTCAAGGAGCATGGAAAATTGTGATGACAAGGGCATGAAGCAATGTGATCCCAAGTTTCATGGAGGATTGTGATGACAATGGTAATGGAGTATTGTGATGACAAGCGCATAGAGCATTGTAATGACAAAGTCATGTAGCATTCTGCTTACAAAGGCATGGAGCATTGTGATGCCAGTGGTCATGGAGCACTGTGATGACAAGCGTCACGGAGCATTGTGAATACAGGGGTCATGGAGCATTGGGATGACAAGGGCATGGTTCATTGTGATGACAAGTGTCATGGAGAATTGGGCTGAAAATATTCATGGAGTATTGTGATGACAGGGTTCATGGAGCACTGTGATGACTAGGGAATGGAGCATTGTAATGACAAGAGTCCCGGATCATTGTGTTGTCAGGTGTCATGGAGTGGTGTGATGACAGTGGTCCTGGAGCATTGTGATGATATTTGTCATGGAGCATTGTGATGAGAAGGTCATGGAGTATTTGGCTGAAAATATTCATGGAGTATTGTGATGACAGTGGTCATGGAGCATTGTGATGACAAGGGAATGGAACATGGTGATGACAGGGGTCATGGAATATTTTGATTACAGTTGTGAGCGAGGATTGTGATGACTAGTGAGAGAACATGGTGATATCTCAGGTGAGAGAGCATTTGGATGAGAAGAGCATGGAGCATTGTGATTACAAGGTTTATGGAGCATAGCGATTACAAGGTGGTGGATCATTGTGATGGAAAGCCCGTGGCACATTTTCATGACAAGGGTCAAGGAGCATTGTTCTGACAAAGGCATGGAGCATTGTGATGACAAGGGTCACGGAGCATTGTGATGAAATGTTCATGGAGCATTGTTGTTACAAAGGTCACAGAGCCTTGTGATGACGCGGGCATGGATCGTTGTGATGACAAATGTTATGAAGCATTGTGATGACTGGAGTCACGGAGCATTGTGTTGACAGGGGTCATGGAGGATTGTGATGACAAGGTCATGGAGCATTGTGATGAGAAAATCATGGAGAATTCTTAAGACTGGTGTGAGGGAGCATTGTGATGACATATGTCATGGTCCATTTCGATGACAATGGCATGGTGCATTGTGATGCCAAATGTAATAGAGGATTGTGATGAGAAATATAATGGAACATTGTGATGACTGGGGCTTGGAACATTATGATGACAAGGGCCATTGAGAATTTTCATGACAATGTCGTGAAGCATTGTGATGACAAGGTCCTGGAGCATTGTGATGAGAAAACCATGAAGCCTTGTGATGACAAGTCTCATGGAGCATACTGATGAAAAAGGGCATGGAACATTCTGATTAAAGGGGTCTTGGAACATTGTGATAACAAGGGCATGGAGCATTGTGATGACAAGGACATGGAGCATTGGTCTAATAAGTTTCATGTATTATTGTGATGACAGTTGGAATGGTGCATTGTGATGACAAGGGCATGGAGAATTGTGATGACCAGGTCATGCAGTATTATGAAGAGAGGTGTCAGGGAGCATTGTGATGACATATGTAATGGCCCATTGTGATGAAAATGGCATGGAGCATTGCGATGCCATGTGTCATGGAGGATTCTGATGACAAAAGTAATGGAGCATGGTGATGACAATGGCTTGGAGCATTGTGATGACAAGGGTCAGGGAGCATTGTGCTGACAAGTGCATGGATAATTGTGATGACAAGGGTCATGGAGCATTCTGATGACAAGCTTGTGGAGTATTTTGATGACAATGGCATGGAGCATTGTGATTAAAATGGCATGGGGATTTGTGAAGAAAAATGCATGGAGCCTTTTCGTGACAGGGTTCAAGGAGCATTCTGACGACAAGTGTCTGGGAGCATTGTGATGACAAGTGTTTAGAGAATTGTGATGACAAATTCATGGAGCATTGTGATGAAAAGGGCATGGAGTATTGTGATGACAGGCATCATGGAGTGTTGTTATGACAAGTGTTATGGAACATTGTGATTAAAAATGTTTGGTGCATTTCGATGACAGAGGTCATGGATCATTTTGATTTCAAGGAGCATGGAGCATTGTGATGACAAGGGCATGAAGCAATGTGATCCCAAGGTTCATGGAGGATAGTGATGACAACGGTAATGGATTATTGTGATGACAAGCGCATAGAGCATTGTAATGACAAGGTCATGTAGCATTTTGCTGACAAAATCATGGAGCATTCTGATGACAGGTGTCATAGAGCACTGTGATGACAAGTGTCACGGAGCATTGTGAATACAGGGGCCATGGAGCTTTGGGATGACAAGGGCATGGATCCTTGTGATGAAAAGTCTCATGGAGCATTGGGCTGAAATGGTTCATGGAGTATTGTGATGACAGGGGTCATGGAGCACCGTGATTACAGGGGTCTTTGAGCACTGTGATGACAAGAGTCCCGAATCATTGTGTTGTCAGGTGTCATGGAGTGTTGTGATGACAGCGGTCATTCAGCATTGTGATGATATTGGTCATGGAGCATTGTGATGAGAAGGTCATGGAGCATTGGGCTGAAAATATTCATGGATTATTGTGATGACAGGAATCATGCAGCATTGTGATGACAAGGGAATGGAGCATGGTGATGACAAGGTGCTGGAGCATTGTGATGAGATAACCATGGAGCCTGGTGATGACAGGTCTCATAGAGCATTCTGATGAAAAGGGGCATGGAACATTGTGATTACAGTGGTCTTGGAGCATTGTGATGACAAGGGCATGGAGCACTGTGAGGAGAAGCCCATGGAACATTCTGATGACATGCGTCATGGAGCTTTGTGATGACAAGGGCATGGAGCATTGTGATTACAGGGGTCTTTGAGCATTGTGATGACATATGTCATGGTCCATTGCGATGACAATGGCATGGAGCATTGGTCTAATAATTTTCATGGATTATTGTGATGACATTTGGAATGGCGCATTGTGATGACAAGGGCATGGAGCATTGTGATGACCAGGTCATGAAGTATTGTGAAGAGAGTTGTCAGGGAGCATTGTTATGACAAGAGTCACGGAGCATTGTGATGCAATGTTCATGGAGCATTTTGGATACAACGGTAACAGAGCCTTGTGATGACGCGGGCATGGACCATTGTGATGACAAATATTATAAAGCACTGTGATGACTGGAGTCACAGAGCATTGTGATGACAGGGGTCTTGGAGCACTGTGATGACAAGAGTCCCGGATCATTGTGTTGTCAAGTGTCATGCAGTGTTGTGATGACAGCGGTCATTCAGCATTGTGATGATATTGGTCATGGAGCATTGTGATGAGAAGGTCATTGAGCATTGGGCTGAAAATATTCATGGATTATTGTGATGACAGGGGTCATGGAGCATTGTGATGACAAGGGAATGGAGCATGGTGATGACAAGGTCCTTGAGCATTGTGATGAGATGACCATGTAGACTGGTGATGACAAGTCTCATGGAGCATTCTTATGAAAAGGGGCATGGAGCATTGTGATTACAGGGGTCTTGGAGCATTGTGATGACAAGGGCATGGAGCATTTTGAGGAGAATGCCATGGAACATTCTGATGAGATGCGTCATGGAGCTTGGTAATGACAAGGGCATGGAGCATTGTGATTACAGGGGTCTTTGAGCATTGTGATGACATATGTCATGGTCCATTGAGATGACAATGGCATGGAGCATTGGTCTAATAATTTTCATGGATTATTGTGATGACATTTGCCATGGCGCATTGTGATGACAAGGGCATGGAGCATTGTGATGACCAGGTCATGTAGTATTGTGAAGAGAGTTGTCAGGGAGCATTGTTATGACAAGGGTCACGGAGCATTGTGATGAAATGTTCATGGAGCATTTTGGATACAAAGGTAACAGAGCCTTGTGATGATGCGGGCATGGACCATTGTGATGACAAATATTATAAAGCATTGTGATGACTGGAGTCACAGAGCATTGTGATGACAGGGGTCTTGGAGCACTGTGATGACAAGAGTCCCAGATCATTGTGTTGTCAAGTGTCATGGAGTGTTGTGATGACAGCGGTCATTCAGCATTGTGATGATATTGGTCATGGAGCATTGTGATGAGAAGGTCATTGAGCATTGGGCTGAAAATATTCATGGATTATTGTGATGAAAGGGGTCATGGAGCATTGTGATGACAAGGTCCTGGAGCACTGTGAAGAGATGAACATGGAGACTTGTGATGACAAGTCTCATGGAGCATTCTGATGAAAAGGGACATGGATCATTGTGATTACAGGGGTCTTGGAGCACTGTGATGACAAGGGCATGGAGCATTGTGAGGAGAAGGCCATGGAGCATTCTGATGACATGCGTCATGGAGCATTGTGCTGAGAAAGGCATAGAGCATTCTGATGACAGGGGTTAAAGAACATTATGAAGAAAAGTTCATGGAGCATTGTGGTTAAAAAGGTCACAGAGACTGTTGATGATGAGGGCATGGACAATTGTGATGACAAAGGTCATGAAGAATTGTGATGACTGGAGTCACGGAGCATTGTGATGACAGGGGTCATGGAGCATTGTCATAACAAGGACATGGAGCATTGTGTTGACAAGGGCATGGAACATTGTGATGACCAGGTGATGCAGTATTGTGAAGACAGGTGTCAGGGAGCATTGTGATGACATATATAATGGTCCATTGTGATGACAATGGCATGGAGCATTGTGATGCCAAGTGTCATGGAGGATTCTGATGACAAAGCTAATGGAGCATTGTGATGACAATGGCTTGGAACATTGAGATGACAAGGATCACGGAGCATTGTGCTGACAAGTGCATGGAGAATTGTGATGACCAGGGTCATGGAGCATTCTGGTGACAAGCTTGTGGAGTATTTTCATGACAATGGCATGGAGCATTGTGATGAAAACGGCATGGGGCATTGTGATGAAAATGGCATGGAGCCTTTTCGTGACAGGGTTCAAGGAGCATTCTGATGACAAATATCAGGGAGCATTGTGATGTCAATGTACTGAGAATTGTGATGACAAAGGTCATGGAGCATTGTGATGAAAAGGGCATGGAGTATTGTGATGACAGGCATCATGGAGCGTTGTGATGACAAGTGCTAAGGAACATTGTGATCACAAGGGTTTGGAGCATTGTGATGACAGTGGTCATGGATCATTTTGATTTCAAGGAGCATGGAAAATTGTGATGACAAGGGCATGAAGCAATGTGATCCCAAGTTTCATGGAGGATTGTGATGACAATGGTAATGGAGTATTGTGATGACAAGCGCATAGAGCATTGTAATGACAAAGTCATGTAGCATTCTGCTTACAAAGGCATGGAGCATTGTGATGCCAGTGGTCATGGAGCACTGTGATGACAAGCGTCACGGAGCATTGTGAATACAGGGGTCATGGAGCATTGGGATGACAAGGGCATGGTTCATTGTGATGACAAGTGTCATGGAGAATTGGGCTGAAAATATTCATGGAGTATTGTGATGACAGGGTTCATGGAGCACTGTGATGACTAGGGAATGGAGCATTGTAATGACAAGAGTCCCGGATCATTGTGTTGTCAGGTGTCATGGAGTGGTGTGATGACAGTGGTCCTGGAGCATTGTGATGATATTTGTCATGGAGCATTGTGATGAGAAGGTCATGGAGTATTTGGCTGAAAATATTCATGGAGTATTGTGATGACAGTGGTCATGGAGCATTGTGATGACAAGGGAATGGAACATGGTGATGACAGGGGTCATGGAATATTTTGATTACAGTTGTGAGCGAGGATTGTGATGACTAGTGAGAGAACATGGTGATATCTCAGGTGAGAGAGCATTTGGATGAGAAGAGCATGGAGCATTGTGATTACAAGGTTTATGGAGCATAGCGATTACAAGGTGGTGGATCATTGTGATGGAAAGCCCGTGGCACATTTTCATGACAAGGGTCAAGGAGCATTGTTCTGACAAAGGCATGGAGCATTGTGATGACAAGGGTCACGGAGCATTGTGATGAAATGTTCATGGAGCATTGTTGTTACAAAGGTCACAGAGCCTTGTGATGACGCGGGCATGGATCGTTGTGATGACAAATGTTATGAAGCATTGTGATGACTGGAGTCACGGAGCATTGTGTTGACAGGGGTCATGGAGGATTGTGATGACAAGGTCATGGAGCATTGTGATGAGAAAATCATGGAGAATTCTTAAGACTGGTGTGAGGGAGCATTGTGATGACATATGTCATGGTCCATTTCGATGACAATGGCATGGTGCATTGTGATGCCAAATGTAATAGAGGATTGTGATGAGAAATATAATGGAACATTGTGATGACTGGGGCTTGGAACATTATGATGACAAGGGCCATTGAGAATTTTCATGACAATGTCGTGAAGCATTGTGATGACAAGGTCCTGGAGCATTGTGATGAGAAAACCATGAAGCCTTGTGATGACAAGTCTCATGGAGCATACTGATGAAAAAGGGCATGGAACATTCTGATTAAAGGGGTCTTGGAACATTGTGATAACAAGGGCATGGAGCATTGTGATGACAAGGACATGGAGCATTGGTCTAATAAGTTTCATGTATTATTGTGATGACAGTTGGAATGGTGCATTGTGATGACAAGGGCATGGAGAATTGTGATGACCAGGTCATGCAGTATTATGAAGAGAGGTGTCAGGGAGCATTGTGATGACATATGTAATGGCCCATTGTGATGAAAATGGCATGGAGCATTGCGATGCCATGTGTCATGGAGGATTCTGATGACAAAAGTAATGGAGCATGGTGATGACAATGGCTTGGAGCATTGTGATGACAAGGGTCAGGGAGCATTGTGCTGACAAGTGCATGGATAATTGTGATGACAAGGGTCATGGAGCATTCTGATGACAAGCTTGTGGAGTATTTTGATGACAATGGCATGGAGCATTGTGATTAAAATGGCATGGGGATTTGTGAAGAAAAATGCATGGAGCCTTTTCGTGACAGGGTTCAAGGAGCATTCTGACGACAAGTGTCTGGGAGCATTGTGATGACAAGTGTTTAGAGAATTGTGATGACAAATTCATGGAGCATTGTGATGAAAAGGGCATGGAGTATTGTGATGACAGGCATCATGGAGTGTTGTTATGACAAGTGTTATGGAACATTGTGATTAAAAATGTTTGGTGCATTTCGATGACAGAGGTCATGGATCATTTTGATTTCAAGGAGCATGGAGCATTGTGATGACAAGGGCATGAAGCAATGTGATCCCAAGGTTCATGGAGGATAGTGATGACAACGGTAATGGATTATTGTGATGACAAGCGCATAGAGCATTGTAATGACAAGGTCATGTAGCATTTTGCTGACAAAATCATGGAGCATTCTGATGACAGGTGTCATAGAGCACTGTGATGACAAGTGTCACGGAGCATTGTGAATACAGGGGCCATGGAGCTTTGGGATGACAAGGGCATGGATCCTTGTGATGAAAAGTGTCATGGAGCATTGGGCTGAAATGGTTCATGGAGTATTGTGATGACAGGGGTCATGGAGCACCGTGATTACAGGGGTCTTTGAGCACTGTGATGACAAGAGTCCCGAATCATTGTGTTGTCAGGTGTCATGGAGTGTTGTGATGACAGCGGTCATTCAGCATTGTGATGATATTGGTCATGGAGCATTGTGATGAGAAGGTCATTGAGCATTGGGCTGAAAATATTCATGGATTATTGTGATGACAGGAATCATGCAGCATTGTGATGACAAGGGAATGGAGCATGGTGATGACAAGGTGCTGGAGCATTGTGATGAGATAACCATGGAGCCTGGTGATGACAGGTCTCATAGAGCATTCTGATGAAAAGGGGCATGGAACATTGTGATTACAGTGGTCTTGGAGCATTGTGATGACAAGGGCATGGAGCATTGTGAGGAGAAGCCCATGGAACATTCTGATGACATGCGTCATGGAGCTTTGTGATGACAAGGGCATGGAGCATTGTGATTACAGGGGTCTTTGAGCATTGTGATGACATATGTCATGGTCCATTGCGATGACAATGGCATGGAGCATTGGTCTAATAATTTTCATGGATTATTGTGATGACATTTGGAATGGCGCATTGTGATGACAAGGGCATGGAGCATTGTGATGACCAGGTCATGAAGTATTGTGAAGAGAGTTGTCAGGGAGCATTGTTATGACAAGAGTCACGGAGCATTGTGATGCAATGTTCATGGAGCATTTTGGATACAACGGTAACAGAGCCTTGTGATGACGCGGGCATGGACCATTGTGATGACAAATATTATAAAGCACTGTGATGACTGGAGTCACAGAGCATTGTGATGACAGGGGTCTTGGAGCACTGTGATGACAAGAGTCCCGGATCATTGTGTTGTCAAGTGTCATGCAGTGTTGTGATGACAGCGGTCATTCAGCATTGTGATGATATTGGTCATGGAGCATTGTGATGAGAAGGTCATTGAGCATTGGGCTGAAAATATTCATGGATTATTGTGATGACAGGGGTCATGGAGCATTGTGATGACAAGGGAATGGAGCATGGTGATGACAAGGTCCTTGAGCATTGTGATGAGATGACCATGTAGACTGGTGATGACAAGTCTCATGGAGCATTCTTATGAAAAGGGGCATGGAGCATTGTGATTACAGGGGTCTTGGAGCATTGTGATGACAAGGGCATGGAGCATTTTGAGGAGAATGCCATGGAACATTCTGATGAGATGCGTCATGGAGCTTGGTAATGACAAGGGCATGGAGCATTGTGATTACAGGGGTCTTTGAGCATTGTGATGACATATGTCATGGTCCATTGAGATGACAATGGCATGGAGCATTGGTCTAATAATTTTCATGGATTATTGTGATGACATTTGCCATGGCGCATTGTGATGACAAGGGCATGGAGCATTGTGATGACCAGGTCATGTAGTATTGTGAAGAGAGTTGTCAGGGAGCATTGTTATGACAAGGGTCACGGAGCATTGTGATGAAATGTTCATGGAGCATTTTGGATACAAAGGTAACAGAGCCTTGTGATGATGCGGGCATGGACCATTGTGATGACAAATATTATAAAGCATTGTGATGACTGGAGTCACAGAGCATTGTGATGACAGGGGTCTTGGAGCACTGTGATGACAAGAGTCCCAGATCATTGTGTTGTCAAGTGTCATGGAGTGTTGTGATGACAGCGGTCATTCAGCATTGTGATGATATTGGTCATGGAGCATTGTGATGAGAAGGTCATTGAGCATTGGGCTGAAAATATTCATGGATTATTGTGATGAAAGGGGTCATGGAGCATTGTGATGACAAGGTCCTGGAGCACTGTGAAGAGATGAACATGGAGACTTGTGATGACAAGTCTCATGGAGCATTCTGATGAAAAGGGACATGGATCATTGTGATTACAGGGGTCTTGGAGCACTGTGATGACAAGGGCATGGAGCATTGTGAGGAGAAGGCCATGGAGCATTCTGATGACATGCGTCATGGAGCATTGTGCTGAGAAAGGCATAGAGCATTCTGATGACAGGGGTTAAAGAACATTATGAAGAAAAGTTCATGGAGCATTGTGGTTAAAAAGGTCACAGAGACTGTTGATGATGAGGGCATGGACAATTGTGATGACAAAGGTCATGAAGAATTGTGATGACTGGAGTCACGGAGCATTGTGATGACAGGGGTCATGGAGCATTGTCATAACAAGGACATGGAGCATTGTGTTGACAAGGGCATGGAACATTGTGATGACCAGGTGATGCAGTATTGTGAAGACAGGTGTCAGGGAGCATTGTGATGACATATATAATGGTCCATTGTGATGACAATGGCATGGAGCATTGTGATGCCAAGTGTCATGGAGGATTCTGATGACAAAGCTAATGGAGCATTGTGATGACAATGGCTTGGAACATTGAGATGACAAGGATCACGGAGCATTGTGCTGACAAGTGCATGGAGAATTGTGATGACCAGGGTCATGGAGCATTCTGGTGACAAGCTTGTGGAGTATTTTCATGACAATGGCATGGAGCATTGTGATGAAAACGGCATGGGGCATTGTGATGAAAATGGCATGGAGCCTTTTCGTGACAGGGTTCAAGGAGCATTCTGATGACAAATATCAGGGAGCATTGTGATGTCAATGTACTGAGAATTGTGATGACAAAGGTCATGGAGCATTGTGATGAAAAGGGCATGGAGTATTGTGATGACAGGCATCATGGAGCGTTGTGATGACAAGTGCTAAGGAACATTGTGATCACAAGGGTTTGGAGCATTGTGATGACAGTGGTCATGGATCATTTTGATTTCAAGGAGCATGGAAAATTGTGATGACAAGGGCATGAAGCAATGTGATCCCAAGTTTCATGGAGGATTGTGATGACAATGGTAATGGAGTATTGTGATGACAAGCGCATAGAGCATTGTAATGGCAAAGTCATGTAGCATTCTGCTTACAAAGGCATGGAGCATTGTGATGCCAGTGGTCATGGAGCACTGTGATGACAAGCGTCACGGAGCATTGTGAATACAGGGGTCATGGAGCATTGGGATGACAAGGGCATGGTTCATTGTGATGACAAGTGTCATGGAGAATTGGGCTGAAAATATTCATGGAGTATTGTGATGACAGGGTTCATGGAGCACTGTGATGACTAGGGAATGGAGCATTGTAATGACAAGAGTCCCGGATCATTGTGTTGTCAGGTGTCATGGAGTGGTGTGATGACAGTGGTCCTGGAGCATTGTGATGATATTTGTCATGGAGCATTGTGATGAGAAGGTCATGGAGTATTTGGCTGAAAATATTCATGGAGTATTGTGATGACAGTGGTCATGGAGCATTGTGATGACAAGGGAATGGAACATGGTGATGACAGGGGTCATGGAATATTTTGATTACAGTTGTGAGCGAGGATTGTGATGACTAGTGAGAGAACATGGTGATATCTCAGGTGAGAGAGCATTTGGATGAGAAGAGCATGGAGCATTGTGATTACAAGGTTTATGGAGCATAGCGATTACAAGGTGGTGGATCATTGTGATGGAAAGCCCGTGGCACATTTTCATGACAAGGGTCAAGGAGCATTGTTCTGACAAAGGCATGGAGCATTGTGATGACAAGGGTCACGGAGCATTGTGATGAAATGTTCATGGAGCATTGTTGTTACAAAGGTCACAGAGCCTTGTGATGACGCGGGCATGGATCGTTGTGATGACAAATGTTATGAAGCATTGTGATGACTGGAGTCACGGAGCATTGTGTTGACAGGGGTCATGGAGGATTGTGATGACAAGGTCATGGAGCATTGTGATGAGAAAATCATGGAGAATTCTTAAGACTGGTGTGAGGGAGCATTGTGATGACATATGTCATGGTCCATTTCGATGACAATGGCATGGTGCATTGTGATGCCAAATGTAATAGAGGATTGTGATGAGAAATATAATGGAACATTGTGATGACTGGGGCTTGGAACATTATGATGACAAGGGCCATTGAGAATTTTCATGACAATGTCGTGAAGCATTGTGATGACAAGGTCCTCGAGCACTGTGATGAGAAAACCATGTAGCCTTGTGATGACAGGTCTAATGGAGCATACTGATGAAAAGGGGCATGGAGCATTCTGATTACAGAGGTCTTGGAACATTGTGATAGCAAGAGCATGGAGCATTGTGATGACAAGGGCATGGAGCATTGGTCTAATAAGTTTCATGCATTATTGTGATGACAGTTGGAATGGCGCATTGTGATGACAGTGGTCATGGAGCATTGTGATGATAATGGTCATGGAGCATTGTGATGAGAAGGTCATGGAGCATTGGGTTGAAAATATTCATGGAGTATTGTGATGACAGGGGTCATGGAGCATTGTGATGACTAGGGAATGGAGCATGGTGATGAAACTGTCCTGGAGCATTGTGATGAGATGACGATGCAGACTTGTGATGACAAGTCTCATGGAGCATTCTGATGAAAAGGGGCATGGAGCATTGTGATTACAGGGGTCTTGGAGCATTGTGAAGACAAGGACATGGAGCATTGTGAGGAGAAGGCCATGGAACATTCTGATGGCATGCCTCATGGAGCTTTGTGATGACAAGGGCATGGAGCATTGTGATTACAGGGGTCTTGGAGCATTGTGATGACAACGGTCATGGAGCCTTGTGATGACAAGGCCGTGGAACATTTTGATGGCAGTGGTCATGGAGCATTGTTATGACAGAGGAAATGGAGCATTGTGATGAGAAGGGCATTGAGCATTGGTCTGAAATATTTCATGGATTATTGTGATGAGAATGGGCATGGAACATTGTGATGACAAGGGCACGGTACACTGTGATACATGGGTCATGGAGGATTGTAATGACAAGGGCATGGAGCATTGTTATGAGAACGGCATCGAGCATTGTGATGAAAAGTGTCATGGAGCTTTTGATGACAAGGGCATGGAGCAATGTGATGAGATGGTTCATGGAGCATTGTGATGACAATGACATGGAGCATTGTGATGCCAAGGGTCATGGAGCTTTGTGATGACAAACGTCATGGAGCATTTTGATGACAAGTGTGTTGTGCATTGTGATGAGAAGGGCAGGGAGCATTTTGATGACAGGGTCATGCAGCAATTTGATGAAAAGTATAATGGAGCATTTTGATGACATGTATTATAGAACATTGTGTTGCCAGGGATCATAGAGCTTTGGGATGAAAAGGGTCATGGAGCATTTTGATGACGGGGTTATGGAACATTGTGATGTCAGGGGTCAAGGAACATTGTGCTGATAAGGGGATGTAGCATTGTGATGACAGGGGTCATGGAACATTGCGATAACAGGGTTGAGCGAAGATTGTGATGACTAGTGATGGAACATTGTTATATCTCATGTGAGAGAGCATTGAGATGTGAAGTTCATGGAGCATTGTGATTACAAGGTTTATGGAGCATAGCGATGACAAGGTTGTGATTCATTGTGATAAAAAGCGCATGGCACATTCTGAGGACAAGGTTCAGGAAGCATTGTTCTGACAAAGGCATGGAGCATTGTGATGACAAGGGTCACGGAGCATTGTGATGAAATATTCATGGAGCATTGTGGTTACAAAGTCACAGAGCCTTGTGATGACGCGGGCATGGACCGTTGTGATGACAAACGTTATGAAGCATAGTGATGACTGGAGTCACGGAGCATTGTGATGACAGGGGTCATGGAGCATTGTGATGACAAGGGCATGGAGCATTGTGATGACAGGGGCATGGAGCATTTGTCTGACAAGTTCCATAGATTATTGTGATGACAGTGGACATGGTGCATTATGATGACAAGGGCATGGAGCATTGTGAAGACAAGGGCATGGATTATTGTGAAGACAGGTGTCAGGGAGCATTGTGATGACCTATGTCATGGTCCATTGCGATGACAATAGCATGGAGCATTCTGATGCCAAATGTAATGGAGGATGTGATGACAAATATAATGGAGCATTGTGATGACTAAGGCTTGGAGCATTATGATGACAAGGGCCATTGAGAATTTTCAGGACAATGTTGTGAAACATTGTGATGACAAGACCTGGAGCATTGTGATGAGAAAACAATGGAGGCTTGTGATGACAAATCTCAAGGAGCATACAGATGAAAAGGGGCCTGGAGCATTCTGATTACAGGGGACTTGGAACATTGTGATACAAGGACATGGAGCATTGTGATGACAAGTGCATGCAGTATTGTTAAGAGAGGTGTCAGGGAGCATTGTGATGACATATGTAATGGCCCATTGTGATGACAATGGCCTGGAGCATTGTGATGTGAAGTGTCATGGAGGATTCTGATGACAAAGGAAATGGAACATTGTGATGACAATGGCTTGGAGCATTGTGATGACAAGGGTCAGGGAGCATGTGCTGACAAGTTCATGGAGAATTGTGATGACACGTGTCATGGAGCATTCTGATGACAAGCTTGTGGAGTATTTTGATGACAATGGCATGGAGGATTGTGATGAAAATGGCATGGGGCTTTGTGATGAAAAAGGAATGGAGCCTTTTGGTGACAGGGTTCAAGGAGCACACTGACGACAAATGTCAGGGAGCATTGTGATGACAAGTGTATTGAGAATTGTGATGACAAAGGTCATGGAGCATTGTGATGAAAAGGGCATGGAGTATTGTGATGACAGGCATCATGGAGCTTTGTGATGACAAGTGTTACGGAACATTGGGATCACAAGGGTTTGGAGCATTGTGATGACAGAGGTCATGGATCATTTGATTTCAAGGATCAGGGAGCATTGTGAATACAAGGGCATGAAGCAATGTGATCCCAAGTTTCATGGAGGATTGTGATGACAATGGTAAAGGAGTATTGTGATGACAAGCGCATAGAGCATTGTAATGACAAGGTCATGTAGCATTTTGCTGACAAAGGCATGGAGCACTGTGATGACAAGTTTCATGGAGCACTGTGATAACAAGCGTCACGGAGCATTGTGAATTCAGGGGTCATGGAGCATTGGGATGACAAGGGCATGGATCATTGTGATGAGAAGTGTCATGGAGCATTGGGCTGAAAATGTTCTTGGAGTAATGTGATGACAGGGGTCATGGAGAATTTTGATTTCATTTTGCTGACAATAGCCGGAAGCATTATAATGACTGGCATGATGCATTGTGATGACAGGGTTCATGGTGCATTGAGATGAAGAGGGGCATGGAGCATTGTGATTACAGGGGTCTTGGAGCATTGTGATGACAAGGGCATGGAGCATTTTGATGAGAAGGACATGGAACATTCTGATGACGTGTCATGGAGCTTTGTGATGACAAGGGCATAGAACATTGTGATGGCAGGGGTCATGGAGCATTGTTATGACAGAGGTAATGGAGCATTGTGATTAGAAGGGCATTGAGCATTGGTTTGAAATGTTTCATGGATTATTGTGATGAGAGTGGGCATGGTGCATTGTGAAGAAAAGGGCATGGAGCATTGTGATGACAGGGGCAAGGAGCATTGTTCTGACAAGTTTCATAGATTATTGTGATGAGAGTGGGCATGGTGCATTGTGAAGAAAAGGGCATGGAGCATTGTGATGACAACGGCAAGGAGTATTGAGAAGACATGTGTCAGGGAGCATTGTGATGACATATGTCATGGTCCATTGCGATGACAATGGCATGGAGCATTGTGATTCCAAATGTAATGGAGGATTGTGATGACAAATATAATGGAGCATTGTGATGACTACGCCTTGGAGCATTATGATGACAACGGCCATTGAGAATTTTCATGACAATGTCGTGAAGCATTGTGATGACAAGTTCCTGGAGCATTGAGATGAGAATATCATGGAGCCTTGTGATGACAAGTCTCATGGAGCATACTGATGAAAAGGGGCATGGAGCATTCTGCTTATAGTGGCCTTGGAACATTGTGATAACAAGGGCATGGTGCATTGTGATGACAAGGGCATGGAGAATTGGTCTAATAAGTTTCATGGATTATTGTGATGACAGTTGGAGTTGCGCATTGTGATGACAATGGCATGCAGTATTGTGAAGAGAGGTGTCAGGGAGCATTGTGATGACATATGTAATGGCCCATTGTGATGACAATGGCATGGAGCATTGTGATACCATGTGTCATGGAGGATTCTGATGACAAAGGTAATGGAGCATTGTGATGACAATGGTTTGGAGCATTGTGATGACAAGGGTCAGGGAGCATTGTGCTGACAAGTGCATGGAGAATTGTGATGACAAGAGTCATGGAGCATTCTGATGGCAAGCTTGTTGAGTATTTTGATGACAATTGCATGGAGCATTGTGATGAAAATGGCATGGGGTATTGTGATGAAAAAGGAATGGGGCCTTTTGTTTACAGGGTACAAGGAGCACTCTGACAACAATGTCAGGGAGCATTGTGATGACAAGTGTATTTAGAATTGTGATGACAAAGTCATGGAGTATTGTGTTGAAAAGGGCATGGAGTATTGTGATGACAGGCATCATGGAGCTTTGTGATGACAAGTGTTACGGAACATTGTGATCACAAGGGTTTGGAGCATTGTGATGACAGAGGTCATGGATCATTTTGATTTCAAGGAGCAGGGAGCATTGTGATGACAAGGGCATGAATCAATGTGATCCCAAGCTTCAAGGAGGATTGTGATGACAATGGTAATGGAGTATTGTGATGACAAGCACACAGAGCAATGTAATGACAAGGTCATGTAGCATTTTGCTGACAAAGGCATGGAGCATGGTGATGACATGTGTCATGAAGCACAGTGATGACAAGCGTCACGGAGCATTGTGAATACAGGGGTCATGGAGCATTGGGATGATAAGGGCATGTATCATTGTGATGACAAGGGTCACGGAGCATTTGGCTGAAAAAGTTAATGGAGTATTGTGATGACAGGGGTCACGGAATATTGTGATTACAGGGGTCTTGTAGCATTGTGATAACAAGAGTCCCGGATCATTGTGTTGTCACGTGTCATGGAGTGTAGTGATGACAGTGGTCATGGAGCATTGTGATGATATTGGTCATGGAGCATTGTGATGAGAAGGTCATGGAGCATTGGGCTGAAAATGTTCATGGAGTATTGTGATGACATGGGTCATGGAGCATGGTGATGACAAGGTCCTAGAGCATTGTGATGAGATGACCATGGATACTTGTGATGACAAGTCTCATGGAGCATTCTGATGAAAAGGGGCATGGAGCATTGTGATTAGAGGGGTCTTGGAGCATTGTGATGACAAGGGCATGGATCATTGTGAAGAGAAGGCCATGGAGCATTCTGATGATACGCGTCATGAATTTTTGTGATGACAAGGGCATGGAGCAATGTGATGACTTGGCCGTGGAACATTGTGATGGCAGGGGTCATGGAGCATTGTTATGACAGTGGTAATGGAGCATTGTGATGAGAATGGCATTGACCTTTGGTCTGAAATATTTCATGGATTATTGTGATGAGAGTGGGCATGGAGCATTGTGATGACAAGGGCACGGTACACCGTGATACTTGGGTCCTGGAGGATTGTAATGTCAAGGGCATGGAGCATTGTGATGAGAAGGGCATCGAGCATTTTGATGACAAGTGTCATGGAGCTTTGTGATGACAAGGGCATGGGCCAATGTGATGAGACTGTTCATGGAGCATTGTGATGGCAATGACATGGAGCATTGTGATGCCAAGGGTCATGGAGCTTTGTGATGACAAATGTCATGGAGCATTTTGATGACAAGGGTGTGGTGCATTGTGATGAGAAGGGCAGGGAGCATTTTGATGACAGGGTCATGCAGCAATTTGATGAAAAGTGTAATGGAATATTTTGATGACAGGGGTTATAGAACTTTGTGATGCCATGGGTCATGGAGCTTTGGGATAAAATGTGTCATGGAGCATTTTGATGACAGGGATTATGGAACATTGTGATGTCAGGGGTCATGGAACATTGTGTTGATAAGGGTATGTAGCATTGTGATGACAGGGCTCATGGAACACCGTGATTACAGGGGTGAGGGAGGACTGTGATAACTAGTGATGGAACATGGTGATATCACTGTTGAGAGAGCATTTGGATGAGAAGTGAATGGAGCATTGTGATTACAAGGTTTATGGATCATAGCGATGACAAGGTTTTGGATCATTGTGATGAAAAGCGCGTGGCACATTGTGATGACAAGGGTCATGGAGAATTGTTCTGACAAAGGCATGGAGCATTGTGATGACAAGGGTCACGGAGCATTGTGATGAAAATTTCATGGATCATTGTGGTTAAAACGAACACAGAGCCTTGTGATGACGCGGGCATGGACTGTTGTGATGACAAACGTTATGAAGCATTGTGATGACTGCAGTCACGGAGCATTTTGATGACTGGGGTCATGGAGCATTGTGATAACAAGGGCATGGAGCATTGAGATGACAGGGGAATTGAGTATTGGTCTGAAAAGTTTCATAGATTATTTTGATGACAGTGGACATGGTGCATTGTGATGACAAGGGCATGGGGCATTGTGATGAGAAGGTCATGGAATATTTTGAAGACAGGTGTTAGGGAGCATTGTGATGACATATGTAATAGTCCATTGCGATGACAATGGCAGGCAGTATTGTGATGCAAAATGTAATGGAGGATTGTGATGACAAATATAATGGAGCATTATGATGACAAGGGTTTGGAGCATTATGATGACAAAACCATGGAGCCATGTGATGACTAGTCTCATGGAGCATACTGATGAAGAAGGGCATGGAGCATTGTGATTATAGGCGTCTTGGATCTTTGTGATGACAAGAGCATCGAGCATTGTGAGGAGAAGACCAAGGAGCATTCTGATGGCATGCGCCATTGAGGTTTGTGATGACAAGGGCATGGAGCATCGTGATTCAATGGGTCTTGGAGCATTGTGATGAAAAGGGCATGGATCATTGTGATGAAAAAAGCATGGAGGCTTGTCATGACAGGGTAAAATGAGCATACAGACAACAAGTGTCAGGGAGCATTTTCATGACAAGTGTATTGAGCATTGTGATGACGAAGGTCATGGAGCATTGTGATGAGAAGACCATTGATAATTGTGATGATGAGCGTCATGGGGCATTGTGATGACAAGTGTTATGGAATATTGTGATCACAAGGGTTTGGAGCATTGTTATGACAGAGGTCATGAAGCATTTAGATTTCATTGTGATGACAATAGCGGGAAGCATTATGATGATGGGCATGGTGCATTGTGATGAGAGGGTTCATGGATCATTGTGATGAAAAGGGACATACATCATTGTGATTACAGTGTTCTTGGAGCATTGTGATGAGAAGCGTCATGGAGCCTTGTGATGACAAGGCCATGGAACATCGTGATGGCAGGGGTAATGGAGCATTGTTATGAGAGGGTTAATGGAGCATTGTGATGTCAAGAGCATGGAGCATTGTGATGAGAAGGTCATGCAGCATTCTGATGACCTGTGTCATGGAGCTATGTGAAGACAATGGCATGGAGCAATGTGATGAGAGCTTTCATGGAGCATTGTGATGACAATGACATAGAACATTGTGATGCCAAGGGTCATGGATCTTAGTGATGACAAAGGTCATGGAGCATTTTGATGGCAAGGGCGTTGTGCATTGTGATGAGAAGGGCAGGGAGCATTGTGATGACAGGGTCATGGAGCTATTTGATGAAAAGTGTCATGGAACATTTTGATGACAGGTGTTATGGAACTTTGTGATGTCATGGGTCATCGAATATTGTGATGATAAGTGCATGTAGCATTGTGATGACAGGAGTCATGGAACATTGTGATGACAGGGGTGAGGGAGTATTGTGACAAATAGTGATGTAGCATTGTGATATCAGTGGTGAGAGAGCATTTTGATGAGAAGTGCATGGAACATTGTGATGACAAGTTTGTGGAGCACTGTGATGATAAGTGCATGGTGCATTGTGATGACATGTGTCATGGAACATTGTGCTGAGAAAGGCATAGAGCATTGTGATGACAAGGGTCAAAGAGCATTGTGATGAAAAGTTCATGGAACATTGTGGTTAAAAAGGTCACAGAGACTGTTGATGACGAGGACATGGATCATTGTGATGACAAAGGTCATGAAGCACAGTGATGACTGGAGTCACGAAGCATTGTGATGACAGGGGTCATGGAGCATTGTGATAACAAGGGCATGGAACATTGTGGTGACAAGGGCATGGAACATTGGTCTAATAAGTTTCATGGATTATTGTGATGACAGTTGGAATGGCGCATTGTGATGACAAGGGCATGGAGCATTGTGGTGACCAGGTCATGCAGTATTGTGAAGACAGGTGTCAGGGAACATTGTGATGACATATGTAATGGCCCATTGTGATGACGATGGCATGGAGCATTGTGATGTCAAGTGTCATGGAGGATTCTGATGACAAAGGTAATGGAACATTGTGATGATAATGGCTTGGAGCATTGTGAGGACAAGGGTCAATGAGCCTTGTGCTGACAAGTGCATGGAGAATTGTGATGAAAAGTGTCATGGAGCATTCTGATGACAAGCTTGTGGAGTATTTTGATGACAATGGCATGTAGCATTGTGATGAAAACGGCATGGGGCATTGTGAGGAAAAAGGCATGGATCCTTTCGTGACAGTGTTCAAGAAGCATTCTGATGACAAGTGTCAGGGAGCATTGTGATGACAAGTGTATTGAGAATTGTGATGACAAGGGTCATGGAGCATTGTGATGACAGGCATCATGGAGCGTTGTGATGACAAGTGTTATGGAACATTGTGATCACAAGGGTTTGGAGCATTGTGATGACAGAGGTCATGGATCATTTTGATTTCAAGGAGCATGGAGCATTGTGATGACAAGGGTATGAAGCAATGTGATCCCAAGTTTCATGGAGGATTGTGATGAGAATGGAAATGGAGTATTGTGATGACAAGCGCATAGAGCATTGTAATGAGAAGTTCATGTAGCATTTTGCTGACAAAGGCATGGAGCATTGTGATGACATGTGTCATGGAGCACTGTGATGACAAGCGTAATGGAGCATTTTGAATACAGGGGTCATGGAGCATTGGGATGACAAGTGCATGGATCATTGTGATGACAAGCGTCATGGAGCACTGGGCTGAAAATGTTCATGGAGTGTTGTGATGACAGGGGACATGGAGCATTGTGATGACTAGGGAATGGAGCATTGTGATGACAAGAGTCCTGGATCATTGTGTTTTCTGGTGTCATGGTGTGTTGTGATGACAGTGGTAATGGAGCATTGTGATGATAAGGGGATGTAGCATTGTGATGACTGGGTCCTGGAACATTGTGATTACAGGGGTGAGGGAGTATTGTGATGACTAGTGATGGAACATTGTGATATCTCTGGTGATAGAGCATTTTGATGAGATGTGCATGGACCATTGTGATTACAAGGTTTATGGAGCATAGCAATGACAAGGTTGTGGTACGATGTGATGAAATGCACATGGCACATTGTGATGACAATGGTCATTGAGCATTGTTCTGACAAAGACATGGAGCTTTGTGATGAGAAGGTCATGGAGCATTGTGATTACATGTGTCTTGGAGCATTGTGATGAAAAGGGCATGGATCATTGTGATGAAAATGGCATAGAGCCTTGTCATGACAGTGTTCAAGGAGCATATTGATGACAAGTGTCAGGGAGCATTGTGATGACAAGTGTATTTGAGAATTGTGATGACAAAGATCATGGAGCATTGTGATGCGAAGTCCATGTATAATTGTGATGACGAGCGTCATGGGGCATTGTGATGACAAGTGTTTTGGAATATTGTGATCACAAGGGTTTGGAGCATTGTTATGACAGAGGTCATGGAGCATATTTATTTCATTGTGATGACAATAACATGAAGCATTATGATGATGGGCATCGTGCATTGTGATGATAGGATTCATGGATCATTGAGATGGAAAGTGGCATAGAGCATTGTGATTACAGGGTTCTTGTATCATTGTGATGAGAAGGCTCATGGAGCATTGTGATGACAAGGCCATGGAACATCGTGATGGCAGGGGTCATGGAGCATTGTTAACAAAGGGGTAATGGAGCATTGTGATGGTAAGGGCATGAAACATTGTGATGAGAAGGCCATGGAGCATTCTGATGACATGTGTCTTAGAGCTATGTGAAGACAAGTGCATGGAGTAATGTGATGAGAGCGTTCATGGAGCATTGTGATGACAATAACATGGAGCATTGTGATGCCAAGTGTCATGGATCTTTGTGATGACAAAGGTCATGGAACATTTTGATGGCAAGGGTGTTGTGCATTGTGCTGAGAAAGGCAGGGATCATTCTGATGACAGGGTCATGGAGCAATTTGATGA
Organism: Mesoplodon mirus; assembly: GCF_964341445.2. Taxonomy (NCBI): domain Eukaryota; kingdom Metazoa; phylum Chordata; class Mammalia; order Artiodactyla; family Ziphiidae; genus Mesoplodon; species Mesoplodon mirus. Next base: position 974,514 of record NW_028295651.1, on the reverse strand, counting down.
AAAGTGTCATGGAACATTTTGATGACAGGTGTTATGGAACATTGTGATGGCAGGGGTCATCGAACATTGTGATGATAAGTGCATGTAGCATTGTGATGACAGGAGTCAAGGAACATTGTGATGACAGGGGTGAGGGAGTATTGTGACAAATAGTGATGTAGCATTGTGATATCAGTGGTGAGAGAGCATTTAGATGAGAAGTGCATGGAGCATTGTGATGACATATTTTAAGGAGCATTGTGATGACAAGCGCATGGTGCATTGTGATGACATGTGTCATGGAGCATTGTGCTGAGAAGCGCATGGAGGATTGTGATGACAAGTGTATTGAGAATTGTGATCACAAATGTCATGGAGCATTGTGATGAAAAGGGCATGGAGTATTGTGATGACAGGCATCACGGAGCGTTGTGATGACAAGTGTTATGGAACACTGTGATCACAAGTGTTTGGAGCATTGTGATGACATAGGTCATGGATCATTTTGATTTCAAGGAGCATGGAGCATTGTGATGACAAGGGCATGAAGCAATGTGATCCCAAGGTTCCTGGAGGATTGTGATGATAATGGAAATGGAGTATTGTGACGACAAGCGCATAGAGCATTGTAATGACAAGGTCATGTAGCATTTTGCTGACAAAGGCATGCAGCATTGTGATGACATGTGTCATGGAACACTGTGATGACAAGCGTCACGGAGCATTGTGAATAGAGGGTTCATGGAGCATTGGGATGACAAGGGCTTGGATCATTGTGATGAGAAGCGTCATAGAGCACTGGGCTGAAAATGTTCATGGAGTGTTGTGATGAGAGGGGTCATGGAGCATTGTGATGACAAGGGAATGGAGCATGGTGATGACAAGGTCCTGTAGCATTGTGATGTGAAGACCATGGAGACTTGTGATGATAAGTCTCATGGAGCATTCTGATGAAAAGGGGCATGGAGAATTGTGATTACAGGGGTCTTCGTGCATTGTGATGACTAGGTCAAGGAGCATTTTCATGAGAAGGCCATGGAGCATTCTGATGATATGCATCATGGAGTTTCTTGATGTCACGGGCATGGAGCATTGTGATTACAGGTGTCTTGGAACATTGTGATGACAAGGTCATGGAGCATTGTGATGAGAAGGCCATGGAGCATTCTGATGACATGGGTCATGGAGCTTTTTGAAGACAAGCGCATGGAGCAATGTGATGAGAGTATTCATGGAGCATTGTGATGACAATGACATTGAGCATTGTGATGCCAAGGGTCATGGATCTTTGTGATGACAAAGGACATGGAGCATTTTGATGGCAAGGGCATTGTGCATTGTGATGAGAAAGGCAGGGAGCATTCTGATGTCAGGGTCATGGAGCAATTTGATGAAAAGTGTCATGGAATATTTTGATGACAGGTGTTATGGAACATTGTGATGTCAGGGGTCATCGAACATTGTGATGATATGTGCATGTAGCATTGTGATGACAGGAGTCATGTAACATTGTGATGACAGGGGTGAGGGAGTATTGTGACAAATAGTGATGTAGAATTGTGATATCAGTGGTGAGAGAGCATTTTGATGAGAAGTGCATGGAGCACTGTGATGACAAATTTTAAGGAGCATTGTGATGACAAGATTGTGGAGCACTGTGATGACAAGCGCATGGTGCATTGTGATGACGTGTCATGGAGCATTGTGCTGACAAGCGCATGGAGCATTGTGATGACAAGGGTCAAAGAATATTGTGATGAAATTGTCATGGAGCACTGTGGTTAAAAAGGTCACAGAGACTGTTGATGACGAGGGCATGGACAATTGTGATGACAAAAGTCATGAAGCATTGTGAGGACTGGAGTAACGGAGCACTGTGATGACAGGGGCCATGGAGCATTGTGATAACAACTGCATGGATCATTGTGATGACATGGGCAAGGAACATTGGTCTAATACGTTTCATGAATTAGTGCGACGACAGTTGGAATGGTGCATTGTGATGACAAGGGCATGGAGCATTGTGATGACTAGGTCATGCAGTATGGTGAAGACAGGTGTCAGGGAGCATTGTGCTGACATATGTAATGGTCCATTGTGATGACAATGGCATGGAGCACTGTGATGCCAAGTGTCATTGAGGATTCTGATGACAAAGGTAATGGAGCATTGTGAGGACAGTGGCTTGGAGCATTGTGATGACAAGGGTCAGGGAGCATTGTGCTGACAAGTGCATGGAGAATTTTGATGACAAGGATCATGGAGAATTCTGAAGACAAGCTTGTGGAGTATTTTGATGACAATGGCATGGAGCATTGTGATGAAAACTGCATGGGGCATTGTGATGAAAAAAGCATGGAGCCTTTTCGTGACAGGGTTCAAGGAGCATTCTGATGACAAGTGTCAGTGAGCAGTGTGATGAAAAGTGTATTGAGAATTGTGATGACAAAGGTCATGGAGCATTGTGATGAAAAGGGCATGGAGTATTGTGATGACACGCATCATGGAGCATTGTGATGACAAGTGTTATGGTACATTGTGATCACAAGGTTTTGGAGCATTGTGATGACAGAGGTCATGGATCATTTTGATTCCAAGGAGCATGGAGCATTGTGATGACAGGGGCATGAAGCAATGTGATCCCAAGGTTCATGGAGGATTGTGATGACAATGGAAATGGAGTATTGTGATGACAAGAACATAGATCATTGTAATGACAAGGTCATGTAGCATTTTGCTGACAAAGGCATGGAGCATTGTGATGACATGTGTCCTGGAGCAATGTGATGACAACGGAATGGAGCATGGTGATGACAAGGTCCTGGAGCATTGTGATGAGAAGACCATGGAGACTTGTGATGACAATTCTCATGGAGCATTCTGATGAAAAGGGTCATGGAGCATTGTGATTACAGGGGTCTTGGAGCATTGTGATGACTAGGGCATGGAGCATTGTGATGAGAAGGCCATGGAGCATTCTGATGACATGAGTCATGGAGTTTTTGATGACAAGGGCATGGAGCATTTGTGATTACATGGATCTTGGAGCATTGTGATGAAAAGTGCACGTATCACTGTTATGAAAAAGGCATGGAGCCTTGTCATAACAGGGTTCAAGGAGCATACTGACGACAAGTGTCAGGGAGCATTGTGATGACAAGTGTATTGAGCATTGTGATGACAAAGATCATGGAGCATTGTGATGAGAAGACCATGGATAATTGTGATGATGAGCGTCATGGGGGGTTGTGATGATAAGTGTTATGGAACATTGTGATCACAAGGTTTTGGAAAATTACGATGACAGAGGTCATGGAGAATATTGATTTCATTGTGCTGACAATAGCCTGAAGCATTATGATGATGGGCATGGTGCATTGTTATGACAGGGTTCATGGAGCATTGAGATGAAAAGGGGCATGGAGTTGTGATTACAAGGGGCTTGGATCATTGTGATGACAAGTGCGTGGAACATTGTGATGAGAAGGCCATAGAACATTCTGATGACATGCGTCATGGAGCTTTGTGATGACAAGGGCATGGAGCATTGTGATTTCAGGTGTTTGGAGCATTGTGATGACAAGTGTCATGGAACCTTGTGATGACTAGGCCGTGGAACATTGTGATGGCAAGGGTCATGGTGCATTGTAATGACAGGTTTAATGGAGCATTTTGATGAGAAGGGCATGGAACATTGGTCTGAAATGTTTCATGGATTATTGTGATGAGAGTGGGCATGCAGCATTGTGATGACTAGGGCACAGAACACTGTGGTACCTGGGTCATGGATGATTGTAATGACATGGGCATGGAGCATTGTGATGAGAAGTGCATCGAGCATTGTGATGACAAGTGTCATGGAGCTTTGCGATGACAAGGGCATGGAGCAGTGTGATGAGAGGGTTCATGGAGCATTGTGATGAAAATGGCATGGATCATTGTGATGAAAATGGCATGGAGCATTGTCATGACGGGGTTCAAGGAGCATATTGACGACAAGTGTCAGGGAGCATTGTGATGACAAGTCATGGAGCATTTTGATGACAAGGGCATGGTGCACTGTGATGAGAAGTGCAGGGAGCATTTTGATGACCAGGTTATGCAGCAATTTAATAAAAATTGTAATGTAAAATTTTGATGGCACGGGTTATAGAACATTGTGATGTCAGGGGTCTTGGAGGTTTGTGATGAAAAGTGTCATGGAGCGTTTTGATGACAGGGGTTATGGAACATTTTGATGTCAGGGGTCATGGAACATTGTGATGAAAAGGGGATGTAGCATTGTGATGACAGAGTCCTGGATCATTGTGATTACAGGGGTGAGGGAGTATTGTGATGACTAGTGATGGAACATTGTGATATCCCTGGTGATAGAGCATTTTGATGAGAAGTGCACGGACCATTGTGATTACAAGGTTTATGCAGCATAGCAAAGACAAGGATGTGGACCGTTGTGAAGAAATGCGTGTGGAACACTGAGATGACAATGGTCATTGAACATTGTTCTGACAAAGACATGGAGCTTTGTGATGAAAAGGGCATGGAGCATTGTGATTACATGTGTCTGGGAGCATTGTGATGAAAAGGACATGGATCATTGTGATGAAAATGGCATGGAGCCTTTTCATGACAGGTTTCAAGGAGCATATTGATGACAAGTGTCAGGGAGCATTGTGATGACAAGTGTATTTGAGAATTGTGATGAAAAATATCATGGAGCATTGTGATGAGAAGACCATGGATAATTGTGATGACGAGTGTCATGGGTAATTTTGATGACAAGAGTTTTGGATTATTGTGATCACAAGGGTTTGGAGCATTGTTATGACAGAGGTCATGGAGCATTTTGATTTCATTGTGATGACAATAGCATGAAGCATTATGATGATGGGCATGGTGCATTGTGATGACAGGGTTCATGGATCATTGAGATGGAAAGGGGCATAGAGCATTGTGATTACAGGGTTCTTGGAGCATTGTGATGAGAAGGGTCATGGAGCTTTGTGATGACAAGGCCATGGAACATCGTGATGGCAGGGGTCATGGAGCATTGTTATCACATGTGTAATGGAGCATTGTGATGGCAAGGGCATGGAACATTGTGATGAGAAGGCCATGGTGCATTATGATGACATGTGTCATGGAGCTTTGTGAAGACAAGGGCATGGAGCAATGTGATGAGAGCGTTCATGGAGCATTGTGATGACAATGACATGGAGCATTGTGATGCCAAGGGTCATGGATCTTTGAGATGACAAAGGTCATGGAGCATTTTGATGGCAAGGGCGTTGTGCACTGTGATGAGAAAGGCAGGGTGCATTCTGATGACAGGGTCATGGAGCTATTTGATGAAAAGTGTCATGGATCATTTTGATGACAGGTGTTATGGAACATTGTGATGTCAGGGGTCATCGAACATTGTGACGATAAGTCAATGTAGCATTGTGATGACAGGAGTCATGGAACATTGTGATTACAGGGGTGAGGGAGTATTGTGAAAAATATTGATGTAGCATTGTGATATCAGTGGTGAGAGAGCATTTTGATGAGAAGTGCAAGGAGCATTGTGATGACAAATTTTAAGGAGCATTGTGATGACAAGATTGTGGAGCACTGTGATGACAAGCACATGGTGCATTGTGATGACATGTTACATGGAGCATTGTGCTGACAAGCGCATGGAGCATTGTGATGACAAGTGTATTGAGAATTGTGATGACAAAGGTCATGGAGCATTGTGATGAAAAGGGCATGGAGTATTGTGATGACAGGCATCATGGAGCGTTGTGATGACAAGTGTTATGGAACACTGAGATCACAGTGGTTTGGAGCATTGTGATGACAGAGGTCATGGATCATTTTGATTTCAAGGAGCATGGAGCACTGTGATGACAAGGGCATGAAGCAATGTGATCCCAAAGTTCATGGAGGATTGTGATGACAATGGAAATGGAGTACTGTGATGACATGTGCATACAGCATTGTAATGACAAGGTCATGTAGCATTTTGCTGACAAAGGGATGGAGCATTGTGAACACATGGGTCATGGAGCTTTGGGATGACAAAGGCATGGATCATTGTGATAACAAGGGTCATGGAGCACTGGCCTGAAAATGTTCATGGAGTGTTGTGATGACAGGGGTCATGGAGCATTTTGATGACTAGGGAATGGAGCATTGTGATGACAAGAGTCCCGGATCATTGTGTTGTCGTGTGTCATGGAGTGTTGTGATGACAGTGGTCATGGAGCATTGTGAGGATATTGGCCATGAAGCATTGTGATGATTAGGTCGTGGAGCATTGGGTTGAAAATGTTCATGGATTATTGTGATGACAGTGGTCATGGAGCATTGTGATGACAAGGGAATGGAGCATGGTGATGACAAGGTCCTGGAGCATTGTGATGAGAAGACCATGGAGACTTGTGATGATAAGTCTCATGGAGCATTCTGATGAAAAGGGGCATGGAACATTGTGATTACAGGGGTCTTGGAGCACTGTGATCACTAGGGCATGGAGCATTGTGATGAGAAGGCCATGGAGCATTCTGATGACATGCGTCATGCAGGTTTTTGATGACACGGGCATGGAGTATTGTGATTACATGGGTCTTGGAACATTGTGATGACAAGGGCATGGAGCATTGTGAGGAGAAGACCAAGGAGAATTGTGATGGCATGCGTCATTCAGCTTTGTGATGACAAGGGCTTGGAGCATTGAGATTACATGGGTCTTGGAGCATTGTGATGAAAAGGACATGGATCATTGTGATGAAAAAGGCATGGAGCCTTGTCATGACAGGATTCAAGGAGCATACAGACAAAAAGTGTCAGGGAGCATTTTGATGACAAGTGTATTGAGCACTGTGATGACAAAGGTCATGGAGCATTGTGATGAGAAGACCACTGATAATTGTGATGATGAGCGTCATGGGGCATTGTGATGACAAGTGATATGGAATATTGTGATCACAAATGTTTGGAGCATTGTCATGACAGAGGTCATGGAGCATTTTGATTTCATTGTGATGACAATAGCATGAAGCATTATGATGATGGGCATGGTGCATTGTGATGACAGGGTTCATTGATCATTGAGATGAAAAGGGGCATAGAGCATTGTGATTACAGGGTTCTTGGAGAAATGTGATGAGAAGGGTCATGGAGCTTTGTGATGACAAGGCCATGGAACATCGTATTAGCAGGAGTCATGAAGCATTGCTATGAATGGTGTAATGGAGCATTGTGATGGCAAGCGCATGTAGCATTGTGATGAGAAGGCCATGGCGCATTCTGATGACATGTGTCATGGAGTTTTGTGAAAACAATGGCATGGAGCAATGTGATGAGAGTGTTCATGGAGCATTGTGATGACAATGACATTGATCATTGAGATGCCAAGAGTCATGGATCTTTGTGATGAAAAAAGTCATGGAGCATTTTGATAGCAAGGGCGTTGTGCATTGTGATGAGAAGGGTAGGGAGCATTGTGATGACAGGTTCATGGAGCCTTGTTATGACAAGGCCGTGGAACATTGTGATGGCAGGTGTCATGGAGCATTGTTATGACAGAGGTAATGGAGCATTGTGATGAGAAGGGCATTGAGCATTGGCCTGAAAGCTTTCATGGATTATTGTGCTGAGACTGGGCACGGAGCATTGTGATGACAAGGGCACGGAACACTCTGAAACATGAGTCATGGAGGATTGTGATGAAAATGGCATGGAGCATTTTGATGAGAAGTGCATCGAGCATTGTGATGACAAGTGTCATGGAGCTTTGTGATGACAAGTGCATGGAGCAATGGGACTAGAGTGTTCATTGAGCATTGTGATGACAATGACATGGAGCACTGTGATGCCAAGGGTCCTGGAGCTTTGTGATGACAAAGGTCATGGAGCATTTTGATGACAAGCGTGTGGTGCATTGTGATGAGAAGGTGAGGGATCATTTTGATGACAGGGTCATGCAGCAATTTGTTGAAAAGTGTAATGGAACATGTTGTTGACAGGGGTTACAGAACATTTTGATGCCATGGGTCATGGAGCTTTGGGATGAAAAGTGCCATGGAGCATTTTGATGAGAGTGGTTATGGAAAATTGTGATGTCAGAGGGGTCTTGGAACATTGTGATTACAGGGTTGAGGGAGGATTGTGATGACTAGTGATGGAATATTGTGATATCTCAGGTGAGAGAGCATTTAGATGAGAAGTGCATGGAGAATTGTGATTACAAGTTTTATGGAGCATAGCGATGACAAGGTTGTGGATCATTGTGATGAAAAGCGTGTGGCACATTGTGATGATAAGGGTCATGGAATATTGTTCTGACAAAGGCATGGAGCATTGTGATGACAAGGGTCACGGAGCATTGTGTTGAAAAGTTAATGGAGCATTGTGGTTACAAAGGTCACAGAGCCTTGTGATGACGCGGGCATGGACCGTTGTGATGACAAACGTTATGAAGCAATGTGATGACTGGATTCACGGAGCATTGTGATGACAGGGGTCATCGAGCAATGTGATGACAAGAGCATGGAACATTGTGATGACAGGGACATGGAGAGTTGTCGTGACAAGTTTCAGAGATTATTGTGATGACAGTGGACATGGTGCATTGTGATGACAAGGGCATGCAGCATTGTGATGAGAAGGTCATGGAGTATTTTGAAGAGACTTGTCAGAGAGCATTGTGATGACATATGTCATGGTCCATTGCGATGACAATGGCAGGGGGCATTGTGATGCCAACTGTAATGGAGGATTGTGATGACAAATATAATGGAGCATTGTGATGACTGGGGCTTGGAGCATTATGATGAGAAGGGTCATTGAGAATTTTCATGATATGGTCGTGAAGCATTGTGATGATAAGCTCCTGGAGCATTATGATGAGAAAACCATGGAGCCCTGTGAAGACTAGTCTTATGGAGCATACTGATGAAAAGGGGCAAGGAGCATTCTGATTACAAGGTTCTTGGAACATTGTGATAACAAGGGTATGGAGCATTGTGATGACAAGGGCATGGAACATTGGTCTAATTAGTTTCATGAATTATTGTGATGACAGTTGGAATGGCGCATTGTGATGACAAGGGCATGGAGCATTGTGATGACCAGGTCATGCATTATTGTGAAGAGAGGTGTCATGGAGCATTGTGATGACATAAGTAATGGCCCATTGTAATGACAATGGCATGGAGCATTGTTATGCCAAGTGTCATGGAGGATTCTGATGACAAATGTAATGGAGCATTGTGATGACAATGGCTGGGAGCATTGTGATGACAACAGTCAGGGAGCATTGTGCTGACAAGTGCATGAAGAATTGTGATGACAAGTGTCATGGAGCATTCTGATGACAACCTTGTGGAGTATTTTGATGACAATGGCATGGAGCATTGTGATGAAAACGTCATGGGGATTTGTGATGAAAAATGCATGGAGTGCTTTTGTTACAGGGTTCAATGAGCATTCTGACGACAAGTGTCAGGAAGCATTGTGATGACAATTGTATTCAGAATTGTGATGAGAAAGGTCATGGAGCATTGTGATGAAAAGACCATGGAGTATTGTGATGACAGGCATCATGGAGAGTTGTGATGACAAGGGCATGAAGCAATGTGATCCCAAGGTTCATGCAGGATTGTGATGACAATTGTAATGGAGTATTGTGATGACAAGCGCATAGAGCATTGTAATGAGAAGGTCATGTAGCATTTTGCTGACAAAGGAATGGAGCATTGTGGTGACCGGTGTCTTGGAGCATTGGGATGACAAGGGCATAGATCATTGTGATGACAAGGGTCATGGAGCATTCGGCTGAAAAAGTTCATGGAGTATTGTGATGACAGTGGTCATGGAGCATTGTGATAAAAAGGGCATGGAGCACTGTGATGACAAGGGCATGGAGCATTGGTCTAATAAGATTCATGGATTATTGCGATGACAGTTGGAATGAAGCATTGTGATGACAAGGGCATGGAGCATTGTGATGACAAGAGTCCCGGATCATTGTGTTGTCAGGTGTCATGGAGTGTTGTGATGACAGTGGTCATGGAGCATCGTGATGATATTGGTCTGGTCAGGGAGCATTGTGATGAGAATGTCATAGAGCATTGGGCTGAAAATGTTCATGGAGTATTGTGATGAAAGTGGTCATGGAGCATTGTGATGAAAAGGGCATGGATCATTGTGATGAAAAAGGCATGGATCCTTGTCATGACAGGGTTCAAGGAGCATACTGACGACAAGTGTCAAGGAGCATTGTGATGACAAGTGTATTGAGCATTGTGATGACAAAGATCAAGGCGCATTGTGATGACAAGACCATGGATAATTGTGATGATGAGCGTCATGGAGTGTTCTGATTATAAGTGTTATGGAACATTGTGATCACAAGGGATTGGAGCATTATGATGACAGAGGTCATGGAGAATTTTGATTTCATTGTAATGCCAATAGCCTGAAGAATTATGATGATGGGCATGGTGCATTTTGATGGCAGTGTTAATGGAGCATGGAGATGAAAAAGGGCATGGAGCATTGTGATTACAGGGTTCTTGGAGCATTGTGATGACAAGGGCATGGAGCATTGTGGGGAGAAGGCCATGGAACCTTCTGATGATATGCGTCATGGAGCTTTGTGATGACAAGGGCATGGAGCATTTTGATTACAGGTGTCTTGGAGCATTGTGATGACAAGGGTCATGGAGCCTTGTGATGACAAGGCCGTGGAACATTGTGATCTCAGGGGTCATGGAGCATTGTTATGACAGAGTTAATGGAGCATTGTGATGAGAAGGGCATTGAGCATTGGTCTGAAATATTTCATTGATTATTGTGATGAGAGTGGGCATGAAGCATTGTGATGACAAGGGCACGGAACACTGTGATACATGGGTCATGGAGGATTGTAAGGACAAGGGCATGGAGCAATGTGATGAGAGAGTTCATGGAGCATTGTGATGACAATGACATGGAGCATTGTGAGGATAAGGCCATGGAGCATTCCGATTACATGCATCAGGTAGCTTTGTGATGACAAAGGCTAGGAGCATTGTGATTACAGGGGTCTTGGAACATTGTGATGAAAAGGGCATGGATCATTGTGATGAAAAATGCATGGAGCCTTGTCATGACAGGGTTCAAGGAGCATACTGACAAGTGTCAGGGAGCATTGTGATGACAAGTGTATTGAGCATTGTGATGACAAAGATCATGGAGTATTGTGATGACAAGACCATGGATAATTGTGATGATGATCGTCATGGGGTGTTGTGATGATAATTGTTATGGAACATTATGATCACAACGGTTGGGAGCATTTTGATGACAGAGGTCATGGAGAATTTTGATTTCACTGTAATGATAATAGCCTGAAGCATTATGATAATGGGCCTGGTGCATTGTGATGATAGGGTTCATGGAAAATTGAGATGAAAAGGGGCATGGAGCATTTTGATTTAAGGGGTCTTGGAGCATTGTGATGACATGCACATAGAGCATTGTAATGACAAGGTCATGTAGAATTTTGCTGACGAAGGCATGGAGCATTGTGATGACAAGTGTCATGGAGCACTGTGATGACATGTGTCACGGATCATTGTGAATACAGGGATCATGGAGCATTGGGATGACAAGGTCATGGATCATTGTTATGAAAAGTGTCATGGAGCACTCCCCTGAAAATGTTCATGGAGTATTGTGATGAGAGGAGTCATGGAGCATTGTGATGACAGAGGTCATGGAGAGTTTTGATTTAATTGCACTGACAATAGCCGGAAGCATTATGGTGATGGGCATGATGCATTGTGATGACAGGGTTCATGGAGCATTGAGATGAAAAGGGGCATGGAGCATTGTGATTACAGGGGTCTTGGAGCACTGTGATGACAAGGGCATGCCTCATTTTGATGAGCGGGCCATGGAACATTCTGATGACATGTGTCATGGAGCTTTGTGATGACAAGGGCATGGAGAATTGTGATTACAGGGGTCTTGGAGCATTGTGATGACAATTGTCAAGGAGCCTTGTGATGACAAGGCCGTGGAACATTGTGATGGCAGGGGTCATGGATCATTGTTATGACCGGGGTAATGGAGCACTGTGATGAGAAAGGCATGGAGCATTGAGATTACAATGTTTATGGAGAATTGCGATGACAAATTTGTGGACCGTTGTGATGAAAAGCGCCTGGCACATTTTGATGACATGGGTCATGGAGTATTTTTCTGACAAAGGCATTGAAGATTGTGATGACAAGTTCATGGAGCATTGTGGTAACAAAGGTAACAGAGCCTTGTGATGATGCGGGCATTGACCATTGTGATGACAAATGTTATGAAGCATTGTGATGACGGGAGTCACAGAGCATTGTGATGACAGGGGTCATGAAGCTCTCTGATGACAAGGGCAAGGATCATTGTGCTTAGAAAGGCATAGAGCATTGTGATGACAAGGGTCAAAGAGCATTGTGATAAAAAGTTAACGGAACATTGTGGTTGAAAAGGTCACAGAGACTGTTGATGATGAGGGCATGGACCATTGTGATGACAAAGTTCATGAAGCATTGTGATGACTGGAGTCATGGAGCATTGTGATAAAATGGGCATGGAGAATTGTGATGACAAGGGCATGGAGCATTGGTCTAATAAGTTTCATGGATTATTGCGATGACAGTTGGAATGGCGCATTGTGATGAGAAGGGCATGGAGCATTGTGATGACCAGGTCATGCAGTATTGTCAAGACAGGTGTCAGGGATCATTGTGATGAGATATGTAATGGCACATTGTGATGACAATGGCATGGAGCATTGTGATGCCAAGTGTCATGGAAGATTCTGATGACAAAGGTAATGGAGCATTGTGATGACAATGGCTTGGAGCATTGTGATGACAAGGGTCATGGAGCATTCTGATGACAACCTTGTGGAGTATTTTGATGACAATGGCATGGAGCATTGTGATGAAAACAGCATTGGGAATTGTGATGAAAATGGCATGGATCCTTTTCGTGACAGGTTTCAAGGAGCATTCTGACGACAAGATTCAGGATGCATTGTAATGACCAGTGTATTTAGAATTGTGATGACAAAGGTCATGGAGCATTGTGAGGAAAAGTACATGGAGTATTGTGATGACAGGCATCATGGAGCGTTGTGATGACAAGTGTTATGGAACATTGTGATCACAAGGGTTTGGAGCATTGTGATGAAAGAGGTCATGGATCATTTTGATTTCAAGGAGCATGGAGCATTGTGATGACAAGCGCATGAAGCAATGTGATCCCAAGGTTCATGGAGGATTGTGTTGACAATGGTAATGCAGTATTGTGATGACAAGAGCATAGAGCATTGTAATGACAAGTCATGTAGCATTTTGCTGACAAAGGCATGGAGCATTGTGGTGACAGGTGTCATGGAGCACTGAGATTACAAGCGTCATGGAGCATTGTGAATACAGGGGTCATGGAGTATTGGGATGACAAGGGCATGGATCATTGTGATGACAAGTGTCATGGAGGATTGGGCTGAAAATGTTCATGGAGTATTGTGATGACAGGGGTCATGGAGCATTGTGATGACAGAGGTCATAGAGAATTTTGATTTCATTGTGCTGACAATAGCCAGAAGCATTATGATGATGGGCATGATGCACTGTGGTGACAGGGTTCATGGACCATTTATATGAAAAGGGGCATGGCGCACTGTGATTACAGGGTTCTGGGAGCATTGTGATGAAAAGGACATGTAGCCTTTTGATGAGAAAGCCATGGAACATTCTGATGACATGTGTCATGGAGCTTTGTGATGACAAGATCATAGAGCATTGTAATTACAATGTTCTTGGAGCATAGTGATGAGAAGGGTCATGGAGCCTTGTGATGAAAAGGCCATGGATCATCGTGTTGGCTTGGGACATGGAGCATTGTTATGACAGTGGTAATGGAGCATTGTGATGGCAAGGGCATGGAGCATTGTGATGAGAAGGCCATGGAACATTCTGATGACATGTGTCATGGAGCTTTGTGATGACAAGGGCATGGAGCAATGTGATGAGAGCGTTCATGGAGCATCGTGATGACAAAGACATGGAGCATTGTGATGCCAAGCGTCATGGATCTTTGTGATGACAAATGTCATGGAGCATTTTGATGACAAGGGCGTTGTGCATTGTGATGAGAAGGGCAGGAGCATTGTGATGAAAGGGACATGGAGCAATTTGATGAAAAGTGTCATGGAACATTTTGATGACAGGGGTTATGGAACATTGTGATGTCAGTGGTCATCAAACATTGTGATGATAATGCATGTAGCATTGTGATGACAGGAGTCATGGAACATTGTGATGACAGGGGTGAGGGAGTATTGTGACGAATAGTGATGTAACATTGTGATATCAGTGGTGAGAGAGCATTTTGATGAGAAGTGCATGGAGCATTCTGATGACAAGGTTTATGGAGCATTGTGATGACAATATTGTGGAGCACTGTGATGACAAGCGCATCTTGCATTTTGATGACATGTGTCGTGGAGCATCGTGCTGACAAGCGCATGGAGCATTGTGATGACAAGGATCATGGAGCATTGTGCTGAGAAAGGCATAGAGCATGGTGATGACAAGGGTCAAAGAGCATTGTGATGAAAGTTCATGGAGCATTGTGGTTAAAAACGTCACAGAGACTGTTGATGATGAGGGCATTGACCACTGTGATGACAAATGTCAAGAAGCATTGTGATGAATGGAGTCACAGAGCATTGTGATGACAGGGGTCATGGAGCATTGTAATAACAAGGGAATGGAGCATTGTGATGACAAGGACATGGAGCATTGGTCTAATAAGTTTCATGGATTATTGTGATGCGAGTTGGAATGGCGCATTGTGATGACAAGGGCATGGAGCATTGTGATGACCAGGTCATGCAGTATTGTGAAGAGAGGTGTTAGGGAGCATTGTGATGACATATATAATGGCCCATTGTGATGACAATGGCATGAAGCATTGTGATGCCAAGTGTCATGGAGGATTCTGATGACAAAGATGATGGAGCATTGTGATGACAATGGCTTGGAGCATTGTGATGACAAGGGTCAAGTAGCTTTGTGCTGAGAACTGCATGGAGAATTTTGATGACAAGGGTCATGGAGCATTCTGATGACACGCTTGTGGAGTATTTTGATGACAATGGCATGGAGCATTGTGATGAAAACGCCATGGGTCTTTTTGATGAAAAATTCATGGAGCCTTTCGTGACAGGGTTCAGAAAGCATTCTGACGACAAGTGTCAGGGAGCATTGTGATGACAAGTGTATTGAGAATTGTGATGACAAAGGCCATGGAGCATTGTGATGAAAAGGGCATGGAGTATTGTGATGACAGGCATCATGGAGTGTTGTGATGACAAGTGTTATGGAACATTGTGATCACAAGTGTTTCAAGCATTGTGATGACAGAGGTCATGGATCATTTTTATTTCAAGGAGCATGGAGCATTGTGATGACAAGGGCATGAAGCAATGTGATCCCAAGGTTCATGGAGGATTGTGATGACAATCGTAATGGAGTATTGCGATTACAAGCGCATAGAGCATTGTAATGACAAGGTCATGTAGCCTTTTGCTGACAAAGGCATGGAGCATTGTGATGACAGGTGTCATGGAGCACTGAGATGACAAGCGTCACGGAGCATTGTGAATACAGGGGTCATGGAGCATTGGGATGACAAGGGCATGGATCAATGTGATGACAAGTGTCATGGAGCATTGGGCTTAGAATGTTCATGGAGTATTGTGATGACAGGGGTCTTGGAGCATTGTGATGACAGAGGTCATAGGGAATTTTGATTTCATTGTGCTGACAATAGCCAGAAGCATTATGATGATGGGCATGACGCACTTTGATGACAGGGTTCATGGACCATTGATATGAATAGGGGCATGGAGCACTGTGATTACAGGGTTCTGGGAGCATTGTGATGAAAAAGGCATGGAACATTTTGATAAGAAGGCCATGGAATATTCTGATGACATGTGTCATGGAGCTTTGTGATGACAAGGTCATAGAGCATTGTGACTACAGTGTTCTTGGAGCATTGTAATGAGAAGGGTCATGGAGCCTTGTGATGAAAAGGCCATGGATCATTGTGTTGGCTTGGGACATGGAGAATTGTTATGAGAGGGGTAATGGAGCATTGTGATGGCAAGGGCATGGAGCATTGCGATGAGAAGGCCATGGAACATTCTGATGACATGTGTCATGAAGCTTTGTGATGACAAGGGCATGGATCAATGTGATGAGAGCGTTCATGGAGCATCGTGATGACAAAGACTTGGAGCATTGTGATGCCAAGCGTCATGGATCTTTGTGATGACAAATGTCATGGAGCATTTTGATGATAGGGGCGTTGTGCATTGTGATGAGAAGGGGAGGGAGCATTGTGATGACAGGGTCATGGAGCAATTTGATGAAAAGAGTCATGGAACATTTTGATGACATGGGTTATGGAACATTGAGGTGTCAGGGGTCATGGAGCATTTTGATGAAAAGGTTCATGGAGCATTTTGATGACAGGGGTTACGTAACATTGTGATGTCAGTGGTCATCAAACATTGTGATGATAATGCATGTAGCATTGTGATGACAGGAGTCATGGAACATTTTGATGACAGGGTTGAGGGAGTATTGTGACGAATAGTGATGTAACATTGTGATATCAGTGGTGAGAGAGCATTTTGATGAGAGGTGCATGGAGCATTGTGATGACAAGGTTTATGGAGCATTGTGATGACAAGATTGTGGAGCACTGTGATGACAAGTGCATGGTGCATTGTGATGACATGTGTCGTGGAGCATCGTGCTGACAAGCGCATGGAGCATTGTGATGACAAGGGTCATGGAGCATTGTGCTGAGAAAGGCATAGAGCATGGTGATGACAAGGGTCAAAGAGCATTGTGATGAAAAGTTCATAGAGCATTGTGGTTAAAAACGTCACAGAGACTGTTGATGATGAGGGCATGGACCATTGTGATGACAAAGGTCAAGAAGCATTGTGATGACTGGAGTCACAGAGCATTGTGATGACAGGGGTCATGGAGCATTGTAATAACAAGGGAATGGAGCATTGTGATGACAAGGACATGGAGCATTGGTCTAATAAGTTTCATGGATTATTGCGATGAGAGTTGGAATGGCGCATTGTGATGACAAGGGCATTGAGCATTGTGATGACCAGGTTATGCATTATTGTGAAGACAGGTGTCAGGGAGCATTGTGATGACATATATAATGGCCCATTGTGATGACAATGGCATGAAGCATTGTGATGCCAAGTGTCATGGAGGATTCTGATGACAAAGGTAATGGAGCATTGTGATGACAATGGCTTCTAGCATTGTGATGACAAGGGTCATGTAGCTTTGTGCTGAGAATTGCATTGAGAATTATGATGACAAGGGTCATGGAGCATTCTGATGACAAGCTTGTGGAGTATTTTGATGACAATGACATGGAGCATTGTGATGAAAACGGCATGGGGCATTTTAATGAAAAAGTCATGGAGCCTTTCGTGACCAGGTTCAAAAAGCATTCTGACGACAAGTGTCTGGGAGCATTGTGATGACAAGTGTATTGAGAATTGTGATGACAAAGGTCATGGAGCATTGTGATGAAAAGGGCATGCAGTATTGTGATGACAGGCATCATGGAGTGTTGTGATGAAACTGTTATGGAACATTGTGATTACAAGGGTTTGGAGCATTGCGATGACAGAGGTCATGGATCATTTTGATTTCAAGGAGCATGGAGCATTGTGATGACAAGGTCATGAAGCAATGTGATCCCAAGGTTCATGGAGGATTTTGATGACAATGGTAATGGAGTATTGTGTTGACAAGCGCATAGAGCATTGTAATGACAAGGTCATGTAGCATTTTGCTGACAAAGGCATGGAGCATTGTAATGACAGGTGTCATGGAGCACTGTGATGACAAGCGTCACGGAGCATTGTGAATACAGGGGTCATGGAGCATTGGGATGACAAGAGCATGGATCATTGTGATGACAGAGATCATGGAGCATTGTGATGACAGAGGTCATGGAGAATTTTGATTTCACTGTGCTGACAATAGCCGGAAGCATTATGATGATGGGCATGGTTCATTGTGATGAGAGTGTTCATGGAGCATTGAGATGAAAAGGGGCATGGAGCATTGTGATGACAGGCGACTGGGAGCATTGTGATGACAAGGGCATGGAACATTTTGATGAGAAGGCCATGGAACATTCTGATGACATGTGTCATGGAGCTTTGTGATGACAAGGGCATGGATCATTGTGATTACAGGTGTTTTGGAGCATTGTGTTGACAAGGGTCATGGTGCCTTTTGATGGCAAGGCCATGGAACATTGTGATGGCAGGTGTCATGGAACATTGCTATGACAGGGGTAATGGAGCATTTTGATGAGAAGGGCATGGAACATTGTGATTACAAGGTTTATGGAGCATTGCCATGACAAATTTGTGGACCGTTGGGGTGAAAAGCGCGTGGCACGTTGTGATGATAAAGGATATGGAGTATTTTTCGGACAAATGCATGGAGCATTGTGATGACAAGGGTCACGGAGCATTGTGATGAAAATTTCTTGGAGCATTGTGGTTCCAAATGTAACAGAGCCCTGTGATGACGCGGGCATCGACCATTGTTATGACAAATGTTATGAAGAATTGTGATGACTGGAGTCAAAGAGCATTGTGATGACAGGGGTCATAGAGGATTGTGATGACAAGGGCAAGGAGCATTGTGCTGAGAAAGGCATATAGCATTTTGATGACAAGGGGCAAAGAGCATTGTGATGAAATGTTCATGCAGCATTGTGGTTAAAAAGTCACAGAGACTGTTGATGATGAGGGCATAGACAATTGTGATGACAAAGGTCATGGAGCATTGTGATGACTGGAGTCACGGTGCATTGTGATGACAGGGGTCATGGAGCATTGTGATAACAAGGGCATGGAGCATTGTGAAGACAAGGGCATTGAGTATTGGACTAATATGTTTCATGGATTATTGTGATGACAGTTGGAATGGCATATTGTGATGAGAAGGACATGGAGCATTGTGATGACCAGGTCTTGCAGTATTGTGAAGACAGGTGTCAGGGTGCATCAGGATGACATATGTAATGGCCCATTGTGATGACAATGGCATGGAGCATTGTGATGCCAAGTGTCATGGAGGATTCTGATGACAAAGGTAATGGAGCATTGTGATGACAATGGCTTGGAGCATTGTGATGACAAGGGTCAGGGAGAATTGTGCTGACAAGTGCATGGAGAATTGTGATGACAAGCGTCATGGAGCATTCTGATGACAAGCCTGTGGAGTATTTTGATGACAATGGCATGGAGCATTGTGATGAAAACGGCATGGGACAGTGTGATGAAAAAGGCATGGAGCCTTTTTGTGAGAGGGTTCAAGGAGCATTCTGACGACAAGTGTCAGGGAGCATTGTGATGACAAGTGTATTGAGAATTGTGATGACAATGGTCATGGAGCATTGTGATGAAAATGGCATGGAGTATTGTGATGACAGTCATCATGGAGCGTTGTGATCACAAGTGTTATGGAACATTGTGATCACAAGGGTTTGGAACATTGTGATGACAGAGGTCATGCATGATTTTGATTTCAAGGATCATGGAGCACTGTGATGACAAGGGCATGAATCAATGTGACCAAAATGTTCATGGAGGATTGTGATGACAATGGTATTGGAGTATTGTGATGACAAGCGCATAGAGCATTGTAATGACAACGTCATGTAGCATTTTGCTGACAAAGGCATGGAACACTGTGATGAGTGGTGTCATGGAGCACTGTGATGACAAGTGTCACGGAGCATTGTGAATACAGGGGTCATGGAGCATTGGGATGACAAGGGCTTGGATCATTGTGATGACAATTGTCATGGAGCAGTCGTCTGGAAATGTTCATGTAATATTGTGATGACAGGGTTCATGGAGCATTATGATGACAGAGGTCATGGAGAATTTTGATTTCATTGTGCTGACAATAGCTGGAAGCATTATGATGATGGGCATGATGCATTGTGATGTTAGGTTTCATGGACCATTGAGTTGAAAAGGGGCATGGAGCACTGTGATTACAGGGGTCTGCGAGCATTGTGATGACAAGGGCATGGAGCATTTTGATGAGAACACCATGTAACATTCTGATGACATGTGTCATGGAACTTTGTGATGACAAGGGCATGGAGCATTGTGAGTACAGGGATTTTGGAGCATTGTGATGACAAGGGTCATGGAGCATTTTTCTGACAAAGGCATGGAGCATTGTGATGACAAGGGTCTCGGAGCATAGTGATGAAAATTTCATGGAACATTGTGGTTACAAAGGTAACAGAGCCTTTTGATGACGCGAGCATTGACCATTGTGATGACAAATGATATGAAGAATTGTGATGACTGGAGTCACGGAGCATTGTGATGACAGGGGTCAGGGAGCAATGTGATGACAAGGGCATGGAGCATTGTGATGACAAGTGTCAAAGAGCATTGTGATGAAATGTTCATGGAGCATTGTGCTTAAAAAGGTCACAGAGACTGTTGATGATGAGGGCATAGACCATTGTGATGACAAGTGTCAAAGAGCATTGTGATGAAATGTTCATGGAGCATTGTGCTTAAAATGGTCACAGAGACTGTTGATGATGAGGGCATAGACCATTGTGATGACAAAGGTCATGGAGCATTGTGATGACTGGAGTCACGGAGCATTGTGATGACAGGGGTCATGGAACATTGTGATAACAAGGGCATGGAGCATTGTGATGACAATGGCATGGAGCATTGGTCTAATAATTTTCATGGAGTATTGCGATGACAGTTGGAATGGCGCATTGTGATGACAAGGGCATGGAGCATTGTGATTACCAGGTCTTGCTGTATTGAGAAGAGAGGTGTCAGGGAGCACTGTGATGACATATGTAATGGCCCATTGTGATAACAACGGCCTGGAGCATTGTGATGCCAAGTTTCATGGAGGATTCTGATGACAAAGTTAATGGAGCATTGTGATGACATGGGTCAGTGATCATTGTGCTGACAAGTGCATGGATAATTGTGGTGACAAGGGTCATGGAGCATTCTGATGACAAGCTTGTGGAGTATCTTGATGACAATGGCATGGAGCATTGTGATGAAAATGGCATGGGGCTTTGTGATAAAAAGTCATGCAGC
Source organism: Mesoplodon mirus (assembly GCF_964341445.2). Classification (NCBI taxonomy): domain Eukaryota; kingdom Metazoa; phylum Chordata; class Mammalia; order Artiodactyla; family Ziphiidae; genus Mesoplodon; species Mesoplodon mirus. The sequence continues at coordinate 953,273 of NW_028295651.1, read as the reverse complement.
CTTTCGTGACAGGTTTCAAGGAGCATGCTGACGACAAGTGTCAGGGAGCATTGTGATGACAAGTGTATTGAGAATTGTGATGACAAAGGTCATGGAGCATTGTGAAGAAAAGGGCATGGAGTACTGTGAAGACAGGCATCATGGAGCGTTGTGATGACAAGTGTTATGGAACATTGTGATCACAAGAGTTTGGAGCATTGTGATGACAGAGGTCATGGATAATTTTGATTTCAAAGAGCATGGAGCATTGTGATGACAAGGGCATGAATCAATGTGATCCCAAGGTTCTTGGAGGATTGTGATGACAATGGTAATGGAGTATTGTGATGACAAGCGCCTAGAGCATTGTAATGACAAAGTCATGTAGCAATTTGCTGACAAAGGCCTGGAGCATTGTGATGACAGGTGTCATGCAGCACTGTGATGACAAGCATCACGGAACATTGTGAATACAGGGGTCATGGAGCATTGGGATGACAAGGGCATGGATGATTGTGATGACAAGGGTCATGGAGGATTGGGCTGAAAATGTTCATGGAGTATTTTGATGACAGTGGTCATGGAGCATTGTGCTGATAAGGGGATGTAGCATTGTGATGACAGGGGTCATGGAACATTGTGATAAGAGGGTTAAGGGAGGATTGTGATGACTAGTGATGGAACATTGTGATATCTCATGTGAGAGAGCATTTGGATGAGAAGTGCATGGAGAATTGTGATTACAAGCTTTATGGAGCATAGCAATGACAAGGTTTTGTATCATTGTGATGAAATGTGCATGGCCTAATGTGATGACAAGGGTCATGGAGCATTGTTCTGACAAAGGCATGTAGCATTGTGATGACAAGTGTCAAGGAGCATTGTGATGAAAAGTTCATGGAACATTGTGGTTACAAAGGTCACAGAGCCTTGTGATGACACGGGCATAGACCGTTGTGATGACAAACTTTATGAAGCACTGTGATAACTGGATTCACGGAGCATTGTGATGACAGGGGTCATGGAGCATTGTGATGGCTAGGGAATGGAGCATTGTGATGACAAAAGTCGCAGATCATTGTGTTGTCAGGTGTCATGGAGTGTTGTGACGACAGTGGTCATGGACCATTGTGATGATATTGGTCATGGAGCATGGTGATGAGAAGGTCATGGAGCATTGTTGTGAAAACTTTCATGGAGGATTGCGATGTAAATGGTCAAAGAGCATTGTGATGAAAAGTTCATGGAGCATTGTGCTTAAGAAGGTCACAGAGACTGTTGATGATGAGGTCATGGACCATTGTGATGACTAAGGTCATGATGCATTGTGATGACTGGAATCACGGAGCATTGTGATGACACGGGTCATGGAGCACTGTGATAACAAGGGCATGGAGCATTGTGATGACAAGGGCATGGAGCATTGGTCTAATAAGTTTCATGAATTATTGCGATGAGAGTTGGAATGGCGAATTGTGATGACATGGGCATGGAGCATTGTGATGACCAGGTCATGCATTATTGTGAAGAGAGGTGTCAGGGAGCATTGTGATGACATATGTAATGGCCCTTTGTGATGGCAATGGCATGGAGAATTGTGATGCCAAATGTCATGGAGGATTCTGATGACAAATGTAATGGAGCATTGTGATGACAATGGCTTGGAACATTGTGATGACAAGTGTCAGGGAGCATTTTGCTGACAAGTGCATAGAGAATTATGATGACAAGAGTCATGTAGCATTCTGATGACAAGTTTTGGAGTATTTTGATGACAATGACTTGGAACATTGTGATGAAAACGGCATGGGGCATTGTGATGAAAAAGTCATGGAACCTTTCGTGACATGGTTCAAGGAGCATTCTGACGACAAGTGTCATGGAGCATTGTGATGACAAGTGTATTGCGAATTGTGATGACAAAGGTCATGGTGCATTGTGATGAAAAGTTTATGGAGTATTGTGATGACAGGCATTATGGAGCGTTGTGATGACAAGTGTTATGGAACATTGTTATCACAATGGTTTGGAGTATTGCGATGACAGAGGTCATGGATCATTTTGATTTCAAAGAGCATGGAGCATTGTGATGACAAGGGCATGAAGCAATGTGATCCCAAGGTTCATGGAGGATTGTGATGACAATGGTAATGGCGTATTGTGATGACAAGCACATAGAGCATTATAATGACAGGGTCATGTAGCATTTTGCTGACAAAGGCATGGAGCATTGTGATGACAGGTATCATGGAGGACTGTGAAGACAAGTGTCAAGGAGCATTGTGAATACAGGGGTCATGGAGCATTGGGATGAAAAGGGCATGGATCATTGTGATGACAAGTGTCATGGAGCATTGGGCTGAAAATGTTCATGGAGTATTGTGATGACAGGGGTCATGGAGCATTGTGATGACAGAGGTCATAGAGAATTTTGATTTCATTTTGCTTACAATAGCCAGAAACATTATCATGATGGGCATGATGCATTGTGATGACAGGGTTCATGGAGCATTGAGATAAAAAGGGGCCTGGAGCATTGTGATTACAGGGATGTGGTAGCATTGTTATGACAATGGCATGGAGCATTTTGATGAGAAGGCCACGGAACATTCTGATGACATGTGTGATGGAGCTTTGTGATGACAAGGGCATTGAGCATTGTGATTACGTGGTCTTGGAGCATTGTGATGACAAGGGTCATGGAGCCTTGTGATGACAAGGCCGTGGAACATTGTGATGGCAGGGGTCATGGAGCATTGTTATGACAGGGGTAATGGAGCATTGTGATTACAAGGTTTAGGGAGCATTGCGATGACATATTTGTGGACCTTTGGGATGAAAAGTGTATGGCACATTGTGATGACAAGGGTCATGGAGCATTTTTCCGACAAAGGCATGGAGCATTTTGATGACAAGCGTCACGGAGCATTGTGATGAAATGTTCATGGAGCATTGTGGTTACAAAGGTAACAGAGCTTTGTGATGACGCGGGCATCAACCATTGTGATGACAAATGTTATGAAGAATTGTGATGACTGGAGTCAAGGAGCATTGTGATGACAGGGGTCATGGAGCATTGTGATGACAAGGGCATGGAGCATTGTGCTGAGAAAGGCATAGAGCTTTGTGATGACAAGTGTTAAAGAGCATTGTGATGAAATGTTCATGGAGCATTGTGGTTAAAAAGGTCACAGAGACTGTTGATGATGAGGGCATGGACAATTGTGATGACAAAGGTCATGGAGCATTGTGATGACTGGAGTCACGGAGCATTGTGATGACAGGGTTCATGGAGCATTGTGATAACAAGGGCATGGAGCATTGTGATGACACGGGCATGGATCATTGGTCTAATACGTTTCATGGATTATTGTGATGGCAGTTCGAATGGCGCATTGTGATGACATGGGCATGGAGCATTGTGATGACCAGGTCATGCAGTATTGTGAAGAGAGGTGTCAGGGAGCATTGTGATGACATATGTAATGGCCCATTGTGATGACAATGGCATGGAGCATTGTGATGCCAAGTGTCATGGAGGATACTGATGACAAAGGTAATGGAGCATTGTGATGACAATGGAAAAGGAGCATTGTGAAGACAAGGGTCAGGGAGCATTGTGCTGACAAGTGTATGGAGAATTATGATGACAAGGGTCATGGAGCATTCTGAAGACAAGCCTGCAGAGTATTTTGATGACAATGGCATGGAGCATTGTGATGAAAACGGCATGGGACTTTTTGATGAAAAAGGCATGGAGCCTTTTCGTGACAGGTTTCAAGGAGCATTCTGATGACAAGTGTCAGGGAGCATTGTGATGAAAAGTGTATTGAGAATTGTGATGACAAATGTCATGGAGCATTGTGATGAAAAGGGCATGGAGTATCGTGATGACAGGCATCATGGAGCGTTGTGATGAAAAGTGTTATGGAACATTGTGATCACAAGGGTTTGGGGCACTGCGATGACAGAGGTCATGGATCATTTTGATTTCAAGGAGCATGGAGCATTGTGATGACAAGGGCATGAAGCAATGTGATCCCAAGGTTCATGGAGGATTGTGATGACAATTGTAATGGAGTATTGTGATGACAAACGCATAGAGCATTGTAATGAAAAGGTCATGTAGCATTTTGCTGACAAAGGCATGGAGAATTTTGATGACATGTGTCATGGAGCACTGTGATGATAAGCGTCACGGAGCATTGTGAATACAGGGGTCATGGAGCATTCGGATGACAAGGGCATGGATCATTGTAATGACAAGGGTCATGGAGCATTGTGATGAGTAGGGAATGGAGCATTGTGATGAGAAGACCATGGATAATTGTGATGACGAGCGTCATGGGGCATTTTGATGACAAGTTTTATGGAATATTGTGATCACAAGGGTTTGGAGCATTGTTATGACAGAGGTCATGGAGCAATTTGATTTCATTGTGATGACAATAGCATGAAGCATTATGATGATGGGCGTGGTGCATTGTGATGACAGGGTTCATGGATCATTGAGATGAAAAGGGGCATAGAGCATTGTGATTACAGCGTTCTTGGAGCATTGTGATGGAAGGGTCATGGAGCCTTGTGATGACAAGGCCATGGAACATTGTGATGGCAAGGGTCATGGAGCATTGTTATGACAGTGGTAATGGAGCATTGTGATGGCAAGGGCATGGATCATTGTGATGAGAAGGCCATGGAGCATTCTGATGACATGTGTCATGGAGCTTTGTGAAGACAAGGGCATGGAGCAATGTGTTGAGAGCGTGCATGGAGCATTGTGATGACAATGACATGGAGCACTGTGATGCCAAGGGTCATGGATCTTTGTGATGACAAAGGTCATGGAGCATTTTGATGGCAAGGGCGTTGTGCATTGTGATGAGAAAGGCAGGGAACATTCTGATGACAGGGTCTTTGAGCAATTTGATGAAAAGTGTCATGGAACATTTTGATGACAGATGTTATGGAACATTGTGATGTCAGGGGTCATCGAACATTTTGATGATAAGTGCATGTAGCATTGTGATGACAGGAGTGACGGAGTATTGTGACAAACAGTGATGTAGCATTGTGATATCAGTGGTGAGAGAGCATTTTGATGAGAAGTGCATGGAGCATTGTGATGACAAATTTTATGGAGCATTGTGATGACAAGATTGTGGAGCACTGTGATGCCAAGCACATGGTGCATTGTGATGACATGTGTCATGGAGCATTGTGCTGCTAAGCGCATGGAGCATTGTGATGACAAGGGTCAAAGAGCATTGTGATGAAAAGTTCATGGAGCATCGTGGTTAAAAAGTCACAGAGACTGTTGATGACCAGGGCATGGACCATTGTGATGACAAAGGTCATGAAGCATTGTGATGATTGGAGTCACGGAGCATTGTGATGACAGGGGTCATGGAGCATTGTGATGAGTAGGTCGTGGAGCATTGGGCTGAAAATGTTAATGGACTACTGTGATGACAGGGGTCATGGAGCATTGTGATGACAAGTGAATGGAGCATGGTGATGACAAGGTCCTGGAGGATTGTGAGGAGAACACCATGGAGACTTGTGATGACAAGTCTCATGGAGCATTCTGATGAAAAGGGGCATGGAGCATTGTGATTACAGGGGTCTTGGAGCATTGTGATGACAAGGGCATGGAGCATTATGATGAGAAGGTAATGAAGCATTCTGATGACATGTGTCATGGAGCTTTTTGATGACAAAGGCATGGATCATTGTGATTACAGGGATATTCGAGCATTGTGATGAAAACGGCATGGATTATTGTGATGACAAAGGCATGGAGCCTTGTCATGACAGGGTTCAAGGAGCATACTGACGACATGTGTCAGGGAGCCTTGTGATGACAAGTGTATTGAGCATTGTGATGACAAAGATCATGGAGCATTCTGAAGAGAAGACCATGGAAAATTGTGATGATGAGCGTCATGGGGTGTTGTGATGATAAGTGTTATGGAACTGTGTGATCACAAGTGTTTGGAGCATTATGATGACAGAGGTCATGGAGAATATTGATTTCATTGTGATGACAATAGCCTGAAGCATTATGATGATGGGCATGGTGCATTGTGATGGCAGGGTTCATGGAGCATTGAGATGAAAAGGGGCATGGAGCATTGTGTTTACAAAGGTCTTGGAGCATTGTGATGACAAGGGCATGGAGCATTGTGATGAGAATGCCATGGAACTTTCTGATGACATGCGTCATGGAGCTTTGTGATGACAAGGGCAAGGAGCATTGTGATTACAGTGGCCTTCAGCATTGTGATGACAAGTGTCATGGAACCTTGTGATGACTAGGCCGTGGAACACTGTGATGGCAGGTGTCATGGTGCATTGTTATGACAGAGGTAATGGAGCATTGTGATGAGAAGGGCATGGAACATTGGTCTGAAATGTATCATGGATTATTGTGATGAGAGTGGGCATGGAGCATTGTGATGACAAGGGTACGGAACACTATGATACATGGGTCATGCAGGATTGTAATGACAAGTGCATGGAGCATTGTGATGAGAAGGGCATCGAACATTGTGATGACAAGTGTCATGGAGCTTTGTGATGACAAGGGCATTGAGCAATGTTATGAGAGGTTTCATGGAGCATTGTGATGACAATGACATGGAGCATTGTGATGCCAAGTGTCATGGAGCTTTGTGATGACAAGTCATGGAGCATTTTGATGACAGGGGCATGGTGCATTGTGATGAGAAGTGCAGGGAGCATATTGATGACCGGGCCATGCAGCAATTTGATGAAAAGTGTAATGGAATATTTTGATGGCAGGTGTTATAGAACATTGTGATGTCAGGGGTCTTGGAGCTTTGGGATGAAAAGGATCATGGAGCATTTTGATGACAGGGGTTATGGAACATTGTGATGTCATGGGTCATGGAACATTGTGATGATAAGGGGATATAGCAGTGTGATGACTGGGTCATGGAACATTGTGATTACAGGGGTGAGGGTGTATTGTGATGACTAGTCATGGAACACTGTGATATCTCTGGTGAGAGATCATTTTGATGAGAAGTGCATGGACCATTGTGATTACAATTTTTATGGAGCATTGCAATGACAAGGTTGTGGACCGTTGTAATGAAATGCGCATGGCACATTGTGAAGACAATGTTCATGGAGCATTGTTCTGACAAAGACATGGAGCATTGTGATGACAAGGGTCACTGTGAATTGTGATGAAAAGTTCATGGAGCATTGTGGTTACGAAGGTCAGAAAACCTTGTGATCACACGGGCATGGATCATTGTGATGACAAACGTTATGATGCATTGTGATGACTGGAGTCACAGAGCATTGTGATGACAGGGGTCATGGAGCATTGTGATGACATGTGTCATAGAGCATTGTGCTGACAAGCGCATGGAGCATTGTGATGACAAGGGTCATGGAGCATTGTGCTGAGAAAGGCATAGAGCATTGTGATGACAAGGGTCAAAGAGCATTGTGATGAAAAGTTCATGGATCATTTTGGTTTAAAAGCTCACAGAGAGTGATGATGACGAGGGCATGGACCATTGTGGTGACAAAGGTCATGAAGCATTGTGATGACTGGAGTCACAGAGCATTGTGATGGCAGGGGTCATGGAGCATTGTGATAACAAGGGCATGGAGCATTGTGATGACCAGGGCAAGGAGCATTTGTCTAAATAGTTTCATGGATTATTGCGATGACAGTTGGAATGGCGCATTGTGATGACATGGGCATGGAGCATTGTGATGGCCAGGTCATGCAGTATGGTGAAGACAGGTGTCAGGGAGCATTGTGATGACATATGTAATGGCCCATTGTGATGACAATGGCATGGAGCATTGGATGCCAAGTGTCATGGAGGATTCTGATGGCAAAGGTAATGGAGCATTGTGATGACAATGGCTTGGAGCATTGTGATGACAAGGGTCAGGGAGCATTGTGCTGACAAGTTCATGGAGAAATGTGATGACAATGGTCATGGAGCATTCTGATGACAAGCTTGTGGAGTATTTTGATGACAATGGCATGGAGCATTGTGATGAAAACGGCATGGGGCTTTGTGATGAAAAAGGCATGGAGCCTTTTCCTGACAGGGTTCAAGGAGCATACTGATGACAAGTGTCAGGGAGCCTTGTGATGACAAGTGTATTGAGAATTGTGATGACAAAGGTCATGGAGCATTGTGATGAAGAGAGCATGGAGTATTGTGATGACAGGCATCATGGAGTGTTGTGATGACAAGTGTTATGGAACATTGTGATCACAAGTGTTTGGAGCATTGTGATGACAGAGGTCATGGATCATTTTGATTTCAAGGAGCATGGAGCATTGTGAGGACGAGGGCATGAAGCAATGTGATCCCAAGTTTCATGGAGGATTGTGATGACAATGGAAATGGAGTATTTTGATGACAAGCGCATAGAGCATTGTAATGAAAATGTCATGTAGCATTTTGCTGACAAAGGCATGGAGCATTGTGATGACATGTGTCATGGAGCACTGTGATGACAAGCGTCATGGAGCATTGTGAATACAGGGGTCATGGAGCATTGGGATGACAAGGGCATGGATCATTGTGATGACAAATGTCATGGAGCACTGGGCTGATAATGTTCATTGAGTGTTGTGATGACTGGTGTCATGGAGCATTGTGATGACTATGGAATGGAGCATTGTGATGACAAGAGTCGCGGATCATTGTGTTGTCGGGTGTCATGGAGTGTTGTGATGACAGTGGTCATGGAGCATTGTGATGATATTGGACATGGAGCATTGTGATGAATAGGTCTTGGAGCATTGGGCTGAAAATATTCATGGATTATTGTGATGACAGGGGTCATGGAGCATTGTGATGAGAAGGGAATGGAGCATGGTGATGACAAGTCCAGGAGCATTGTTTTGAGAAGACCATGGAGACTTGTCATGACAAGTCTCATGGAGCATTCTGATGAAAATGGGCATGGAGCATTGTGTTTACAGGGGTCTTGGAGCATTGTGATGACTAGGGCATGGAACACTGTGATACATGAGTCATGGGTCATGGAGGATTGTGATGACAAGTCATGGATCATTGTGATGACAAGGGCATGGAGCATTGTGATGACAGGAGCATGGAGCATTTGTCTGACAAGATTCATAGATTATTGTGATGACAGTGGACATGGTGCATTGTGATGACAAGGGCATGGATCATTGTGTAGAGAAAATCATGGTGTATTGTGAAGACAGGTGTCAGGGAGCATTGTGATGACATATGTCATGGTCCATTGAGATGACAATGACAGGGAGTATAGTGATGCCAAATGAAATGGAGAATTGTGATGACAAATATAATGGAGCATCGTGATGACTATGGATTGGAGCATTATGATGACAATGGCCATTGAGAATTTTCATGACAAGGTCATGAAGCATTGTGATGACATGGGTCATGGAGCATTGTGATAACAAGGGCATGGAGCATTGTGATTACAAGGGCATGGAGCATTGGTCTAATAAGTTTCATGGATTATTTTGATGACATTTGGAATGGCACATTGTGATGACAAGGGCATGCAGCATTGTGATGACCAGGTTATGCAGTATTGTGAAGACAGGCGTCAGGGCTCATTGTGATGATATATGTAATGGCCCATTGTGATGACAATGGCATGGAGCATTGTGATGCCAAGTGTCATGGAGGCTTCTCACCACAAATGTAATGGAGCATTGTGATGACAATGGCTTGGAACATTGTGATGACAAGGGTCAGGGAGCATTGTGCTGACAAGGGCATGGAGAATTGTGATGAGAAGGGTCATGGAGCATTTTGATGACAGGGTTTATGGAACATTGTGATGTCAGTGGTCATGGAACACTGTGATGATAAGGGGATGTAGCATTGTGATGACTGGGTCATGGAACATTGTGATGCCAGTGGTGAGGGAGTATTGTGATGAGTAGTGATGGAACATTGTGATATCTCTGGTGAGAGAGCATTTTGAGGAGAAGTGCATGGACCATTGTGATTATAAAGTTTATGGAGCATAGCGATTACAAATTTGTGGACCGATGTGATGAAAAGCACGTGGCACATTGTGATGACAAGGGGCAAGGAGCATTGTTCTGACAAAGGCATGGAGCATTGTGATGACAAGGGTCACGGAGCATTGTGATGAAAAGTTCATGGAGCATTGTGGTTACAAAGGTCACAGAGCCTTGTGATGATGCGGGCATGGACCGTTTGGATGACAAACGTTATGAAGCATTGTGATGAATGGAGTCACGGAGCATTGTGATGACAGGGGTCATGGAGCATTTTGATGACAAGGGCATTGAGCATTGTGATGACAGGGGCATGGAGCATTGGTCTGACAAGTTTCATAGACTATTGTGATGACATTGGACATGGTGAATTGTGATGACAAGGACATGGAGCTTTTTGATGAGAACGCCATGGAACATTCTGATGACGTGTGTCATGGAGCTTTGTGATGACAAGGGCATGGAGCACGGTGATTACAGGGGTCTTGGAGCATTGTGATGACAAGGGTTATGGAGCCTTGTGAGGACAAGGCCGTGGAACATTGTGATGGCAGGGGTCATGGAGCATTGTGATGACAAGTGCGTGAAGAATTGTGATGACCAGGTCTTGCTCTATTGTGAAGAGTGTTGTCAGGGAGCACTGTGATGATATATGTAATGGCCCATTGTGATGACAATGGCATGGAGCATTGTGATGCCAAGTTTCATGGAGGATTCTGATGACAAAGGTAATTGAGCATTGTGATGACAATGGCTTGGAGCACTGTGATGACAAGGGTCAGTGAGCATTGTGCTGACAAGTGCATGGTGCATTGTGATGACAAGGGCATGGAGGATTTGATGAAAATGCCATGGAACATTCTGATGACATGTGTCATTGAGCTTTGTAATGACAAGGGAATGGAGCATTGGGATGACTAGGGAATGGAGCATTGTGATGACAAGAGTCCCGGATCATTGTGTTGTCAGGTGTCATGGAGTGTTGTGATGACAGTGGTCATGGAGTATTGTTATGATATTGCTCATGGAGCATTGCGATGACAAGGAAATGGAGCATGGTGATGACAAGTCCTAGAGCATTGTGATGAGAAGACCATGGAGACTTTTGATGAGAAGTCTCATGGAGCATTCTGTTGAAAAGGGGCATGGAGCATTGTGATTACAGGGGTCTTGGAGCATTGTTATGACAAGGGCATGGATCATGGTGATGAGAAGGCCATGGAGCATTCTGATGACATGCGTCATGGAGTTTTGTGATGACAATGGCATGGATCATTGTGATTACAGGGGTCTTGGAGCATTGTGATGAAAAGGGCATGAAACGTTGTGATGAAAAATGCATGCAGCCTTGTCATGACAGGGTTCAAGGAGCATACTGACGACAAGTGTCAGGGATCATTGTGATGACAAGTGTATTGAGCATTGTGATGACAAAGATCATGGAACATTGTGATGAGAAGACCATGAATAATTGTGATGACGAGCGTCATGGGGCATTGTGATGACAACTGTAATGGAGCCTTGTGATGACAAGGCCGTGGAACATTGTGATGGCAGGGGTCATGGAGCATTGTTATGACAGGGGTAATGGAGCATTTTGATGAGAAGTGCATGGAACATTGGTCTGAATTATTTCATGGATTATTGTGATGAGAGTGGCATGGTGTATTTTGATGACAAGGGCACGGAACACTGTGATACATGGGTCATGGGTCATGGAGCTTTGTAATGACAAGTCATGGAGCATTGTGATGACAAGGGCATGGAGCATTGTGATGACAGGTACATGGAGCATTGTTATGACAGGGGCCTGGAGCATTGGGCTGACAAGTTTCATAGATTATTGTGATGACAGTGGGCATAGTGCATTGTGATGACAATGGCATGGAGCATTGTGAAGAGAAGGTCATGGAGTATTGTAAAGACAGGTGTCAGGGAGCATTGTGAATACTTATGTCATGATCCATTGCAATGACAATGGCAGGGAGTATGGTGATGCCAAATGTAATGGAGCATTGTGATGACTAGGGATTGGAGCATTATGATGACAAGGGCCATTGAGAATTTTCATGACAATGTCGTGAAGCATTGTGATGACAAGGTCCTGGAATATTGTATTGAGAAAATCATGGAGCCTTGTGATGACAAATCTCATGGAGCATACTGATGAAAAGGGGCATGGAGCATTGTGATTACAGGGTTCTAGGCACATTGTGATGACAAGGGCATGGAGCATTGTGATGACAATGGCATGGAACATTGTGATGAGAAGGCCATCTAAAATTCTGAAGACATGTGTCATGGAGCTTTGTGATGACAAGGGCATGGATCATTGTGATGACAAGGGTCAAGGAACATTGGGCTGAAAATGTTCATGGAGTATTGTGATGACAGGGGTCATGGAGCATTGTGATTACAGGGGTCTTGGAGCATTGTGATGACAAGAGACCCGGATCATTGTGTTGTCATATGTCATGGAGTGTTGTGATGACAGTGGTCATGGATCATTGTGATGATATTGGTCATGGAGCATTGTGATGAGAAGGTCATGGAGCACTGGGCTGAAAATGTTCATGGATTATTGTGATGACAGGTGTCATGGAGCATTGTGATGACAAGGGAATGGAGCGTGGTGATGACATGGTCCTGGAGCATTGTGATGAGATGACCATGGAGACTTGTGATGACAAGTCTCATGGAGCATTCTGATGAAAAGGTGCATGGAGTATTGTGATTACAGGGGTCTTGGAGCATTGTGATGACAATGGCATGGAGCACTGTGAGGAGAAGGCCATGAAACATTCTGATGGCATGTGTCATGGAGCTTTGTGATGACAAGTGCATGGAGCATTGTGATTACAGGGGTCTTGGAGCATTGTGATGACAAGGGTCATGGAGCCTTGTGATGACAAGTCCGTGGAACAATGTGATGGCAGGGGTCATGGAGCATTGTTATGACAGAGGTAATGGAGCATTGTGATGAGAAGGGCATTGAGCATTGGTCTGAAATATGTCATGGTTTATTGTGATGACAAGGGCAGGGTATACTGTGATACATTGGTCAAGGGGGATTGTAATGACAAGGGCATGGAGCATTGTGATGAGAAGGGCATCGAGCATTGTGATGACAAGTGTCATGGAGCTTTGTGATGACAAGGGCATGGAGCAATGTGATGAGAGGGTTCATGGAGCATTATGATGACAATGACATGGAGCATTGTGATGCCGTGGGTCATGGAGCTTTCTGATGGCAAAGGTCATGGAGCATTTTGATGACAAGGGTGTGGTGCATTGTGATGAGAAGGGCAGGGAGCATTTTGATGACTGGGTCATGCAGTAATTTGCTGAAAAGTGTAATGGAACATTTTGATGACAGGGGTTATAGAGCATTGTGATGCCAGGGGTCATGGAGCTTTGGGATGAAATGGGTCATGGAGCATATTGATGACAGGGGTTATGTAACATTGTGATGTCAGGGGTCATGGAACATTGTGCTGATAAGTGGATGTAGCATTGTGATGACAGGGGCCATGGAATATTGTGATAACAGCGGTGAGGGAGGATTGTGATGAAAAGGGCATGGATAATTGTGATGAAATAGGCAAGGAGCCTTGTCATGACTGGGTTCAAGGAGCATACAGACAACAAGTGTCAGGGAGCATTTTGATGACAAGTGTATTGAGCATTGTGATGACAAAGGACATGGAGCATTGTGATGAGAAAATCATGGATAATTGTGATGACGAGCGTCAAGGGGCATTGTGATGACAAGTGTTATGGAATATTGTGATCACAAGGGTTTGGAATATTGTTATGACAGAGGTCATGGAGCATTTTGATTTCATTGTGATGACAATAGCATGAAACATTAGGATGATTGGCATGGTGCATTTTGATGACAGGGTTCATGGATCATTGAGATGAAAAGTGGCAAGGAGCATTGTGATTTCAGGGGTCATGGAGCACTGTGATGACAAGGGCATGGAACATTGTGAAGAGAAGGCCATGGAACCTACTGATGACATGCGTCATGGAGCTTTGTTATGACAAGTTCATGGAGCATTTTGATTACACGTGTCTTGGATCATTGCGATGACATGGGTAATGGAGCCTTGTGATGACAAGGCGGTGGAACATTGTGATGGCAATGGTCATGGAGCATTGTTATGACAGAGGTAATGGAGCATTGTTATGAGAAGGGAATTGAGCACTGTTCTGAAATATTTCATGGATTATTGTGATGAGATTGGGCATGGAGCATTGTGATGACAAGGGTACGGAACCCTGTCATACATGGGTCATGGAGGATTGTAATGTCAAGGGCAAGGAGCAATGTGATGAGAGGTTTCATGGAGCATTGTGATGACAATGACATCGAGCGTTGTGAGGAGAAGGCCATGGAGCATTCTGATGACTTGCGTCATGGAGCTTTGTGATGACAAGGGCATAGAGCATTGTGATTACAGGGGTCATGGTGCATTGTGATGAAAAGGGCATGGATTACTGTGATGAAAAAGGCATGGAGCCTTGTCATGACAGGGTTCAAGGAGCATACTGACGACAAGTGTCAGGGAGCATTGTGATGACAAGTGTATTGAGCATTGTGATGACAAAGATCATGGAGCATTGTGATGAGAAGTCCATGGATAATTGTGATGATGATCGTCATGCGGTGTTGTGATGATAAGTGTTATGGAACATTGTTATCAGAAGGCTTTGGAGCATTATGATGACAGAGGTCATGGAGAATTTTGATTTCATTGTGATGACAATAGCCTGAAGCATTATGATGATGGACATGGTGCATTGTGATGACAGGGTTCATGGAGCACTGAGATGAAAAAGGGCATGGAGCATTGTGATTACAGGGTTCTTCGAGTATTGTAATGACAAGCACATAGAACTTTCTAATGGCAAGTTCATGTAGAATTTTGCTGACAAATGCATGGAGCATTGTGATGACAGCTGTCATGGAGCTTTGTGATGACAAGTCATGGAGCATTTTGATGACAAGGGCATGGTGCATTGTGATGAGAAGGGCAGGAAGTATTTTGATGACCGGGTCATGCAGCAATTTGATGAAAAGTGTAATGGAACATTGTGATGGCAGTGGTCATGGAGCATTGTTATGACAGAGGTAATGGATCATTGTGATGAGAAGGGCATTGAGCATTGGTCTGAAATGTTTCATGGATTATTGTGGTGAGAGTGGGCATGGAGCATTGTGAGGACAAGGGCACGGAACACTGTGATACATGGGTCATGGAGGATTGTAATGACAAGGGCAAGGAGCATTGTGATGAGAAGGGCATCGAGCATTGTGATGACAAGTGTCATGGAGCTTTGTAATGACAAGGGCATGGAGCAATGTGATGAGAGGTTTTATGGAGCACTGTGATGACAATGACATGGAGCATTGTGATGCCAAGGGTTATGGAGGTTTGTGATGATAAATGTCATAGAACATTTTGATGACAAGGGTGTGGTGCATTGTGATGAGAAGGGCAGGGAGCATTTTGATGACAGGGTCATGCAGCAATTTGATGAAAAGTTTAATGGAAAATTTTGATGACAGGGGTTATAGAACATTTTGATGCCAGGTGTCATGGAGCTTTGGGATGAAATGGGTCATGGAGCATTCTGATGACAGGCTTATGGAAGATTGTGATGTCAGGGGTTATGGAACATTGTGCTGATAATGGGATGTAGCATTCTGATGACAGGGGTCATGGAACAATGTGATTACAGGGGTGAGGAAGGATTGTTATAACTAGTGACAGAACATTGTGATATCTCACGTGAGAGAGCATTTGGATGAGAAGTGCATGGAGCATTGTGATTACAAGGTTTATGGCGGATAGTGATGACAAGGTTGTGGATCATTGTGATGAAAAGCGCGTGGCACATTGTGATGACAAGGGTCATGGAGCATTGTGATGAAAATTTCATGGGGCATTGAGGTTACAAAAGACACAGAGCCTTTTGAGGATGCGAGCATGGACCGTTGTGTTGAAAAACGTTATGAAGAATTGTGATGACTGGAATCACGGAACATTGTAATGACAGGGGTAATGGAGCAGTGTGATGACAAGGGCATGGAGCATTGTGATGACAGTGGCATGGAGCATTGGTCTGACAAGTTTCATAGATTATTGTGATGACAGTGGACATGGTGCATTGTGATGACAAGGGCATGGAGCATTGTGATGAGAAGGTCATGGAGTATTGTGAAGACAGGTGTCATGGAGCACTGTGATGACAAGGGTCACGGAGCATTGTGAATACAGGGGTCATGGAGCATTGGGATGATAAGGGCATGGATCATTTTGATGAGAAGGTCATGGAGTATTGTAAAGACAGGTGTCAGGGAGCATTGTGATGACATATGTCATGGTCCATTGCGATGACAATGGCAGGGAGCATTGAGATGTCGAATGTAATGGCGTATGGTGATTACAAATATAATGGAGCATTGTGATGACTAGGGCTTGGAGCATTATGATGACAAGGGCCATTGAGAATTTTCATGACAAGGTCTTGAAGCATTGTGATGACAATTCCTGGAGATATGTGATTAGAAAACCATGGATCCTTGTGAAGACAAGTCTCATGGAGCATACTGATGAAAAGGGGCATGGAGCATTCTGATTACAGGGTTCTTGGAACATTGTGATAACAAGGGCATGGAGCATTGTGATGACAATGGCATGGAGCTTTGGTCTAATACGTTTCATGGATTATTGTGATGAAAGATGGAATGGCGCATTGTGATGACAAGGGCATGGAGCATTGTGATGACCATGTCATGCAGTATTGTGAAGACAGGTGTGAGGGAGCATTGTGATGACATATGTAATGGCCCATTGTGATGAAAATGGCATGGAGAATTGTGATGACAGGTGTCATGGAGGATTCTGATGACAAGTGTCACAGTGCATTGTGATGACAAGTGTCATGGAGGATTCTGATGACAAATATAATGGAGCATTGTGATGACAAAGGCTTGGAATATTGTGATGACAGTGGTCATGGAGCATTGTGCTGAGAAAGGCATAGAGCATTGTGATGACAAGTGTCAAAGAGCATTGTGATGAAAAGTTCATGGAGCACTGTGGATAAAAATGTCACAGAGACTGTTGATGACGAAGGCATGGACCATTGTGATGACAAAGGTCATGAAGCATTTTGATGACTGGAGTCACGGAGCATTGTGATGACAGGGGTCATGGAGCATTGTGATAACAAGGTCATGGAGCATTGTGATGAAAAGGGCATGGAGTATTGTGATGACAGGCATCATCGAGCGTTGTCATGACAAGTGTTATGGAACATTGTGATCACAAAGGCTTGGAGCATTGTGATGACAGAGGTCATGGATCATTTTGATTTCAAGGAGCATGGAGCATTGTGATGACAAGGGAATGAAGCAATGTGATCCCAAGGTTCATGGAGGATTGTGATGACAATGGTAATGGTGTATTGTGATGACAAGCACATAGAGCATTGTAATGACAAGGTCATGTAGCATTTTGCTGACAAAGGCATGGAGCATTGTGATGACAGGTGTCATGGAGCACTGTGATGTCATGCGTCATGGAGCATTGTGAATATAGAAGTTATGGAGCATTGGGATGACAAGGGCAAGGATCATTTTGATGACAAGTGTCATGGAGCATTGGTATGACTAGGGAATGGAGCATTGTGATGAGAAGAGTCCCGGATCATTGTGTTGTCAGGTGTCATGGAGTGCTGTGATGACAGTGGTCATGGAGAATTGTGATGATATTGGTCATGGAGCATTGTGATGACCAGGGAATGGAGCATGGTGATGAAAAAGTCCTGGAGCATTGTGATGAGAAGACCATGGAGACTTCTGTTGAGATGTCTCATGGAGCATTCTGTTGAAAAGGGGCATGGAGCATTGTGATTACACGGGTCTTGGAGCATTGTGATGACAAGGGCATGGATCATGGTGATGAGAAGGCCATGGAGCATTCTGATGACATGCGTCATGGAGCTTTGTGATGAGAAGGGCATGGAGCATTGTGATTACAGGGGTCTTGGAGCATTGTTATGAAAAGGGCATGGAACATTCTGATGAAAAAGGCATGCAGCCTTGTCATGACAGGGTTCAAGGAGCATACTGACGACAAGTGTCAGGGATCATTGTGATGACAAGTGTACTGAGCATTGTGATGACAAAGATCATGGAACATTGTGATGACAAGTCATGGAGCATTGAGATGACAATGGCATGGAGCATTGTGATGACAGGGACATGGAGCATTGTTATGAGAGGGGCATGGAGCATTGGTCTGACAATTTTCATAGTTTATTGTGATGACATTGGACATAGTGCATTGTGATGACAATGGCATGGAGCATTGTGAAGAGAAGGCCATGGAGTATTGTGAAGACAGGTGTCAGGGAGCATTGTGATGACATATGTCATGGTCCATTGCGATGACAATGGCAGGGTTTATTGTGATGCCAAATGTAATGGAGGATTGTGATGACAAATATAATGGAGTATTGTGATGACTAGGGCTTGGAGCATTACGATGACAAGGGCCATTGAGAATTTTCATGACAAGGTCGTGAAGCATTGTGATGACAAGATCCTGGAGCATTGTGATGAGAAAACCATGGAGGTTTGTGATGACAAGTCTCATGGAGCATACTGATGAAAAGGGGCATGGAGCATTGTGATTACAGGGGTCTTGCCACATTGTGATGACAAGGGCATGGAGCACTGTGAGCAGAGGGCCAAGGAGCATTCTGATGACATGTTTCATTGAGCTTTGTGATGACAAGGGCATGGAGCATTGTGATTACAGGGGCCTTGAAGCATTGTGATGAAAAGGGCATGGATCATTGTGATGAAAAAGGCATGGAGCCTTGTCATGACAGGTTTCAAGGAGCATAAAGAAAACAAGTGTCAGGGAGAATTTTGATGACAAGTGTATTGAACATTGTGATGACAAATGTCATGGAACATTGTGATGAGAAGACCATAGATAATTGTGATGACGAGCCTCATGGGTCATTGTGATGCCAAGTGTTATGGAATATTGTGATCACAAGGGTTTTGAGCATTGTTATGACAGAGGTCATGGAGCATTTTGATTTCATTGTGATAACAATAGCATGAAGCATTATGATGATGGGCATGGTGCATTGTGATGACAGGGTTCATGGATCATTGAAATGAAAAGGGGCATAGAGCATTGTGATTACAGGGTTCTTGGAGCATTGTGATGAGAAGGGTGATGGAGCCTTGTGATGACAAGGGCATGGAATATCGTGATGGCAGGGGTCATGGAGCATTGTTATGAGAGGGGTAATGGAGCATTGTGATGGCAAGGGCATGGAGCATTGTGATGAGAAGGCCATGGAGCATTCTGATGACATGTGTCATGGAGCTTTGTGAAGATAAGTGCATGGAGCAATGTGATGAGAGCGTTCATGGAGCATTGTGATGACAATGACATGGAGCATTGTGATGAGAAGGCCATGAAGCATTCTGATGACATGTGTCATGGAGCTTTTTGATGACAAGGGCATGGATCATTGTGATTACAGTGATCTTGGAGCATTGTGATGAAAAGTGCATGGATCATTGTGATGAAAAAGGCATGGAGCCTTGTCATGACAGTTTTCAAGGAGCATACTGACGACAAGTGTCAGGGAGCATTGTGATGACAAGTGTATTGAGCATTGTGATGACAAAGATCATGGAGCATTGTGATGAGAAGGCCATGGATAATTGTGATGATGAGCGTCATGGGGTGTTGTGATGATAAGTGTTATGGAACATTGTGATCACAAGGATTTGGAGCATTATGATGACAGAGGTCATGGAGAATATTGATTTCATTGTGATGACAACAGCCTGAAGCATTATGATGATGGGCATGGTGCATTGTGATGACAGGGTTCATGGATCATTGAGATTAAAAGGGGCATGGAGCATTGTGTTTACAAGGGTCTTGGAGCATTGTGATGACAAGGTCATGGAGCATTGTGATGAGAAGGTCATGGAACATTCTGATGACATTCGTCATGGACCTTTGTGATGACAAGGGCATGGAGCATTGTGATTACAGGGGCCTTCAGCATTGTGATGACAAGTATCATGAAGCCTTGTGATGACTAGGCCGTGGAACATTTTGATGGCAGGGGTCATGGAGCATTGTTATGACAGAGGTAATGGAGCATTTTGATGAGAAGGACATGGAACATTGGTCTGAAATATTTCATGGATTATTGTGATGAGAGTGGGCATGGAGCATTGTGATGACAAGGGTACGGAACACTATGATACATGGGTCATGCAGGATTGTAATGACAAGGGCCTGGAGCATTGTGATGAGAAGGACATCTAGCATTGTGATGACAAGTGTCATGGAGCTTTGTGATGACAAGGGCATTGAGCAATGTTATGAGAATGTTCATGGAGCATTGTGATGACAATGACATGGAGAATTGTGATGCCAAGGGTCATGGAGTTTGTGATGACACGTCATGGAGCATTTGATGGCAAGGGCATGCCTCATTGTGATGAGAAGGGCAGGGAGAATTCTGATGACCGGGTCATGCAGCTATTTGATGAAAAGTATAATGGAACATTTTGATGTCAGGGGTTATAAAACATTGTGATGTCAGTGGTCTTGGAGCTTTGGGATGAAAAGGGTCATGGAGCATTTTGATGACAGGGGTTATGGAACATTGTGATGTCAGGGGTCATGGAACATTGTGATGATAAGGGGATGTAGCCGTGTGATGACAGGTTCATGGAACATTGTGATTACAGGGGTGAGGGAGTTTTATGATGACTAGCGATGGAACACTGTGATATCTCTGGTGAGAGAGCATTTTGATGAGAAGTGCATGGAGCATTGTGAGTACAAGATTTATGGAGCCTTGCAATGACAAGGTTGTGGACCATTGTGATGAAATGCGCGTGGCACATTGTGATGACAATGGTCATGGAGCATTGTTCTGACAATGACATGGAGCATTGTGATGACAAGGGAATGGAGCATGGTGATGACAAAGTCCTGGAACCTTGTGATGAGAAGACCATGGATACTTCTGATGAGAAGTCTCATGGAGCATTCTGTTGAAAAGGGGCATGGAGCATTGTGATTACAGGGGTCTTGGAGCATTGTGATGACAAGGGCATGGATCATGGTGATGAGAAGGCCATGGAGCATTCTGATGACATGCGTCATGGAGCTTTGTGATGAGAAGGGCATGGAGCATTGTGATTACAGGGGTCTTGGAGCATTGTTATGAAAAGGGCATGGAACATTCTGATGAAAAAGGCATGCAGCCTTGTCATGACAGGGTTCAAGGAGCATACTGACGACAAGTGTCTGGGATCATTGTGATGACAAGCGTACTGAGCATTGTGATGACAAAGATCATGGAACATTGTGATGACAAGTCATGGAGCATTGTGATGACAAGGGCATGGAGCATTGTGATGACAGGGACATGGAGCATTGTTATGAGAGGGGCATGGAGCATTGGTCTGACAATTTTCATAGTTTATTGTGATGACATTGGACATAGTGCATTGTGATGACAATGGCATGGAGCATTGTGAAGAGAAGGCCATGGAGTATTGTGAAGACAGGTGTCAGGGAGCATTGTGATGACATATGTCATGGTCCATTGCGATGACAATGGCAGGGTTTATTGTGATGCCAAATGTAATGGAGGATTGTGATGACAAATATAATGGAGTGTTGTGATGACTAGGGCTTGGAGCATTACGATGACAAGGGCCATTGAGAATTTTCATGACAAGGTCGTGGAGCATTGTGATGACAAGATCCTGGAGCACTGTGATTAGAAAACCATGGAGGTTTGTGATGACAAGTCTCATGGAGCATACTGACGAAAAGGGGCATGGAGCATTGTGATTACAGGGGTCTTGCCACATTGTGATGACAAGGGCATGGAGCATTGTGAGCATAGGGCCAAGGAGCATTCTGATGACATGTGTCATTGAGCTTTGTGATGACAAGGGCATGGAGCATTGTGATTACAGGGGCCTTGAATCATTGTGATGAAAAGGGCATGGATCATTGTGATGAAAAAGGCATGGAGCCTTGTCATGACAGGTTTCAAGGAGCATACAGAAAACAAGTGTCATGGAGAATTTAGATGGCAAGTGTATTGAACATTGTGATGACAAAGCTCATGGAACATTGTGATGAGAAGACCATAGATAATTGTGATGACGAGCCTCATGGGTCATTGTGATGCCAAGTGTTATGGAATATTGTGATCACTAGGGTTTTGAGCATTGTTATGACAGAGGTCATGGAGCATTTTGATTTCATTGTGATGACAATAGCCTGAAGCATTATGATGAAGGGCATGGTGCATTGTGATGACAGGGTTCATGGATCATTGAAATGAAAAGGGGCATAGAGCATTGTGATTACAGGGTTCTTGGAGCATTGTGATGAGAAGGGTGATGGAGCCTTGTGATGACAAGGCCATGGAATATCGTGATGGCAGGGGTCATGGAGCATTGTTCTGACAAAGACATGGAGCATTGTGATGACAAGGGTCACAGAGATGTGTGATGAAAAGTTCATGGAGCATTGTGGTTACAAAGGTCACAGAGCCTTGTGATGACGCGGGTATGGACGATTGTGATGACAAACGTTATGAAGCATTCTGAGGACTGGGGTCATGGAGCATTTTGATGACAGGGGTCATGGAGCATTGTGAGGACAAGGGCTTGGAGCATTGTGATGACAGGGGCATGGAGCATTTGTCTGACAAGTTTCATAGATTATTGTGATGACAGTGGGCATGGTGCATTGTGATGACAAGGGCATGGAGCATTGTGATGAGAAGGTCATGGACTATTGTGAAAACGGTGTCAGGGAGCATTGTGATGATATATGTCATGGTCCATTGCGATGACAATGGCATGGAGCATTGTGATGCCAAATGTAATGGAGGATTGTGATGACAAATATAATGGAGCATTGTGATAACTAGGGCTTGGAGCATTATGATGAAAAGGGCCATTGAGAATTTTCATAACAATGTCGTGAAGCATTGTGATGACAAGGTCCTGGAGCATTGTGATGACAAAATCATGGAGCCTTGTGATGACAAGTCTCATGGAGCATACTGATGAAAAGGGGCATGGAGCATTGTGATTACAGGGGTCTTGGAACATTGTGATGACAAGGGCATGGAGCATTGTGAGCAGAAGACCAAGGAGCATTCTGATGGCATGCGTCTTTGAGCTTTGTGATGACAACGGCATGAAGCATTGTGATTACATTGGTCTTGGAGCATTTTGATGAAAAGGGCATGGATCATTGTGATGAAAAAGGCATGGAGCCTTGTCATGACAGGGTTCAAGGAGCATACAGACAACAATTGTCAGGGAGCATTTTGATGACAAGTGTATTGAGCATTGTAATGACAAAGGTCATGGAGCATTGTGATGAGAAGACCATGGATAATTGTGATGACGAGCGTCATGTGAAATTGTGATGACAAGTCTTATGGAATATTGTGATCTCAAGGGTTTGGAGCATTGTTATGACAGAGGTCATGGAGCATGTTGATTTCATTGTGATGACAATAGCATGAAGCATTATGATGATGGGCATGGTGCATAGTAATGACAGGGTTCATGGATCATTGAGATGAAAAGGGGCATAGAGCATTGTGATTACAGGGTTCTTGGAGCATTGTGATGAGAAGGGTCATGGAGCCTTGTGAAGACAAGGTCATGGAACATCGTGATGGCAGGGGTAATGGTGCATTGTTATGACAGTGGTAATGGAGCATTGTGATGGCAAGGGCATGGAACATTGTGATGAGAAGGCCATGGAGCATTCTGATGACAAGTGTCATGGAGCTTTGTGATGACAAGGGCATGGAGCAATGTGATGAGAGCGTACAAGGAGCATTGTGATGACAATGACATGGAGCATTGTGATGACATGGTCATGGAGCAATTGGATGAAATGTGTCATGGAACATTTTGATGACAGGTGTTATGGAACATTGTGATGTCAGGGGTCATCGAACATTATGATAATAAGTGCATGTAGCATTGTGATGACAGGAGTCATGGAACATTTTGATGACATGGTTGAGGGAGTATTGTGACAAACAGTGATATTGCACTGTGATATCAGTGGTGAGAGAGCATTTTGATGAGAAGTGCATGGAGCATTGTGATGACAAATTGTGGAGCACTGTGATGACAAGCGCATGGTGCATTGTGTTGATCTGTGTCATGGAGCATTGTGCTGACAAGCGCATGGAGCATTGTGATGACCAGGGTCATGGAGCATTGTGCTGAGAAAGGCATAGAGCATTTTGATGACAAGGGTCAAAGAGCATTGTGATGCAAATTCATGGAGATTTGTGGTTAAAAAGGTCACAGAGACAGTTGATGATGAGGACATGGACCATTTTGATGACAAAGGTCATGAAGCAAAGTTATGACTGGCGTCACGGAGCATTGTGATGACAGTGGTCATGGAGCATTGTGATAACAAGGGCATGGAGCATTGTGATCACACGGGCATGGAACATTGGTCAAATAAGTTTCATGAATTATTGTGATGACAGTGGGAATGGCGCATTGTGATGAAAGGGGCATGGAGCATTGTGATGACCAGGTCCTACAGTATTGTGAAGACAGGTGTCAGGGAGCATTGTGATGACATATGTCATGGCCCATTGTGATGACAATTCCATGGAGCATTGTGATGCCAAGTGTCATGGAGGATTCTGATGAGAAAGGTAATGGAGTATTGTGATGACAATGGCTTGGAGCATTGTGATGACAAGGGTCAGGGAGCATTGTGCAGACAAGTGCATGGACATTTGTGATTACAAGGGTCATGGAGCATTCTGATGACAAACTTGTGGAGTATTTTGATGACAATGCATGGAGCATTGTGATTTAAATGGCATGGGACATTGTGATGAAAAAGCCATGGAGCCTTTTCGTGACAGGGTTCAAGGAGCATTCTGATGACAAGTGTCAGGGAGCATTGTGATGACAAGTGTATTGCGAATTGTGATGGCAAAGGTCATGGAGAATTGTGATGAAAAGGGCATGGAGTAATGTGATGACAGGCATCATGGAGCGTTGTGATGACAAGTGTTATGGAACATTGTGATCACAAGGGTTTTGAGCATTGTGATGACAGAGGTCATGGAGCATTTTGATTTCAAGGAGCATGGAACATTGTGATGACAAGGGAATGAAGCAATGTGATCCCAAGGTTCTTGGAGGATTGTGATGACAATGGTAATGGAATATTTTGATGACAATCACATAGAGCATTGTAATGACAAGGTCATGTAGCATTTTGCTGCAAAGGCATGGAGCATTGTGATGACAGGTGTCATGGAGCACTGTGATGACAAGCGTCATGGAGCATTGTGAATACAGGGGTTATGGCGCATTGGGATGACAAGGGCAATGATCATTGTGATGATAAGTGTCATTGAGCATTGTGATGAGTAGGGAATGGAGCATTGTGATGACAAGAGTCCCAGATCATTGTGTTGTCAGGTGTCATGGAGTGTTGTGATGACAGTGGTCATGGAGAATTGTGATGATATTGGTCATGGAGCATTGCGATGACAAGGGAATGGAGCATCGTGATGACAATGTCCTGGAGCATTGTGATGAGAAGACCATGGAGACATTTGTTGAGAAGTCTCATGGAGCATTCTGTTGAAAAGGAGCTTGGACCATTGTGATTATAGGGTTATTGGAGCATTGTGATGACAAAGGCATGTATCATGGTGATGAGAAGGCCATAGAGCATTCTGATGACATGCGTCAGGGAGCTTTGTGATGACAAGGGCATGGAACATTGTGATTACAGGGGTCTTGGAGCATTGTTATGAAAAGGGCATGGGTCATTGTGATGAAAAAGGCATGCAGCCTTGTCATGACAGGGTTCAAGGAGCATACTGACGACAAGTGTCAGGGATCATTGTGATGACAAGTGTATTGAGCATTGTGATGACAAAGATCATGGAACATTGTGATGAGATGACCATGGATAATTGTGATGACGAGCGTCATGGGGCATTGTGAAGACAAGGGTCATGGAGCCTTGTGATGACAAAGCCTTGGATCATTGTGATGGCAGGGTTCATGAAGCACTGTTATGACAGGTGTAATGGAGCATTTTGATGAGAAGGGCATGGAACATTGGTCTGAAATATTTCATGGATTAATGTGATGAGAGTGGGCATGGAGCATTGTGATGACAACGGCACGGAACACTGTGATACATGGGTCAGGGGTTATGAAGCTTTGTGATGGCAAGTAATGGAGCATTGTGATGACAAGGGCATGGAGCATTGTGATGACAGGGGCATGGAGCATTGTTATGACAGGGGCATGGAGCATTGGTCTGACAATTTTCATAGATTATTGTGATGACAGTGGACATAGTACATTGTGATGACAAGGGCATGGATCATTGTGAAGAGAAGGTCATGGAGTATTTTGAAGACAGGTGCCAGGGAGCATTGTGATGACATAGGTCATGGTCCATTGCGATGACAATAGCAGGGAGTATTGTGATGCCAAATGTAATGGAGGATTGTGATGACAAATATAATGGAGCATTGTGATGACTAGGGCTTGGAGCATTATGATGACAAGGGCCATTGAGAATTTTCATGACAACGTCGTGAAGCATTGTGATGACAATGTCCTGGAGCATTGTGATGAGAAAACCATGGAGCCTTGTGATGACAAGTCTCATGGAGCATACTAATGAAAAGGGGCATGGAGCATTGTGATTACAGGGGTCTTGGCACATTTTGATGACAAGGGCATGGATCATTGTGAGCAGAAGGCCAAGGAGCATTCTGATGACATGTGTCATTGAGCTTTGTGATGACAAGGGCATGGAGCATTGTGATTACAGGGGTCTTGGAGCATTGTGATGAAAAGGGCATGGATCATTGTGATGAAAAATGCATAGAGGCTTGTCATGACAGGGTTCAAGGAGCATACAGACAACAAGTGTCAGGGAGCATTTTGATGACAAGTGTATTGAGGATTGTGATGACAAAAGTCATGGAGCATTGTGATGAGAAACCATGGATAATTGTGATGACGAGCGTCATGTGGCATTGTGATGACAAGTGTTATGGAATATTGTGATCACAAGGGTTTGGAACATTGTTATGACAGAGGTCATGGAGCATTTTGATTTCATTGTGATGACAATAGCATGAAGCATGATGATGGGCATTGTGCATTGTGATGACAGGGTTCATGGATCATTGAGATGAAAAGGGGCATTGTTCATTGTGATTACAGGGGTCTTGGATCTTTGTGATGAGAAGGGTCATGGAGCCTTGTGATGACAAGGCCATGGAACATCGTGATGGCAGGGGTCATGGAGCATTGTTATGACAGGTTTAATGGAGCACTGTGATTGTAAGGGCATGGAGAATTGTGATGAGAAGGCCATGGATCATTCTGATGACATGTGTCATGGAGCTTTATGAAGACAAGTGCATGGAGCAATGAGATGAGAGCGTTCATGGAGCAGTGTGATGACAATGACATGGAACATTGTGATGCCAAGGGTCATGGATATTTGTGACAACAAAGGTCATGGAGCATTTTGATGGCAAGGGCGCTGTGCATTTTGATGAGAAGGGCAGGGATCATTGTGATGACAGGGTCATGGAGCAATTTAATGAAAAGTGTCATGGAACATTTTGATGACAGGTGTTATGGAACATTGTGATGTCAGGGGTCATGGAACATTTGGATGAAAAGGGTCATGGAGCATTTTGATGACAGGTGTTATGGAATATTGTGATGTCATGGGTCATCGAACATTGTGATGATAAGTGCATGTTACATTGTGATGACAGGTGTCATGGAACATTGTGATGACAGGGGTGAGGGAGTATTGTGACAAATAGTGATGTAGCATTGTGATATCAGTGGTGAGAGAGCATTTTGATGAGAAGTGCATGGAGCATTGTGATGACAAGCTTTATGGAGCACTGTGATGACAAGATGGTGGAGCACTGTGATGACAAGCGCATGGTGAATTGTGATGACATGTGTCATGGAGCATTGTGCTGACAAGCGCCTGGAGCATTGTGATGACAAGGGTCATGGCGCATTGTGCTGAGAAAGGCATAGAGCATTTTGATGACAAGGGTCAAAGAGCATTGAGATGAAAAGTTCATGAAGCATTGTGGTTAAAATGGTCACAGAGACTGTTGATGACGAGGGCATGGACCATTGTGATGACAAAGGTCATGAAGCACTGTGATGACTGGAGTAACGGAGCATTGTGATGACAGGGGTCATGGAGAATTGTGACAACAAGGGCATGGAACATTTTGATCACAAGGGCATGGAACACTGGTCTAATAAGTTTCATGAATTATTGCAATGAGAGTTGGAATGGCGCATTGTGATGACAAGGACATGGAGCATTGTGATGACCAGGTCATGCAGTATTGTGAAGACAGGTGTCAGGGAGCATTGTGATGACATATGTAATGGCCCATTGTGATGAAAATGGCATGGAGCATTGTGATGCCAAGTTTCATGGAGGATTCTGATGACAAAGGTAATGGAGCATTGTGATGACCATGGCTTGGAGCATTGTGATGACAAGGGTCAGGGAGCATTGTGCTGACAAGTGCATGGAGATTTGTGATGACAAGGGTCATGGAGCATTCTGATGACAAGCTTTTGGAGTATTCTGATGACAATGCAATGGAGCATTGTGATGTAAACTGCATGGGGCATTGTGATGAAAAGGCATGGAGCCTTTTCGTGACAGGGTTCAAGGAGCATTCTGACGACAAGTGTCAGGGAGCATTGTGATGACAAGTGTATTGAGCATTGTGATGACAAAGGTCATGGAGCATTGTGATGAAAAGGGCATGGAGTATTGTGATGACAGGCATCATGGAGCGTTGTGATGACAAGTGTTATGGAACATTGTGATCACAAGAGTTTGGAGCATTGTGATGACAGAGGTCATGGATCATTTTGATTTCAAGGAGCATGGAGCTTTGTGATGACAAGGGCATGAAGCAATGTGATCCCAAGGTTCATGGAGGATAGTGATGACAATGGAAATGGAGTATTGTGATGACAAGCACATAGAGCATTGTAATGACAAGGTCATGTAGCATTTTGTTGACAAAGGCATGGAGCATTGTGATGACAGGTGTCATGGAGCACTGTGATGACAAGCGTGACAGACCATTGTGTATACAGGGGTTATGGAGCATTGGGATGACAGTGGCATGGATCATTGTGATGACAAGTGTCATGGAGCATTGTGATGACTAGTGAATGGAGCATTGCGATGACAAGAGTCTCGGATCATTGTGTTGTCAGGTGTCATGGAGTGTTGTGATGACAGTGGTCATGGAGAATTGTGATGATATTGGTCATGGTGCATTGCGCTGACAAGGGAATGGAGCAAGGTGATGACAAAGTCCTGGAGCATTGTGATGGGAAGACCATGGAGACTTTTGATGAGAAGTCTCATGGAGCATTCTGTTGAAAAGGGGCAAGGAGCATTGTGATTACAGGGGTCTTGGAGCATTGTGATGACAAGGGCATGAATCATGGTGATGAGAAGTCCATGGAGCATTCTGATGACATGCGTATGGAGCTTTGTGATGACAAGGGTAGGAAGCATTGTGATTACAGGGATCTTGGAGCATTGTGATGAAAAGGGCATGGATTATTGTGATGAAAAAGGCATGGAGCCTTGTAATGACATGGTTCAAGGCGCATACTGACGACAAGTGTCATGGAGCATTGTGATGACAAGTGTTTCGAGCATTGTGATGACAAAGATCATGGAACATTTTGATGAGAAGTCCATGGATAATTGTGATGACAAGCGTCATGGGGCATTGTGATGACAAGTTTCATGGAGCCTTGTGATGACAAGGCCGTGTAACATTTTGATGGCAGGGGTCATGAAGCATTGTTATGACAGGGGTAATGAAGCATTTTGATGAGAAGGGCATGGAACATTTGTCTGTAATATTTCATGGAGTATTGTGATGAGAGTGGCATGGTGCATTGTGATGACAAGGGCACGGAACACTGTGATACATGGGTCATGGGTCATGGAGCTTTGTGATGAAAAATCATAGAGCATTGTGATGACAAGGGCATGGAGCATTATGATGACAGGGACATGGAGCATTGTTATGACTGGGGCATGGAGCATTGGTCTGACAAGTTTCATAGATTATTGTGATGACAGTGGACATAGTGCATGGTGGTGACAATGGCATGGAGCATTGTGAAGAGAATCTCATGGAGTATTGTGAAGACAGGTGTCAGGGAGCATTGTGATGACATATGTCATGGTCCATTTCAATGACAATGGCAGTGAGTTATGTGATGCCAAATGTAATGGAGGATTGTGATGACGAATATATAATGGAGCATTGTGATGACTAGGGCTTAGAGCATTATGATGACAAGGGCCATTGAGAATTTTCATGACAAGGTCGTGAAGCATTTTGATGAGAAGATCCTGGAGCATTGTGATGAGAGAAACATGAGGCTTTGTGATGACAAGTCTCATGGAGCATACTGATGAAAAAGGGCATGGAGCATTGTGATTACAGGGGTCTTGCCACACTGTGATGACAAGGGCATGGAGCATTGTGAGCAGAAGGCCAAGGAGCATTCTGATGACATGTGTCATTGAGCTTTGTGATGACAAGAGCCTGGAGCATTGTGATGACAAGGGCATGGAGCATTGTGATGACAAGGGAATGGAGTATTGTGAAGACAGGTGTCAGGGATAATTTTGAAGACAAGTGTATTGAGCATTGTGATAACAAAGGTCATGGAACATTCTGATGAGGAGACCATGGATAACTGTGATGACGGGCATCATGGGTCATTGTGATGACAAGTGTTATGGAATATTGTGATCACAAGGGTTTTGAGCATTGTTATGACAGAGGTCATGGAGCACTTTGATTTCATTGTGATGACAATAGCATGAAGCATTATGATGATGGGCATGGTGCATTGTGATGACAGGGTTCATGGATCATTGAAATGAAAAGGGGCATAGAGCATTGTGATTACAGGGTTCTTGGAGCATTGTGAAGAGAAGGGTGATGGAGCGTTGTGATGACAAGTCCATGGAATATCGTGATGGCAGGGGTCATGGAGCAATGTTACGACAGTGGTAATGGAGCATTGTGATGGCAAGGGCATGGAACATTGTGATGAGAAGGCCATGGAGCATTCTGATGACATGTGTCATGGAGCTTTGTGATGACAAGGGCATGGAGCCATTTGATGAGAGCGTTCATGGAGCATTGTGATGACAATGACATGGAGCATTGTGATGCCAAGGGTCATGGATCTTTGTGATAACAAAGGTCATGGAGCATTTTGATGGCAAGGGCGTTGTGCATTGTGATGAGAAGGCCAGGGAGCATTGTGATGACAGGGTCATGGAACAATTGGATGAAATGTGTCATGGAACATTTTGATGACAGGAGTTATGGAACATTGTGATGTCAGGGGTCTTGGAACATTTTGATGAAAAGGGTCATGGATCATTTTGATGACAGGAGTTATGGAACAATGGGATGTCAGGGGTCATCGAACATTGTGATGATAAGTGCATGTAGCATTGTGGTGACAGGAGTCATGGAACATTGTGATGACAGGGATGAGGGAGTACTGTGACAAATAGTGATGTAGCATTGTGATATCAGTGGTGAGAGAGCATTTTGATGAGAAGTGCATGGAGCATTGTGATGACAAGTTTTATGGAGCACTGTGATGACAAGATGTTGGAGCACTGTGATGACAAGAGCATGGTGAATTGTGATGATATGTGTCATGGAGCATTGTGCTGACAAGCGCATGGAGCATTGTGATGACAAGGGTCATGGAGAATTGTGCTGAGAAAGGCATAGAGAATTTTGATGACAATCGTCAAAGAGCATTGAGATGAAAATTTCATGAAGCATTGTGGTTAAAATGGTCACAGAGACTGTTGATGACGAGGGCATGGACCATTGTGATGACAAAGGTCAAGAAGCATTGTGATGACAGGAGTCACGGAGCATTGTGATGACAGGTGTCATGGAGCATTGTGACAACAAGGGCATGGAGCATTGTGATCAGAAGGGCATGGAACATTGGTCTAATAAGTTTCATGAATTATTGCGATGAGAGTTGGAATGGCGCATTGTGATGACAAGGGCATGGAGCATTGTGATGGCCAGGTCATGCAGTATTGTGAAGACAGGTGTCAGGGAGCATTGTGATGACATATGTAATGGCCCATTGTGATGACAATGGCATGGAGCATTGTGATGCCAAGTGTCATGGAGGATTCTGATGATAAAGGTAATGGGGCATTGTGATGACAATGGCTTGGAGAAATTGTGATGACAAGGGTCAGGGAGCATTGTGCTGACAAGTGCATGGAGATTTGTGATGACAAGGGTCATGGAATATTCTGATGACAAGCTTGTGGAGTATTCTGATGATAATGGAATGAAGCATTGTGAGGTAAACGGCACGGGGCATTGTGATGAAAAGTCATGGAGCCTTTTCCTGACAGGGTTCAAGGAGCATTCGGACGACAAGTGTCAGGGAGCATTGTGATGACATGTGTATTGAGCATTGTGATGACAAAGGTCATGGAGCATTGTGATGAAAGGGCATGGAGTATTGTGATGACAGGCATCATGGAGCGTTGTGATGACAAGTGTTATGGAACATTGTGATCACAAGGGCTTGGAGCATTGTGATGACAGACGTCATGGATCATTTTGATTTCAAGGAGCATGGAACATTGTGATGACAAGGGAATGAAGCAATGTGATCCCAATGTTCATGGAGGATTGTGATGACAATGGAAATGGAGTATTGTGATGACAAGCACATAGAGCATTGTAATGACACGGTCATGTAGCATTTTGCTGACAAAGGCATGGAGCATTGTGATGACAGTTGTCATGGAGCACTGTGATGACAAGCGTCACGGAGCATTGTGAATACAGGGGTTATGGAGCATTGGGATGACAAGGGCATGGATCATTGTGATGACAAGTGTCATGGAGCATTGTGATGACTAGGGAATGGAGCATTGTGATGACAAGAGTCTCGGATCATTGTGTTGTGAGGTGTCATGGAGTGTTGTGATGACAGTGGTCATGGAAAATTGTGATGGTATTGGTCATGGTGCATTGCAATGACAAGGGAATGGAGCATTGTGATGACAAAATCCTGGAGCATTGTGATGAGAAGACCATGGAGACTTTTGATGAGAAGTCTCATGGAGCATTCTGTTGAAAAGGGGCATGGAGCATTGTGATTACAGGGGTCTGGGAGCATTGTGATGACAAGGGCATGAATCATCGTGATGAGAAGTCCATGGAGCATTCTCATGACATTCGTCATGGAGCTTTGTGATGACAAGGGCATGGAGCATTGAGATTACAGGGATCTTGGAGCATTGTGATGAAAAGGGCATGGATTATTGTGATGAAATTGGCATGGAGCCTTGTCATGACATGGTTCAAGGCGCATACTGACGACAACTGTCATGGAGCATTGTGATGACAAGTGTTTTGAGCATTGTGATGACAAAGATCATGGAACATTGTGATGAGAAGACCATGGATAATTGTGATGACGAGCGTCATGGGGCAATGTGATGACAAGTTTCATGGAGCCTTGTGATGACAAGGCCGTGCATCATTGTGATGGCAGGGGTCATGGAGCATTCTTATGACAGGGGTAATGGAGCATTTTGATGAGAAGGGCATGGAGCATTGGTCTGAAATATTTCATGGAGTATTGTGATGAGAGTGGCATGGTGCATTGTGATGACAAGGGCACGGAACACTGTGATACATGGGTCATGGGTCATGGAGCTTTGTGATGAAAAATCATAGAGCATTGTGATGACAAGGGCATGGAGCATTATGATGACAGGGACATGGAGCATTGTTATGACCGGGGCATGGAGCATTGGTCTGATAATTTTCATAGATTATTGTGATGACAGTGGACATAGTGCATGGTGATGACAATGGCATGGAGCATTGTGAAGAGAAGCTCATTGAGTATTGTGAAGACAGGTGTCAGGGAGCATTGGGATGACATATGTCATGGTCCATTTCGATGACAATGGCAGGGAGTTATGTGATGCCAAATGTAATGGATGATTGTGATGACCAATATAATGGAGCACTGTGATGACCAGGGCTTAGAGCATTATGATGACAAGGGCCATTGAGAATTTTCATGACAAGGTCGTGAAGAATTGTGATGAAAAGATCCTGGAACATTGTGATAAGAAAACCATGAGGCTTTGTGATGACAATTCTCATGGATCATACTGATGTAAAAGGGCATGGAGCATTGTGATTACAGGGGTCTTGCCACAATGTGATGACAAGGGCATGGAGCATTGTGAGCAGAAGGCCAATGAGCATTCTGATGACATGTGTCATTGAGCTTTGTGATGACAAGGGCATGGAGCATTGTGATTACAGGGGTCTGGAAGCATTGTGATGAAAAGGACATGGATCATAGTGATGAAAAAGGCATGGAGCATTGTCATGACAGGTTTCAAGGAGCATACAGACAACAAGTGTCAGGGAGCATTTTGATGACAAGTGTATTGAGCATTGTGACGACAAAGGTCATGGAACTTTGTGATGAGAAGACCATGGATAATTGTGATGACGAGCCTCATGGGTCATTGTGATGACAAGTGTTATGGAATATTGTGATCACAAGCGTTTTGAGCATTTCTCTGACAGAGGTCATGGAGCCTTTTGATTTCATTGTGATGACAATAGCATGAAGCATTATGATGATGGGCATGGTGCATTGTGATGACAGGGTTCATGGACCATTGACATGAAAAGAGGCATAGAGCATTGTGATTACAGGGTTCTTGGAGCATTGTGATGAGAAGGGTGATGGAGCCTTGTGATGACAAGGCCAGGGAATATCATGATGGCAGGGGTCATGGAGCATTGTTATGACAGGGGTAATGGAGCATTGTGAGGAATAGCGCATGGAGCACTGTGATGAGAAGGCCATGGAGCATTCTGATGACATGTGTCATGGAGCTTTGTGAAGATAAGTGCATGGAGCAATGTGATGAGAGCGTTCATGGAGCATTGTGATGACAATGACATGGAGCATTGTGATGAGAAGGACATGAAGCATTCTGATGAAAGGCGTCATGGAGCTTTTTGATGACAAGGGCAGGGAGCATTGTGATTACAGGGATCTTGGAGCATTGTGATGAAAAGGGCATGGATTATTGTGATGAAAAAGGCATGGAGCCTTGTCATGAAAGGGTTCAAGGAGCATACTGACGACAAGTGTCAGGGAGCATTGTGAGGACAAGTGTTTTGAGCATTGTGATGACAAAGATCATGGAACATTGTGATGAGAGGGCCATGGATAATTGTGATGATGAGCGTCATGGGGTGTTGTGATGATAGGTGTAATGGAACATTGTGATCACAAGGGTTTGGAGCATTATGATGACAGAGGTCATGGAGAATATTGATTTCATTGTGATGACAATAGCCTGAAGCATTATGATGATGGGCATGGTGCATTGAGATGACAGGGTTCATGGAGCATTGAGATGAAAAGGGGCATTGGGCATTGTGTTTACAGGGGTCTTGGAGCATTGTGATGAGAAGGCCATGGAACATTCTGATGACATGCGTCATGGAGCTTTGTGATGACAAGGGCATGGAGCATTGTGATTACAGGGGCCTTCAGCATTGTGATGACAAGTGTCATGGAGCCTTGTGATGACTAGGCCGTGGATCATTGTGATGGCAGGGGTCATGGTGCATTGTTATGACAGAGGTAATGGAGCATTGTGATGCGAAGGACATGGAACATTGGTCTGAAATGTTTCAAGGATTTTTGTGAGGAGAGTGGGCATGGAGCATTGTGATGACAAAGGTACGGAACACTATGATACATGGGTCATGCAGGATTGTAATGACAAGGGCATGGAGCATTGTGATGAGAAGGGCATCGAGCATTGTGATGATAAGTGTCATGGAGCTTTGTGATGACAAGGGCATTGAGCAATGTAATGAGAGGTTTCTTGGAGCATTGTGATGACAATGATATGGAGCACTGTGATGTCAAGGGTCATGGAGCTTTGTGATGACAAGTCATGGAGCATTTTGATGACAAGGGCATGGTGCATTGTGATGTGAAGGGCAGGGAGCATTTTGATGACCGTGTCATGCAGCAATTTGATGAAAAGTGTTATGGAACATTTTGATGCCAGGGATTATAGAACATTGTGATGTCAGGGGTCTTGGAGCTTTGGGATGAAAAGGGTCATGGAGCATTTTGATGACAGGGGTTATGGAATATTGTGATGTCAGCGGTCATGGAACATTGTGATGATAAGGGGATGTAGTACTGTGATGACAGCGTCATGGATCATTGTGATTAGAGGGGTGAGGGAGTATTGTGATGACTAGTGATGGAACACTGTGATATCTCTGGTGAGAGAGCATTTTGATGAGAAGTGCATGGGGCATTGTGATTAAAATGTTTATGGAGCATTGCAATGACAAGGTTGTGGACCATTGTGATGAAATGCGTGTGGCACATTGTGATGACAATGGTCATGGGGCTTTGTTCTGACAAAGACATGGAACATTGTGATGACAAGGGTCACAGAGAATTGTGATGAAAAGTTCATGGAGCATTGTGGTTACAAAGGTCACAGAGCCTTGTGATGACGCAGGCATGGGCCATTGTGATGACAAACGTTATGAATCATTGTGATGAGTGGGGTCATGGAGCATTATGAGGACAAGGGCATGGAGCATTGTGATGACAGTGGCATGGAGCACTGGTTTGACAAGTTTCATAGATTATTGTGATGACAGTGGGCATGGTGCATTGTGATGACAAGGGCATGGAGCATTGTGATGAGAAGGTCATCGAGTATATTGAAGACAGGTGTCAGGGAGCATTGTGATGACATATGTCATGGTCCATTGCGATGACAATGGCATGGAGCATTGTGATGCCAAATGTAATGGAGGATTGTGATGACAAATATAATGGAGCATTGTGATGACTAGGGCTTGGAGCATTATGATGACAAGGGCCATTGAACATTTTCATGACAAGGTCGTGAAGCATTGTGATGACAATGTCCTGGAGCATTGTGATGACAAAACCATGGAGCCTTGTGATGACAAGTCTCATGGAGCATACTGATGGAAAGGGGCATGGAGCATTGTGATTACAGGGATCTTGGAACATTGTGATGACAAGGGCATGGAGCATTTTGAGGAGAAGACCAAGGAGCATTCTCATGGCATGCGTCATTGAGCTTTGTGATGACAAGGGCGTGGAGCATTGTGATTACATGGATCTTGGAGCATTGTGATGAAAAGGGCATGGATCATTGTGATGAAAATGGCATGGAGCCTTGTCATGACAGTGTTCAAGAGCATACAGACAACAAGAGTCAGTGAGCATTTTGATGACAAGTGTATTGAGCATTGTGATGACAAATGTCATGGAGCATTGTGATGAGAAGACCATGGATAATCGTGATGACGAGCGTCATGGGGCATTGTGATGACAAGTGTTATGGAATTTTGTATTCACAAGGGTTTGTAGCATTGCTATGACAGAGGTCATGGAGCACTTTGATTTCATTGTGATGACAATAGCATGAAGCATTATGATGATGTGCATGGTGCATTGTGATGACAGGGTTCATGGATCATTGAGATAAAAAGGGGCCTAGAGCATTTTGATTACAGGGCTCTTGGAGCATTGTGAAGAGAAGGGTGATGGAGCCTTGTGATGACAAGGACATGCAATATCGTGATGGCAGATGTCATGGAGCAATGTTATGACAGTCTAATGGAGCATTGTGATGGCAAGGGCATGGAACATTGTGATGAGAAGGCCATGGAGCATTCTGATGACATGTGTCATGGAGCTTTGTGATGACAAGGGCATGGAGCCATGTGATGACAGCGTTCATGGATCATTGTGATGCCAATGGTCATGGATGTTTGTGATGAGAAAGGTCATGGAGCATTTTGATGGCAAGGGCATTGTGCATTGTGATGAGAAGGCCAGGGAGCATTGTGATGACAGGGTCATGGAGCAATTGGATGAAATGTGTCATGGAACATTTTGATGACAGGAGTTATGGAACATTGTGATGTCAGGGGTCTTGGAGGATTTTGATGAAAAGGGTCATGGAGCATTTTGATGACAGGTGTTATGGAACATTGTGATGTCAGGGGTCATCAAACATTGTGATGATAAGTGCATGTAGCATTGTGGTGACAGGAGTCATGGAATATTGTGATGACAGGGATGAGGGAGTACTGTGACAAATAATGATGTAGCATTGTGATATCAGTGGTGAGAGAGCATTTTGATGAGAAGTGCATGGAGCATTGTGATGACAAGTTTTATGGAGCATTGTGATGACAAGATGGTGGAGCACTGTGATGACAAGCGCATGGTGCATTGTGATGACATGTGTCATGGAGCATTTTGCTGACAAGCGCATGGAGCATTGTGATGACAAGGGTCATGGAGAATTGTGCGGAGAAAGGCATAGAGAATTTTGATGACAAGGGTCAAGGAGCATTGTGATCAAATGTTCAAGGAGCATTGTGGTTAAAAAGGTCACAGAGACTGCTGATGATGAGGGCATGGACCATTGTGATGAAAAAAGTCATGGAGTATTGTGATGACTGGAGTCACGGAGCATTGTGATGACAGGGGTCATGGAGCATTGTGATAACAAGGGCATGTAGCATTGTGATGTCCACGTCATGCAGTATTGTGAAGACAGGCGTCAGGGAGCATTGTGATGACATATGTAATGGCCCATTGTGATGAAAATGGCATAGAGCATTGTGATGCCAAGTGTCATGGACGATTCTGATGACAAAGGTAATGGAGCATTGTGACAACAATGGCTTGGAGCATTGTGATGACAAGGGTCAGAGAGCATTGTGCTGACAAGTGCATGGAGAATTGTGATGACAAGTGTCATGAAACATTCTGATGACAAGCTTGTGGAGTATTTTGATGACAATGGCATGGAGCATTGTGATGTAAACGGCATGGGACATTGTGATGAAAAGGCATGGAGCCTTTTCGTGACAGGGTTCAAGGAGCATTCTGACAACAAGTGTCAGGGAGCATTGTGATGACAAGTGTATGGAGAATTGTGATGACAAAGGTCATGGAGCATTGTGATGAAAAGGGCATGGAGTATTGTGATGACAGGCATCATCGAGCGTTGTCATGACAAGTGTTATGGAACATTGTGATCACAAAGGCTTGGAGCATTGTGATGACAGAGGTCATGGATCATTTTGATTTCAAGGAGCATGGAGCATTGTGATGACAAGGGAATGAAGCAATGTGATCCCAAGGTTCATGGAGGATTGTGATGACAATGGTAATGGTGTATTGTGATGACAAGCACATAGAGCATTGTAATGACAAGGTCATGTAGCATTTTGCTGACAAAGGCATGGAGCATTGTGATGACAGGTGTCATGGAGCACTGTGATGTCATGCGTCATGGAGCATTGTGAATATAGAAGTTATGGAGCATTGGGATGACAAGGGCAAGGATCATTTTGATGACAAGTGTCATGGAGCATTGGTATGACTAGGGAATGGAGCATTGTGATGAGAAGAGTCCCGGATCATTGTGTTGTCAGGTGTCATGGAGTGCTGTGATGACAGTGGTCATGGAGAATTGTGATGATATTGGTCATGGAGCATTGTGATGACCAGGGAATGGAGCATGGTGATGAAAAAGTCCTGGAGCATTGTGATGAGAAGACCATGGAGACTTCTGTTGAGATGTCTCATGGAGCATTCTGTTGAAAAGGGGCATGGAGCATTGTGATTACACGGGTCTTGGAGCATTGTGATGACAAGGGCATGGATCATGGTGATGAGAAGGCCATGGAGCATTCTGATGACATGCGTCATGGAGCTTTGTGATGAGAAGGGCATGGAGCATTGTGATTACAGGGGTCTTGGAGCATTGTTATGAAAAGGGCATGGAACATTCTGATGAAAAAGGCATGCAGCCTTGTCATGACAGGGTTCAAGGAGCATACTGACGACAAGTGTCAGGGATCATTGTGATGACAAGTGTACTGAGCATTGTGATGACAAAGATCATGGAACATTGTGATGACAAGTCATGGAGCATTGAGATGACAATGGCATGGAGCATTGTGATGACAGGGACATGGAGCATTGTTATGAGAGGGGCATGGAGCATTGGTCTGACAATTTTCATAGTTTATTGTGATGACATTGGACATAGTGCATTGTGATGACAATGGCATGGAGCATTGTGAAGAGAAGGCCATGGAGTATTGTGAAGACAGGTGTCAGGGAGCATTGTGATGACATATGTCATGGTCCATTGCGATGACAATGGCAGGGTTTATTGTGATGCCAAATGTAATGGAGGATTGTGATGACAAATATAATGGAGTATTGTGATGACTAGGGCTTGGAGCATTACGATGACAAGGGCCATTGAGAATTTTCATGACAAGGGCGTGGAGCATTGTGATGACAAGATCCTGGAGCATTGTGATGAGAAAACCATGGAGGTTTGTGATGACAAGTCTCATGGAGCATACTGATGAAAAGGGGCATGGAGCATTGTGATTACAGGGGTCTTGCCACATTGTGATGACAAGGGCATGGAGCACTGTGAGCAGAGGGCCAAGGAGCATTCTGATGACATGTTTCATTGAGCTTTGTGATGACAAGGGCATGGAGCATTGTGATTACAGGGGCCTTGAAGCATTGTGATGAAAAGGGCATGGATCATTGTGATGAAAAAGGCATGGAGCCTTGTCATGACAGGTTTCAAGGAGCATAAAGAAAACAAGTGTCAGGGAGAATTTTGATGACAAGTGTATTGAACATTGTGATGACAAATGTCATGGAACATTGTGATGAGAAGACCATAGATAATTGTGATGACGAGCCTC
Organism: Mesoplodon mirus; assembly: GCF_964341445.2. NCBI lineage: Eukaryota > Metazoa > Chordata > Mammalia > Artiodactyla > Ziphiidae > Mesoplodon > Mesoplodon mirus. The sequence goes on along the minus strand of NW_028295651.1, from coordinate 912,151 downwards.
ATGGGTCATTGTGATGCCAAGTGTTATGGAATATTGTGATCACAAGGGTTTTGAGCATTGTTATGACAGAGGTCATGGAGCATTTTGATTTCATTGTGATAACAATAGCATGAAGCATTATGATGATGGGCATGGTGCATTGTGATGACAGGGTTCATGGATCATTGAAATGAAAAGGGGCATAGAGCATTGTGATTACAGGGTTCTTGGAGCATTGTGATGAGAAGGGTGATGGAGCCTTGTGATGACAAGGGCATGGAATATCGTGATGGCAGGGGTCATGGAGCATTGTTATGAGAGGGGTAATGGAGCATTGTGATGGCAAGGGCATGGAGCATTGTGATGAGAAGGCCATGGAGCATTCTGATGACATGTGTCATGGAGCTTTGTGAAGATAAGTGCATGGAGCAATGTGATGAGAGCGTTCATGGAGCACTGTGATGACAATGACATGGAGCATTGTGATGAGAAGGCCATGAAGCATTCTGATGACATGCGTCATGGAGCTTTTTGATGACAAGGGCATGGATCATTGTGATTACAGTGATCTTGGAGCATTGTGATGAAAAGTGCATGGATCATTGTGATGAAAAAGGCATGGAGCCTTGTCATGACAGGTTTCAAGGAGCATACTGACGACAAGTGTCAGGGAGCATTGTGATGACAAGTGTATTGAGCATTGTGATGACAAAGATCATGGAGCATTGTGATGAGAAGGCCATGGATAATTGTGATGATGAGCGTCATGGGGTGTTGTGATGATAAGTGTTATGGAACATTGTGATCACAAGGATTTGGAGCATTATGATGACAGAGGTCATGGAGAATATTGATTTCATTGTGATGACAACAGCCTGAAGCATTATGATGATGGGCATGGTGCATTGTGATGACAGGGTTCATGGATCATTGAGATTAAAAGGGGCATGGAGCATTGTGTTTACAAGGGTCTTGGAGCATTGTGATGACAAGGTCATGGAGCATTGTGATGAGAAGGTCATGGAACATTCTGATGACATTCGTCATGGACCTTTGTGATGACAAGGGCATGGAGCATTGTGATTACAGGGGCCTTCAGCATTGTGATGACAAGTATCATGAAGCCTTGTGATGACTAGGCCGTGGAACATTTTGATGGCAGGGGTCATGGAGCATTGTTATGACAGAGGTAATGGAGCATTGTGATGAGAAGGACATGGAACATTGGTCTGAAATATTTCATGGATTATTGTGATGAGAGTGGGCATGGAGCATTGTGATGACAAGGGTACGGAACACTATGATACATGGGTCATGCAGGATTGTAATGACAAGGGCCTGGAGCATTGTGATGAGAAGGACATCTAGCATTGTGATGACAAGTGTCATGGAGCTTTGTGATGACAAGGGCATTGAGCAATGTTATGAGAATGTTCATGGAGCATTGTGATGACAATGACATGGAGAATTGTGATGCCAAGGGTCATGGAGTTTGTGATGACAAGTCATGGAGCATTTGATGGCAAGGGCATGCCTCATTGTGATGAGAAGGGCAGGGAGAATTCTGATGACCGGGTCATGCAGCTATTTGATGAAAAGTATAATGGAACATTTTGATGTCAGGGTTTATAAAACATTGTGATGTCAGTGGTCTTGGAGCTTTGGGATGAAAAGGGTCATGGAGCATTTTGATGACAGGGGTTATGGAACATTGTGATGTCAGGGGTCATGGAACATTGTGATGATAAGGGGATGTAGCCGTGTGATGACAGGTTCATGGAACATTGTGATTACAGGGGTGAGGGAGTTTTATGATGACTAGCGATGGAACACTGTGATATCTCTGGTGAGAGAGCATTTTGATGAGAAGTGCATGGAGCATTGTGAGTACAAGATTTATGGAGCCTTGCAATGACAAGGTTGTGGACCATTGTGATGAAATGCGCGTGGCACATTGTGATGACAATGGTCATGGAGCATTGTTCTGACAATGACATGGAGCATTGTGATGACAAGGGAATGGAGCATGGTGATGACAAAGTCCTGGAACCTTGTGATGAGAAGACCATGGATACTTCTGATGAGAAGTCTCATGGAGCATTCTGTTGAAAAGGGGCATGGAGCATTGTGATTACAGGGGTCTTGGAGCATTGTGATGACAAGGGCATGGATCATGGTGATGAGAAGGCCATGGAGCATTCTGATGACATGCGTCATGGAGCTTTGTGATGAGAAGGGCATGGAGCATTGTGATTACAGGGGTCTTGGAGCATTGTTATGAAAAGGGCATGGAACATTCTGATGAAAAAGGCATGCAGCCTTGTCATGACAGGGTTCAAGGAGCATACTGACGACAAGTGTCTGGGATCATTGTGATGACAAGCGTACTGAGCATTGTGATGACAAAGATCATGGAACATTGTGATGACAAGTCATGGAGCATTGTGATGACAAGGGCATGGAGCATTGTGATGACAGGGACATGGAGCATTGTTATGAGAGGGGCATGGAGCATTGGTCTGACAATTTTCATAGTTTATTGTGATGACATTGGACATAGTGCATTGTGATGACAATGGCATGGAGCATTGTGAAGAGAAGGCCATGGAGTATTGTGAAGACAGGTGTCAGGGAGCATTGTGATGACATATGTCATGGTCCATTGCGATGACAATGGCAGGGTTTATTGTGATGCCAAATGTAATGGAGGATTGTGATGACAAATATAATGGAGTGTTGTGATGACTAGGGCTTGGAGCATTACGATGACAAGGGCCATTGAGAATTTTCATGACAAGGTCGTGAAGCATTGTGATGACAAGATCCTGGAGCACTGTGATTAGAAAACCATGGAGGTTTGTGATGACAAGTCTCATGGAGCATACTGACGAAAAGGGGCATGGAGCATTGTGATTACAGGGGTCTTGCCACATTGTGATGACAAGGGCATGGAGCATTGTGAGCATAGGGCCAAGGAGCATTCTGATGACATGTGTCATTGAGCTTTGTGATGACAAGGACATGGAGCATTGTGATTACAGGGGCCTTGAATCATTGTGATGAAAAGGGCATGGATCATTGTGATGAAAAAGGCATGGAGCCTTGTCATGACAGGTTTCAAGGAGCATACAGAAAACAAGTGTCATGGAGAATTTAGATGGCAAGTGTATTGAACATTGTGATGACAAAGCTCATGGAACATTGTGATGAGAAGACCATAGATAATTGTGATGACGAGCCTCATGGGTCATTGTGATGCCAAGTGTTATGGAATATTGTGATCACAAGGGTTTTGAGCATTGTTATGACAGAGGTCATGGAGCATTTTGATTTCATTGTGATGACAATAGCCTGAAGCATTATGATGAAGGGCATGGTGCATTGTGATGACAGGGTTCATGGATCATTGAAATGAAAAGGGGCATAGAGCATTGTGATTACAGGGTTCTTGGAGCATTGTGATGAGAAGGGTGATGGAGCCTTGTGATGACAAGGCCATGGAATATCGTGATGGCAGGGGTCATGGAGCATTGTTCTGACAAAGACATGGAGCATTGTGATGACAAGGGTCACAGAGATGTGTGATGAAAAGTTCATGGAGCATTGTGGTTACAAAGGTCACAGAGCCTTGTGATGACGCGGGTATGGACGATTGTGATGACAAACGTTATGAAGCATTCTGAGGACTGGGGTCATGGAGCATTTTGATGACAGGGGTCATGGAGCATTGTGAGGACAAGGGCTTGGAGCATTGTGATGACAGGGGCATGGAGCATTTGTCTGACAAGTTTCATAGATTATTGTGATGACAGTGGGCATGGTGCATTGTGATGACAAGGGCATGGAGCATTGTGATGAGAAGGTCATGGACTATTGTGAAAACGGTGTCAGGGAGCATTGTGATGATATATGTCATGGTCCATTGCGATGACAATGGCATGGAGCATTGTGATGCCAAATGTAATGGAGGATTGTGATGACAAATATAATGGAGCATTGTGATAACTAGGGCTTGGAGCATTATGATGAAAAGGGCCATTGAGAATTTTCATAACAATGTCGTGAAGCATTGTGATGACAAGGTCCTGGAGCATTGTGATGACAAAATCATGGAGCCTTGTGATGACAAGTCTCATGGAGCATACTGATGAAAAGGGGCATGGAGCATTGTGATTACAGGGGTCTTGGAACATTGTGATGACAAGGGCATGGAGCATTGTGAGCAGAAGACCAAGGAGCATTCTGATGGCATGCGTCTTTGAGCTTTGTGATGACAACGGCATGAAGCATTGTGATTACATTGGTCTTGGAGCATTTTGATGAAAAGGGCATGGATCATTGTGATGAAAAAGGCATGGAGCCTTGTCATGACAGGGTTCAAGGAGCATACAGACAACAAGAGTCAGGGAGCATTTTGATGACAAGTGTATTGAGCATTGTAATGACAAAGGTCATGGAGCATTGTGATGAGAAGACCATGGATAATTGTGATGACGAGCGTCATGTGAAATTGTGATGACAAGTCTTATGGAATATTGTGATCTCAAGGGTTTGGAGCATTGTTATGACAGAGGTCATGGAGCATGTTGATTTCATTGTGATGACAATAGCATGAAGCATTATGATGATGGGCATGGTGCATAGTAATGACAGGGTTCATGGATCATTGAGATGAAAAGGGGCATAGAGCATTGTGATTACAGGGTTCTTGGAGCATTGTGATGAGAAGGGTCATGGAGCCTTGTGAAGACAAGGTCATGGAACATCGTGATGGCAGGGGTAATGGTGCATTGTTATGACAGTGGTAATGGAGCATTGTGATGGCAAGGGCATGGAACATTGTGATGAGAAGGCCATGGAGCATTCTGATGACAAGTGTCATGGAGCTTTGTGATGACAAGGGCATGGAGCAATGTGATGAGAGCGTACAAGGAGCATTGTGATGACAATGACATGGAGCATTGTGATGACATGGTCATGGAGCAATTGGATGAAATGTGTCATGGAACATTTTGATGACAGGTGTTATGGAACATTGTGATGTCAGGGGTCATCGAACATTATGATAATAAGTGCATGTAGCATTGTGATGACAGGAGTCATGGAACATTTTGATGACATGGTTGAGGGAGTATTGTGACAAACAGTGATATTGCACTGTGATATCAGTGGTGAGAGAGCATTTTGATGAGAAGTGCATGGAGCATTGTGATGACAAATTGTGGAGCACTGTGATGACAAGCGCATGGTGCATTGTGTTGATCTGTGTCATGGAGCATTGTGCTGACAAGCGCATGGAGCATTGTGATGACCAGGGTCATGGAGCATTGTGCTGAGAAAGGCATAGAGCATTTTGATGACAAGGGTCAAAGAGCATTGTGATGCAAATTCATGGAGATTTGTGGTTAAAAAGGTCACAGAGACAGTTGATGATGAGGACATGGACCATTTTGATGACAAAGGTCATGAAGCAAAGTTATGACTGGCGTCACGGAGCATTGTGATGACAGTGGTCATGGAGCATTGTGATAACAAGGGCATGGAGCATTGTGATCACACGGGCATGGAACATTGGTCAAATAAGTTTCATGAATTATTGTGATGACAGTGGGAATGGCGCATTGTGATGAAAGGGGCATGGAGCATTGTGATGACCAGGTCCTACAGTATTGTGAAGACAGGTGTCAGGGAGCATTGTGATGACATATGTCATGGCCCATTGTGATGACAATTCCATGGAGCATTGTGATGCCAAGTGTCATGGAGGATTCTGATGAGAAAGGTAATGGAGTATTGTGATGACAATGGCTTGGAGCATTGTGATGACAAGGGTCAGGGAGCATTGTGCAGACAAGTGCATGGACATTTGTGATTACAAGGGTCATGGAGCATTCTGATGACAAACTTGTGGAGTATTTTGATGACAATGCATGGAGCATTGTGATTTAAATGGCATGGGACATTGTGATGAAAAAGCCATGGAGCCTTTTCGTGACAGGGTTCAAGGAGCATTCTGATGACAAGTGTCAGGGAGCATTGTGATGACAAGTGTATTGCGAATTGTGATGGCAAAGGTCATGGAGAATTGTGATGAAAAGGGCATGGAGTAATGTGATGACAGGCATCATGGAGCGTTGTGATGACAAGTGTTATGGAACATTGTGATCACAAGGGTTTTGAGCATTGTGATGACAGAGGTCATGGAGCATTTTGATTTCAAGGAGCATGGAACATTGTGATGACAAGGGAATGAAGCAATGTGATCCCAAGGTTCTTGGAGGATTGTGATGACAATGGTAATGGAATATTTTGATGACAATCACATAGAGCATTGTAATGACAAGGTCATGTAGCATTTTGCTGCAAAGGCATGGAGCATTGTGATGACAGGTGTCATGGAGCACTGTGATGACAAGCGTCATGGAGCATTGTGAATACAGGGGTTATGGCGCATTGGGATGACAAGGGCAATGATCATTGTGATGATAAGTGTCATTGAGCATTGTGATGAGTAGGGAATGGAGCATTGTGATGACAAGAGTCCCAGATCATTGTGTTGTCAGGTGTCATGGAGTGTTGTGATGACAGTGGTCATGGAGAATTGTGATGATATTGGTCATGGAGCATTGCGATGACAAGGGAATGGAGCATCGTGATGACAATGTCCTGGAGCATTGTGATGAGAAGACCATGGAGACATTTGTTGAGAAGTCTCATGGAGCATTCTGTTGAAAAGGAGCTTGGACCATTGTGATTATAGGGTTATTGGAGCATTGTGATGACAAAGGCATGTATCATGGTGATGAGAAGGCCATAGAGCATTCTGATGACATGCGTCAGGGAGCTTTGTGATGACAAGGGCATGGAACATTGTGATTACAGGGGTCTTGGAGCATTGTTATGAAAAGGGCATGGGTCATTGTGATGAAAAAGGCATGCAGCCTTGTCATGACAGGGTTCAAGGAGCATACTGACGACAAGTGTCAGGGATCATTGTGATGACAAGTGTATTGAGCATTGTGATGACAAAGATCATGGAACATTGTGATGAGAAGGCCATGGATAATTGTGATGACGAGCGTCATGGGGCATTGTGATGACAAGTGTCATGGAGCCTTGTGATGACAAAGCCATGGATCATTGTGATGGCAGGGTTCATGAAGCACTGTTATGACAGGTGTAATGGAGCATTTTGATGAGAAGGGCATGGAACATTGGTCTGAAATATTTCATGGATTAATGTGATGAGAGTGGGCATGGAGCATTGTGATGACAACGGCACGGAACACTGTGATACATGGGTCAGGGGTTATGAAGCTTTGTGATGGCAAGTAATGGAGCATTGTGATGACAAGGGCATGGAGCATTGTGATGACAGGGGCATGGAGCATTGTTATGACAGGGGCATGGAGCATTGGTCTGACAATTTTCATAGATTATTGTGATGACAGTGGACATAGTACATTGTGATGACAAGGGCATGGATCATTGTGAAGAGAAGGTCATGGAGTATTTTGAAGACAGGTGCCAGGGAGCATTGTGATGACATAGGTCATGGTCCATTGCGATGACAATAGCAGGGAGTATTGTGATGCCAAATGTAATGGAGGATTGTGATGACAAATATAATGGAGCATTGTGATGACTAGGGCTTGGAGCATTATGATGACAAGGGCCATTGAGAATTTTCATGACAACGTCGTGAAGCATTGTGATGACAATGTCCTGGAGCATTGTGATGAGAAAACCATGGAGCCTTGTGATGACAAGTCTCATGGAGCATACTAATGAAAAGGGGCATGGAGCATTGTGATTACAGGGGTCTTGGCACATTTTGATGACAAGGGCAAGGATCATTGTGAGCAGAAGGCCAAGGAGCATTCTGATGACATGTGTCATTGAGCTTTGTGATGACAAGGGCATGGAGCATTGTGATTACAGGGGTCTTGGAGCATTGTGATGAAAAGGGCATGGATCATTGTGATGAAAAATGCATGGAGGCTTGTCATGACAGGGTTCAAGGAGCATACAGACAACAAGTGTCAGGGAGCATTTTGATGACAAGTGTATTGAGGATTGTGATGACAAAAGTCATGGAGCATTGTGATGAGAAACCATGGATAATTGTGATGACGAGCGTCATGTGGCATTGTGATGACAAGTGTTATGGAATATTGTGATCACAAGGGTTTGGAACATTGTTATGACAGAGGTCATGGAGCATTTTGATTTCATTGTGATGACAATAGCATGAAGCATGATGATGGGCATTGTGCATTGTGATGACAGGGTTCATGGATCATTGAGATGAAAAGGGGCATTGTTCATTGTGATTACAGGGGTCTTGGATCTTTGTGATGAGAAGGGTCATGGAGCCTTGTGATGACAAGGCCATGGAACATCGTGATGGCAGGGGTCATGGAGCATTGTTATGACAGGTTTAATGGAGCACTGTGATTGTAAGGGCATGGAGAATTGTGATGAGAAGGCCATGGATCATTCTGATGACATGTGTCATGGAGCTTTATGAAGACAAGTGCATGGAGCAATGAGATGAGAGCGTTCATGGAGCAGTGTGATGACAATGACATGGAACATTGTGATGCCAAGGGTCATGGATATTTGTGACAACAAAGGTCATGGAGCATTTTGATGGCAAGGGCGCTGTGCATTTTGATGAGAAGGGCAGGGATCATTGTGATGACAGGGTCATGGAGCAATTTAATGAAAAGTGTCATGGAACATTTTGATGACAGGTGTTATGGAACATTGTGATGTCAGGGGTCATGGAACATTTGGATGAAAAGGGTCATGGAGCATTTTGATGACAGGTGTTATGGAATATTGTGATGTCATGGGTCATCGAACATTGTGATGATAAGTGCATGTTACATTGTGATGACAGGTGTCATGGAACATTGTGATGACAGGGGTGAGGGAGTATTGTGACAAATAGTGATGTAGCATTGTGATATCAGTGGTGAGAGAGCATTTTGATGAGAAGTGCATGGAGCATTGTGATGACAAGCTTTATGGAGCACTGTGATGACAAGATGGTGGAGCACTGTGATGACAAGCGCATGGTGAATTGTGATGACATGTGTCATGGAGCATTGTGCTGACAAGCGCCTGGAGCATTGTGATGACAAGGGTCATGGCGCATTGTGCTGAGAAAGGCATAGAGCATTTTGATGACAAGGGTCAAAGAGCATTGAGATGAAAAGTTCATGAAGCATTGTGGTTAAAATGGTCACAGAGACTGTTGATGATGAGGGCATGGACCATTGTGATGACAAAGGTCATGAAGCACTGTGATGACTGGAGTCACGGAGCATTGTGATGACAGGGGTCATGGAGAATTGTGACAACAAGGGCATGGAACATTTTGATCACAAGGGCATGGAACACTGGTCTAATAAGTTTCATGAATTATTGCAATGAGAGTTGGAATGGCGCATTGTGATGACAAGGACATGGAGCATTGTGATGACCAGGTCATGCAGTATTGTGAAGACAGGTGTCAGGGAGCATTGTGATGACATATGTAATGGCCCATTGTGATGAAAATGGCATGGAGCATTGTGATGCCAAGTGTCATGGAGGATTCTGATGACAAAGGTAATGGAGCATTGTGATGACCATGGCTTGGAGCATTGTGATGACAAGGGTCAGGGAGCATTGTGCTGACAAGTGCATGGAGATTTGTGATGACAAGGGTCATGGAGCATTCTGATGACAAGCTTTTGGAGTATTCTGATGACAATGCAATGGAGCATTGTGATGTAAACTGCATGGGGCATTGTGATGAAAAGGCATGGAGCCTTTTCGTGACAGGGTTCAAGGAGCATTCTGACGACAAGTGTCAGGGAGCATTGTGATGACAAGTGTATTGAGCATTGTGATGACAAAGGTCATGGAGCATTGTGATGAAAAGGGCATGGAGTATTGTGATGACAGGCATCATGGAGCATTGTGATGACAAGTGTTATGGAACATTGTGATCACAAGAGTTTGGAGCATTGTGATGACAGAGGTCATGGATCATTTTGATTTCAAGGAGCATGGAGCTTTGTGATGACAAGGGCATGAAGCAATGTGATCCCAAGGTTCATGGAGGATAGTGATGACAATGGAAATGGAGTATTGTGATGACAAGCACATAGAGCATTGTAATGACAAGGTCATGTAGCATTTTGTTGACAAAGGCATGGAGCATTGTGATGACAGGTGTCATGGAGCACTGTGATGACAAGCGTGACAGACCATTGTGTATACAGGGGTTATGGAGCATTGGGATGACAGTGGCATGGATCATTGTGATGACAAGTGTCATGGAGCATTGTGATGACTAGTGAATGGAGCATTGCGATGACAAGAGTCTCGGATCATTGTGTTGTCAGGTGTCATGGAGTGTTGTGATGACAGTGGTCATGGAGAATTGTGATGTTATTGGTCATGGTGCATTGCGCTGACAAGGGAATGGAGCAAGGTGATGACAAAGTCCTGGAGCATTGTGATGGGAAGACCATGGAGACTTTTGATGAGAAGTCTCATGGAGCATTCTGTTGAAAAGGGGCAAGGAGCATTGTGATTACAGGGGTCTTGGAGCATTGTGATGACAAGGGCATGAATCATGGTGATGAGAAGTCCATGGAGCATTCTGATGACATGCGTATGGAGCTTTGTGATGACAAGGGTAGGAAGCATTGTGATTACAGGGATCTTGGAGCATTGTGATGAAAAGGGCATGGATTATTGTGATGAAAAAGGCATGGAGCCTTGTAATGACATGGTTCAAGGCGCATACTGACGACAAGTGTCATGGAGCATTGTGATGACAAGTGTTTCGAGCATTGTGATGACAAAGATCATGGAACATTTTGATGAGAAGTCCATGGATAATTGTGATGACAAGCGTCATGGGGCATTGTGATGACAAGTTTCATGGAGCCTTGTGATGACAAGGCCGTGTAACATTTTGATGGCAGGGGTCATGAAGCATTGTTATGACAGGTGTAATGAAGCATTTTGATGAGAAGGGCATGGAACATTGGTCTGTAATATTTCATGGAGTATTGTGATGAGAGTGGCATGGTGCATTGTGATGACAAGGGCACGGAACACTGTGATACATGGGTCATGGGTCAAGGAGCTTTGTGATGAAAAATCATAGAGCATTGTGATGACAAGGGCATGGAGCATTATGATGACAGGGACATGGAGCATTGTTATGACTGGGGCATGGAGCATTGGTCTGACAAGTTTCATAGATTATTGTGATGACAGTGGACATAGTGCATGGTGATGACAATGGCATGGAGCATTGTGAAGAGAATCTCATGGAGTATTGTGAAGACAGGTGTCAGGGAGCATTGTGATGACATATGTCATGGTCCATTTCGATGACAATGGCAGGGAGTTATGTGATGCCAAATGTAATGGAGGATTGTGATGACGAATATATAATGGAGCATTGTGATGACTAGGGCTTAGAGCATTATGATGACAAGGGCCATTGAGAATTTTCATGACAAGGTCGTGAAGCATTTTGATGAGAAGATCCTGGAGCATTGTGATGAGAGAAACATGAGGCTTTGTGATGACAAGTCTCATGGAGCATACTGATGAAAAAGGGCATGGAGCATTGTGATTACAGGGGTCTTGCCACACTGTGATGACAAGGGCATGGAGCATTGTGAGCAGAAGGCCAAGGAGCATTCTGATGACATGTGTCATTGAGCTTTGTGATGACAAGAGCCTGGAGCATTGTGATGACAAGGGCATGGAGCATTGTGATGACAAGGGAATGGAGTATTGTGAAGACAGGTGTCAGGGATAATTTTGAAGACAAGTGTATTGAGCACTGTGATAACAAAGGTCATGGAACATTCTGATGAGGAGACCATGGATAACTGTGATGACGGGCATCATGGGTCATTGTGATGACAAGTGTTATGGAATATTGTGATCACAAGGGTTTTGAGCATTGTTATGACAGAGGTCATGGAGCATTTTGATTTCATTGTGATGACAATAGCATGAAGCATTATGATGATGGGCATGGTGCATTGTGATGACAGGGTTCATGGATCATTGAAATGAAAGGGGGCATAGAGCATTGTGATTACAGGGTTCTTGGAGCATTGTGATGAGAAGGGTGATGGAGCCTTGTGATGACAAGGCCATGGAATATCGTGATGGCAGTGGTCATGGAGCATTGTTATGAGAGTTGTAATGGAGCATTGTGATGGGAAGCGCATGGAGCATTGTGATGAGAAGGCCATGGAGCATTCTGATGACATGTGTCATGGAGCTTTGTGAAGATAAGTGCATGGAGCAATGTGATGAGAGTGTTCATGGAGCATTGTGATGACAATGACATGGAGCATTGTGATGAGAAGGCCATGGAGCATTCTGATGACATGCGTCATGGAGCTTTGTGATGACAAGGGCATGGAGCATTGTGATTACAGGGATCTTGGAGCATTATGATGACAGAGGTCATGGAGAATATTGATTTCATTGTGATGACAATAGCCTGAAGCATTATGATGATGGGCATGGTGCATTGTGATGACAGGGTTCATGGAGCATTGAGATGAAAATGGGCATGGAGCACTGTGTTTACAGGGGTCTTGGAGCTTTTTGATGACTAGGTCATGGAGCATTGTGATGAGAAGGCCATGGAACATTCTGATGACATGCGTCATGGAGCTTTGTGATGACAAGGGCATGGAGCATTGTGATTACAGGGGCCTTCAGCATTGTGATGACAAGTGTCATGGAGCGTTGTGATTACTAGGCCGTGGAACATTGTGATGGCAGGAGTCATGGTGCATTGTTATCACAGAGGTAATGGAGCATTGTGATGAGAATGGCATGGAAAATTGGTCTGAAATGTTTCATGGATTATTGTGATGAAAGTGGGCATGGAGTATTGTGATGACAAGGGTACGGAACACTATGATACATGGGTCATGCGAGATTGTAATGACAAGGGCATGGAGCATTGTGATGAGAAGGGCATCGAACATTATGATGACAAGTGTCATGGAGCTTTGTGATGACAAGGGCATTGAGCAATGTAATGAGAGAGTTCATGGAGCATTGTGATGACAATGACATGGAGCATTGTGATGCCAAGGGTCATGGAGCTTTGTGATGACAAGTCATGGAGCATTTTGAGGACAAGGGCATGGTGCATTGTGATGAGAAGGGAAGGGAGCATTTTGATGACCGTGTCATGGAGCAAATTGATGAAAAGTGTAATGGAATATTTTTATGGCAGGGGTTATAGAATATTGTGATGTCAGGGGTCTTGGAGCTTTGGGATGAAAAGTGTCATGGAGCATTTTGATGACAGGGGTTATGGAACATTGTGATGTCAGGGGTCATGGAACTTTGTGATGATAAGCGGATGTTGCAGTGTGATGACAGGGTCATGGAATATTGTGATTACAGGGGTGAGGGTGTATTGTGATGACTAGTGATGGAACACTGTGATATCACTGGTGAGAGAGCAGTTTAATGAGAAGTGCATGGAGCATTGTGATTACAATGTTTATGGAGCATTGCAATGACAAGGTTGTGGACCGTTGTGATGAATTGCCCGGGGCACATTGTGAAGACAATGGTCATGGAGCATTGTTCTGACAAAGACATGGAGCATTGTGATGACAAGGGTCACAGAGAATTGTGATGAAAATTTCATGGAGCATTGTGGTTACAAAGGTCAAAGAGCCTTGTGATGACGCGGGCAGGGACCACTGTGATGACAAACGTTATGAAGCATTGTGATGACTGGGTTCATGGAGCATTGTGATGAAAGTGGTCATGGAGCATTGTGAGGACAAGGGCATGGAGCATTGTGATGACAGGGGCATGGAGCATTGGTCTGACAACTTTCATAGATTATTGTGATGACAGTGGGCATGGTGCATTGTGAGGACAAGGGCATGGATCATTGTGATGAGAAGTTCATGGAGTATTGTGAAGACAGGTGTCAGGGAGCATTGTGATGACATATGTCATGGTCAATTGCGATGACAATGGCATGGAGCATTGTGATGCCAAATGTAATCGAGGATTGTGATGACAAATATAATGGAGCATTGTGATGACTAGGGCTTGGAGCATTATGAAGACAAGGGCCATTGAAAATTTTCATGACAAGGTCGTGAAGCATTGTGATGACAAGGTCATGTAGCATTTTGCTGACAAAGGCATGGAGCATTGTGATGACAGGTTTCATGGAGCACTGTGATGAAAAGCATCACGGAGCATTGTGAATACAGGGGTCATGGAGCATTGGGATGACAAGGGCATGGATCATTGTGATGACAAGGGTCATGGAGCATTGGGCTGAAAATGTTCATGGATTATTGTGTTGACAGGGGTCATGGATCACTCTGATTACAGGGGACTTGGAGCATTGTGATTACAAGAGTCCCGGATCACTGTGTTGTCAGGTGTCATGGAGTGTTGTGATGACAGTGGTCATGGAGCATTGTGATGATATTGGTCATGGAGCATTGTGATGAGAATGTCATGGAGCATTTGGCTGAATATATTCATAGATTATTGTGATTACAGGGGTCTTGGAGCATTGTGATGACAAGTGCATGGAGCATGGTGATGACAATGTCCTGGAGCATTGTGATGACATGACCATGGAGAGTTGTGATGACAAGTCTCATGGAGCATTCTGATGAAAAGGTGCATGGATCACTGTGACTACAGGGGTCTTGGAGCATTGTGATGACAAGTGCATGGAACATTGTGAGGAGAAGGCCATGGAACATTCTGATGACATGTGTCATGGAGCTTTGTGATGACAAGGGCATGGAGCTTTGTGATTACAGGGGTCTTGGAGCATTGTGATGACAAGGGTCATGGAGTCTTGTGATGACAAGGCCGTGGATCCTTGTGATGGCACGGGTCATGTAGCATTGTTATGACAGAGGTAATGGAGCATTGTGATGAGAAGGGCATTGAGCATTGGTCTGAAATATTTCATGGATTATTGTGATGAGAATGGATATGGAGCATTGTGATGAGAAGGGCACGGAACACTGTGATACTTGGGTCATGGACGATTGTAATGTCAAGGGCATGGAGCATTGTGATGAGAAGGGCATCGAGCATTGTGATGACAAGTGTCATAGAGCTTTGTGATGACAAGGGCATGGAGCAATGTGATGAGAGAGTTCATGGAGCATCGTGATGACAATGACATAGAGCATTGTGATGCCAACGGTCATGGAGTTTGTGATGACATAGTTCATGGAGCATTTTGATGACAAGTGTGTGGTGCATTGTGATGAGAATTGCAGGGAGCATTTTGATGACAGGGTCATGCAGCAATTTGAAGAAAAGTGTAATGGAATAGTTTGATGACAGGGGTTATAGAACATTGTGATGCCATGGTTCATGGAGCTTTGGGATGAAAAGTGTCATGGAGCACTTTGATGACAGGGGTTATGGAACATTGTGATGTCAGGGGTCATGGAACATTGTGCTGATAAGGGGATATAGCATTGTGATGAGAGGGGTCATGGAATATTGTGATAACAGGGGTGAGGGAGGATTGTGATGACTAGTGATGGAACACTGAGATATCTCATGAGAGAGAGCATATGGATGAGAAGTGCATGGAGCATTGTGATTACAAGGTTCATGGAGAATAACGATGACAAGGTTGTGGATCATTGTGATGAAAAGCGCATGGCACATTGTGATGACAAGGGTCCGGGAGCATTGTACTGACACAGGCATGGAGCATTGTGATGACAAGGATCACGGAGCATTGTGATGAAAACTTCATGGAGCATTGTGGTTACAAAGGTCACAGAGCCTTGTGATGATGCGGGCATGGACCGTTGTGATGGCAAACGTTATGAAGCATTGTGATGACTGGAGTCACGGAACATTGTGATGAAAGGGGTCATGGAGCATTGTGATGACAAGGGCATGGAGCATTGTGATGACAGGGGCATGGACCATTGGTCTGAGAAGTTTCATAGATTATTGTGATGACAGTGGACATCGTGCATTGTGATGACAAGGGCATGGAGCATTGTGAAGACAAGGGAATGGAGTATTGTGAAGACAGGTGTCAGGGAGCATTGTGATGACATATGCCATGGTCCATTGCGATGACAATGGCATGGAGCATTTTGATGACAAATGTAATGGAGGATGTGATGACAAATATAATGGAGCATTGTGATGACTAGGGCTTGGAGCATTATGATGACAAGGGCCATTGAGAATTTTCATGACAATGTCGCGAAGCATTGTGATGACAAGGTTCTTGAGCATTGTGATGAGAAAAACATGGAGCCTTGTGATGGCAAGTCTCATGGAGCATACTTTTTAAAAGGGTCATGGAGCATTCTGATTAAAGGGGTGTTGGAACTTTGTGATAACAAAGGCATGGAGCATTGTGATGACAAGGGCATGGAACATTGGTCTAATAAGTTTCATGGATTCCTGTGATGACAGTAGGAATGGCGCATTGTGATGACAAGGGCATGGAGCATTGTGATGACCAGGTCATTCAGTATTGTGAAGAGAGGTATCAGGTAGCAATGTGATGACATTTGTAAGGGCCCATTGTGATGACAATGGCATGGAGCATTGTGATGCCAAGTGTCATGGAGGATTCTGATCACAAAGGTAATGGAGCATTGTGATGACAATGGCTTGGAGCATTGTGATGACCAGGTCATGCAGTATTGTGAAGAGAGTTATCAGGGAGCATTGTGATGACATATGTAATGACCCATTGTGATGACAATGGCATGGAGCATTGTGATGCCAAGTCTCATGGAGGATTCTGATGACAAATGTAATGGAGCATTGTGATGACAATGGCTTGGAGCATTGTGATGACAAGGGTCAGGGAGCATTGTGCTGACAAGTGCACGGAGAATTGTGATGACAAGGGTCATGGAGCATTCGGATGACAAGCTTGAGGAGTATTTTGAAGACAATGGCATGGAACATTGTGAGGGAAATGGAATGGGGCTTTGTGATGCAAAAGGCATGGAGCCTTTTCCTGACAGGTTTCAAGGAGCATTCTGAGCACAAGTGTCAGGGAGCATTGTGATGACAAGTGTATTGAGAATTGTGATGACAATGTTCATGGAACATTGTGATGAAAAGGGCATGGAGTATTGTGATCACAGGCATCATGGAGCGTTGTGATGACATGTGTTTTGGAACATTGTGATCAAAAGGTTTTGGAGCATTGCAATGACAGAGGCCATGGATCATTTTAATTTCAAGGAGCATGGAGCATTTTGATGTCAAGGGCATGAAGCAATGTGATCCTAAGGTTCATGGAGGATTGTGATGACAATGATAATGGAGTATTGTGATGACAAGCGCATAGAGCATTGTAATGAAATGGTCACGTAGCATTTTGCTGACAAAGGCCTGGAGCATTGTGATGACAGGTGTCATGAAGCACTGTGATGAGAAGCGTCACGGAACATTGTGAATACATGGGTCATGGGGAATTGGGATGACAAGGGCATGGATCATTTTGCAGACAAGTGTCATGCAGCATTGGGCTGAAAATGTTCATGGAGTATTGTGATGACAGGGGTCATGGAGCATTGTGATGACAGAGGTCATGGAGAATTTTGATTTTATTGTGCTGACAATAGCCGGAAGCATTATGATGATGGGCATGATGCACTGTGATGACAGGGTTCATGGAGCATTGAGATGAAAGGAGGCATGGAGCATTGTGATTACAGGGGTCTGGGAGCATTGTGAAGACAAGGGCATGGAACATATTGATGAGAAGGCCATGGAACATTCTGATGACATGCGTCATGGAGCTTTGTGATGACAGGGACATGGAGCATTTTGATTAAGGGTTCCTGGACCATTGTGATTAAAATGGTCATGGAGAATTGGGATGACAAGCACATGGATGATTGTGATGACAAGGGTCATGGATCATTAGGCTGAAAATGTTCATGGAGTACTGTGATGACAGGGGTCATGGAGCATTGTGATGAGTAGGGAATGGAGCATTGTGATGACAAGAGTCCCGGGTCATTGTGTTGTCATGTGTCATGGAGTGTTGTGATGACAGTGGTCATGGAGTATTTTGATAATATTTGTCATTGAGCATTGTGATTAGCAGTTCATGGAGCACTGGGCTGAAAATATTCATGGAGTATTGTTTTGAGAGGGGTCATGGAGCATTGTGATGACAAGGGAATGGAGCATGGTGATGAAAAGGTCCTGGAGCATTGTAATGGGAAGACCATGGAGACTTGTGATGACAAGTCTCATGGAGCATTGTGATGAAAAGGGGCATGGAGCATTGTGATTACACGGGACTTGGAGCATTGTGATGACAAGTGCATGGAGCATTGTGAGGAGGAGGCCATGGAGCATTCTGATGACATGCGTCATGGAGCTTTGTGATGACAAGGGCATGGAGGATTGTGATTACAGGGGTCTTGGAGCATTGTGATGAAAAGGGCATTGTTCATTGTGATGAAAAGGCATGGAGCCATGTCATTACAGGGTTCAAGGAGCATACTGACGACAAGTGTCAGGGAGCATTGTGATGACAAGTGTATTGAGAATTGTGATGACAAAGATCATGGAGCATTGTGATGAGAGGACCATGGATAATTGTGATTATGAGCGTCATAGGGTGTTGTGATGATAAATGTTAAGGAACATTGTGATCACAAGGGTTTGGAGCATTATGATGACAGTGGTCATGGAGAAATTTGATTTCATTGTGATGACAAGAGCCTGAAGCATTATGATGATGGGCATGGTGCATTTTGATTACATGGTTAATGGAGCATTGAGATGAAAAGGGGCATGGAGCATTGTGATTACAGGGGTCTGGCAGCATCGTCATGACAAGAGCATGGAGCATTGTGATGAGAAGGCCATGGAATATTCTGATGACATGTGTCATGGAGCTTTGTGAAGACAAGGGCATGGAGAATTGTGATTACAGGGGTCTTGGAGCATTGTGATGACAAGGGTCATGGAGCCTTGTGATGACAAGGCCATGGAACATTGTGATGGCATGGGTCATGGAGCATTGTTATGACAGAGGCAATGGAGCATTGTGATGAGAAGGGCATTGAGCATTGGTCTGAAAAGTTTCATGGATTATTGTGATGAGAGTTGGCATGGAGCAATGTGATTACAAGGGCACGGAACACTGTTATACATGGGTCATGGAGGATTGTAATGACAAGGACATGGAGCATTGTGATGAGACGGGCATTGAGCACTGTGATGAAAAGTGTCATGGAGCTTTGTGATGACATGTCATGGAGACATGTGATGAGAGGTTTCATGGAGCATCGTGATGACAATGACATGGAGCATTGTGATGCCAAGGGTCATGGAGCTTTGTGATGACAAAGGTCATGGAGCATTTTGATGACAAGGGTGTGGTGCATTGTGATGAGAAGGTCAGGGAGCATTTTGATGACCGGGTCATGCAGCAATTTGAAGAAAAGTGTAATGGAATATCTTGATGGCAGGGGTAATAGAACATTGTGATGCCAGGGGTCTTGGAGCTTTGGAATGAAAGGGTCATGGAGCATTTTAATGACAGGGGTTATGGATCATTGTGATGTCAGGGGTCATGGAACATTGTGCTGATAATGGGATGTAGCATTGTGATGACAGGGGTCATGGAACATTGTGATAACATGGGTGAGGGAGGATTGTGATGACTAGTGATGGAACATTGTGATATCTCATGTGAGAGAGCATTTGGATGAGAAGTGCATGGAGCATTGTGATTACGAGGTTTATGGAGCATAGCGATGACAAGGTTGTGGATCATTGTGATGAAAAGCGCATGGCACATTGTGATGACAATGGTCATGGAGCATTGTTCTGAAAAACGCATGGAGCATTGTCATGACAAGGGTCACGGAGAATTGTGATGAAAAGTTCATGGAGCATTGTGGTTTCAAAGGTCACAGAGCCTTGTGATGATGCGGGCATGGACCGTTGTGATGACAAACGTTATGAAGCATTGTGATGACTGGAGTCACGGAGCATTGTGATGACAGGGGTCATGGAGCATCGTTTTGACAATGGCATGGAGCATTGTGATGACAGGGGCATGGAGCA
Source organism: Mesoplodon mirus (assembly GCF_964341445.2). Classification (NCBI taxonomy): domain Eukaryota; kingdom Metazoa; phylum Chordata; class Mammalia; order Artiodactyla; family Ziphiidae; genus Mesoplodon; species Mesoplodon mirus. The sequence continues at coordinate 892,033 of NW_028295651.1, read as the reverse complement.
ATGGTCTGACAATTTTCATAGATTATTGTGATGACAGTGGGCATGGTGCATTGTGATGACAAGGACATGGAGCATTTTGAAGACAAGGGAATGGAGTACTGTGAATACATGTGTCAGGGAGCATTGTGATGACATATGTCATGGTCCATTGCGATGACAATGGCATGGAGCATTGTGATGCCAAATGTAATGGAGGATTGTGATGACAAATATAATGGAACATTGTGATGACTAGGGCTTGGAGCATTATGATGACAAGGGCCACTGAGAATTTTCATGACAAGGTCGTGAAGCATTGTGATGACAATGTCCTGGAGCATTGTGATGAGAAATCCATGGAGCCTTGTGATTACAAATCTCATGGATCATTCTGATGAAAAGGGGCATGGAGCATTCTGATTACAGGGGTCTTGGAAAATTGTGATAACAAGGGCATGGAGCATTGTGATGACAAGGGCATGGAGCATTGGTCTAATAAGTTTCATGGATTATTGTGATGACAGTTCGAATGGTGCATTGTGATGACAAGGGCATGGAGCATTGTGATGACCAGGTCATGCAGTATTGTGAAGAGAGTTGTCAGGGAGCATTGTGATGATATATGTAATGGCCCATTGTGATGACAATGGCATGGAGCATTGTGATGCCAAGTGTTATGGAGGATTCTGATGACAAATGTAATGGAGCATTGTGAAGACAATGGCTTGGAGCATTGTGATGACAGGGGTCAGGGAGCATTGTGCTGACAAGTGCATGGAGAATTGTGATGACAAGGGTCATTGAGCATTCTGATGACGAACTTGTGGAGTATTTTGATGACAATTGCATGGAGCATTGTGATGAGAAAGTCATGGAGCATTGGGCTGAAAATATTCATGGAGTATTGTGATGACAGGCGTCATGGAGCATTGTGATGACAAAGAAATGGAGCATGGTGATGACAAGTTCCTGGAGCACTGTGATGAGATGACTATGGAGAATTGAGATGACAAGTCTCATGGAGCATTCTAATGAAAAGGGGCATGGAGCATTGGTCTGACATGTTTCATAGATTATTGTGATGACAGTGGGCATGGTGCATTGTGATGACAAGGGCATTGAGCATTATGAAGACAAGGTCATGGAGTATTGTGAAGACATGTGTCCGGGAGCATTGTGATGACATTTGTCATGGTCCATTGCGATGACAATGGCATGGAGCATTGTGATGCCTAATGTAATAGAGGATTGTGATGGCAAATATAATGGAGCATTGTGAAGACGAGTGCTTGGTATATTATGATGACAAGGGCCATTGAGAATTTTCCTGACAATGTCGTGAAGCATTGTGATGACAAAGTCCTGGAGCACTGTGATGAGAAAACCATGGAGCCTTGTGATGACAAATCTCATGGATCATACTGATGAAAAGGGGCATGGAGCATTCTGATCACAGGGGTCTTGGAAGATTGTGATAACAAGGGCATGGAGCATTGTGATGACAATGGCATGGAGCATTGTTCTAATAAGTTTCATGGATTATTGTGATGACAGTTGGAATGGCGCATTGTGATGACAAGGGCGTGGAGCATTGTGATGACCAGGTCATGCAATATTATGAAGAGAGGTGTCAGGGAGCATTGTGATGACATATGTAATGGCCCATTGTGATGACAATGGCATGGAGCATTGTGATGCCAAGTGTCATGGAGGATTCTGATGACATAGGTAATGGAGCATTGTGATGACAATGGCTTGGAGCATGGTGATGATAAGGTTCAGGGAGCATTGTGCTGACCAGTGCATGGAGAATTGTGATGACAAGGGTCATGGAGTATTCTGATGACGAGCTTGTGGAGTATTTTGATGACAATGGCATGGAGCATTGTGATGAAAATGGCATGGGGCTTTGTTATGAAAAAGGCATAGAGCCTTTTCGTGACAGGTTTCAAGGAGCGTTCTGACGACAAGTGTCAGGGAGCATTGTGATAACAAGTGTATTGAGAATTGTGATGACAAAGGTCATGGATCATTGTGATGAAAAGGGCATGGTGTATTGTGATGACAGGCATCATGGAGTGTTGTGATGACAAGTGTTATGGAACATTGTGATCACAAGGGTTTGGAGCATTGTGATGAGAGAGGTCATGGATCATTTTGATTTCAAGGAGCATGGAGCATTGTGATGACAAGAGCATGAAGCAATGTGATCCCAAGGTTCATGGAGGATTGTGATGACAATGGTAATGGAGTACTGTGATGACAAGCTCCTAGAGCATTGTAATGACAAGGTCATGTAGCATTTTGCTGACAAAGGCATGGAGCATTGTGATGACAGGTGTCATGGAGCACTGTGATGACAAGCATCACGGAGCATTGTGAATACAGGGGTCATGGAGCATTGAGATGACAAGGGCATGGATCATTGTGATGACACGCGTCATGGAGCATTAGGCTGAAAATGTTCATGGAGTACTGTGATGACAGGGGTCATGGAGCATTGTGATGACTAGGGAATAGAGCATTGTGATGACAAGAGTCCCGGATCATTGTGTTGTCAGGTGTCATGGAGTGTTGTGATGACTTTGGTCATGGAGCATTGTGATGATATTGGTCATGGAGCATTGTGATGAGAAAGTCATGGAACATTGGGCTGAAAATGTTCATGGAGTATTGTGATCACATGGGTCATGAAGCATTGAGATGAAAAGGGGCATGGAGCTTTGTGTTTACAGGGGTCTTGGAGCATTGTGATGACAAGGGCATGGAGCATTTTGATGAGAAGGCCATGGAAACTTCTGATGACATATGTCATCAAGCTTTGTGATGACAACAGCATGGAGCACTGTGATTAATGGGGTCTTGGAGCATTGTGATGAAAAGTGTCATGGAGCGTTGTTATGACAAGGCCGTGGAACATTGTGATGACAGGGGTCATGGAGCATTGTTATGACAGGGGTAATGGAGCTTTGTGGTTTGAAGGGCATGCAGCATTGTGCTTACAAGTTTTATGGAGCATTGTGATGACAAATTTGTGGACCGTTGTGATGAAAAACACGTGGCACATTGTGATGACAATGGTCATGGAGCATTTTTCTGACACAGGCATGGAGCATTGTGATGACAAGTGTCACGGAGCATTGTGATGAAAAGTTCATGGAGCATTGTGGTTACAAATGTAACAGAGCCTTGTGATGACGCGGGCATGGACCACTGTGATGACAAATATTATGAAGCATTGTGATGACTGGAGTCATGGAGCCTTGTGATGATAAGGTCCTGGAGCATTGTGATGACATGACCATGGAGACCTGTGGTGACAAGTATCATGGAGCATTCTGATGAATAGGGGCATGGAGAATTGTGATTATAGGGGTCTTGGAGCACTGTGATGACAAGGGCAAAGAGCATTGTGAGGAGAATGCCATGGAGCATTGTGATGACATGCGTCAAGGTGCATTGTGCTGAGAAAGGCATAGAGCATTGTGATGACAAGGGTCCAAGAGCATTGTGATGAAAAGTTAATGGAGCATTGGGGTTAAAAATTCACAGAGACTGTTGATGATGAGCGCATGGACCATTGTGATGAAAAAGTTCATGAAGCATTGTGATGACTGGAGTCACGGAGCATTGTGATGATAGGGGTCATGGAACAGTGTGATAACAAGTTCATGGAGCATTGTGATGACCAGGTGTTGCAGTTTTGTGAAGACGTGTCAGGGAGCATTGTGATGACATATGTAATGGCCCATTGTGATGACAATGGCATGGAGCATTGTGATGCCAAATGTCATGGATCATTGTGATGACAATGGCTTGCAACATTATGATGACAAGTGTCAGGGAGCATTGTGCTGACAAGTGCATGGAGAATTGTGATGATAAGGGTCATGGAGCATTCTGATGACAAGCTTGTGGAGTATTTTGATTACAATGGCATGGAGCATTGTGAAGAAAACGGCATGGGGCATTGTGATGAAAAAGGTATGGAGCCTTTTCGTGACAGGGTTCAAGGAGCATTCTGACGACAAGTGTCAGGGAGCATTGTGGTGACAAGTTTATTGAGAATTGTGATGACAAATGTCATGGAGCATTGTGATGAAAAGGGCATGGAGTATTGTGATGACAGGCATCATGGAGCGTTGTGATGACAAGGGCTATGGAACATTGTAATCACAAGGGTTTGGAGCAATGTGATGACAGAGGTCATGGATCATTTTGATTTCAAGGAGCATGGAGCATTGTGATGGCAAGGGCATGAAGCAATGTGATCCCAAAGTTCATGGAGGGTTGTGATGACAATGGTAATGGAGTATTGTGATGACAAGCGCATAGAACATTGTAATGACAAGGTCATGTAGCATTTTGCTGACAAAGGCATGGAGCATTGTGATGACAGGTGTCATGGAGCACTGTGATGACAAGCGTCACGAAGCATTTTGAATACAGGGGTCATGGAGCATTGGGATGTCAAGGGCATGGATCATTGTGATGACAAGTGTCATGGAGCATTGGGCTGAAAATATTCTTAGATTATTTTGATGACAGGGGTCATGGAGCATTGTGATGACAAGGGAATGGAGCATGGTGATGACAAGGCCCTGGAGCATTGTGATGAGAAGTCCATGGAGACTTGTGATGACAAGTCTCATGGAGCATTCTGATGAAAATTGTCATGGAGCATTGTGATTACAGGAGTCTTGGAGCACTGTGATGACTAGGGCATGGAGCATTGTGATGAGAAGGCCATGGAGCATTCTGATGACATGCGTCATGGAGTTTTGTGATGACAAGGGCATGGAGCATTGTGATTACATGTGTCTTGGAGCATTGTGATTAAAAGGACATGGATCATTTTGATGAAAACGGCATGGAGCCTTGTCATGATAGGGTTCAAGGAGCATACTGATGACAAGTGTCAGGGAGCATTGTGATGACAAGTGTAGTGAGCATTGTGATGACAAAGATCATGGAGCATTGTGATAAGAAGACCATGGATAATTGTGATGATGAGCGTCATGGGGTGTTTTGATGATAAGTGTTATGCAACATTGTGATCACAAGGGTTTGGAGCATTATGGTGACAGAGGTGATGCAGAATATTGATTTCACTGTGATGAAAATAGCCTGAAGCATTATGATGATGGGCATGGTGCATTGTGATGACAGGTTTTATGGAGCATTGAGATGAAAAGCGGCAAGAAGTATTGTGATTACAAGGGTCTTGGAGCATTGTGATGACAAGGGCATGGAGCATTGTCATGAGAAAGTCATGGAACACTCTGATGACCTGCGTCATGGAGCTATGTGATGACAAGGGATTGGAGCATTGTGATTTCAGGGGTGTTGAGCATTGTGATGAGAAGTGTCATGGAACCTTGTGATGACTAGGCCGTGGAACATTGTGATGGCGGTGGTCATGGTGCATTGTTATGACAGGGGTAATGGAGCATTGTGATGAGAAGGGTATGGAATATTGGTCTGAAATGTTTCATGGATTATTGTGAGGAGAGTGGGCATGGAGCATTGTGATGACAAGTGCACGGAACACTGTGATACATGTGTCATGCAGGAGTGTAATGAAAAGGGCATGGAACATTGTGATGAGAAGGGCATCGAGCACTGTGATGACAAGGGTCATGGAGCTTTGTGATGACAAGTCATGGAGCATTTTGATGACAAGGGCTTGGTGCATTGTGATGAGAAGGGCAGGGAGCATTTTGAAGACCGGGTCATGCAGCAATTTGATAAAAAGTGTAATGGAATATTTTGATGACAGGCGTTATGGAACATTGTGATGTCAGGGGTCATGGTACATTGTGATGATAAAGGGATGTAGCATTGTGATGACAGGGTCATGGAACATGGTGATTACAAGGATGAGGGCGTATTGTGATGACTAGTGATGGAACATTGTGATATCTCTTGTGAGAGAGCATTTTGATGAGAAGAGCATGGACCATTGTGATTACAAGATTTATGGAGCATTGCAATGACAAGTTGTGAAACGCTGTGAGGAAATGCGCGTGGCACATTGTGATGACAATGGTCATGGAACATTGTTCTGACAAAGACATGGAGCATTGTGATGACAAGGGTCTCAGAGAATTGTGATGAAAAGTTCATGGAGCATTGTGGTTACAAAGGTCACAGAGCCTTGTGATGACGTGGGCATGGACCATTTTGATGACAAACGATATGAAGCATAGAGATGACTGGAGTCACGGAGCATTGTGATGACAGGGGTCATTGAACATTGTGATGACAAGGGCATGGAGCATTGTGTTGACAGGGGAATGGACCATTGGTCTGACAAGTTTCATAGATTATTGTGATGATAGTGGGCATGGTGCATTGTGATGACAAGGGCATGGAGCATTGTGATGAGAAGGTCATGGAGTATTGTGAAGACAGGTGTCAGGGAGCATTGTGATGACATATGTCATAGTCCACTGCGATGACAATGGCATGGAGCACTGTGATGCCAAATGTAATGGAGGATTGTGATGACAAATAAAATGGAGCATTGTGATGGTTACGGCTTGGAGCATTATGATGATAAGGGGCACTGAAAATTTTCATGACAAGATCGTGAAGCATTGTGATGAAAAATTCCTGGAGCATTGTGATGACAAAACCATGGAGCCTTGTGATGACAAGTCTCTTGGAGCATTCTGATGAAAAGGGGCATGGAGTATTGTGATTACAGGGGTCTTGGAACATTGTGATGACAAGGGCATGGAGCATTGTGAGGAGAAGACCAAGGAGCATTCTGATGGCATTCGTCATTGTGCTTTGTGATGACAAGGGCATGGAGCACTGTGATTACTTGGGTCTTGGAGCATTGTGATGAAAAGTGCATGGAACTTTGAGATGAAAAAAGCATGGAGCCTTGTCATGACAGGATTCAAGGAGCATACAGACAACAAGTGTCAGGGAGCATTTTGATGACAAGCGTATTGAGCATTGTGAGGACAAAGGTCATGGAGCATTGTGATGAGAAGACCATGGATAATTGTGATGACGAGCATCATGGGGCATTGTGATGACAAGTGGTATGGAATATTGTGATCACAAGGGTTTGGAGCATTGTTATGACAGAGGTCATGGAGCATTTTGATTTCATTGTGATGACAATAGCATGAAGCATTATGATGATGGGCATGACGCATTGTGATGATAGGGTTCATGGATCATTGAGACGAAAAGTGGCATAGAGCATTGTGATTACAGGGTTCTTGGAGCATTGTGATGAGAAGGGTCACGGAGCTTTGTGATGACAAGGCCATGGAACATCGTGATGGCAGGGGTCATGGAGCATTGTTATGAAAGTGGTAATGGAGCATTGTGATGGCAAGGTCGTGGAGCATTGTGATGAGAAGGCCAAGGAGCATTGTGATGACATGCGTCATGGAGCTTTGTGAAGACAAGGGCATGGAGCAATGTGATGAGAGCGTTCATGGAGCATTGTGATGACAATGACATGGAGCATTGTGATGCCAAGGGTCATGGATATTTTTGATGAAAAAGGTCATGGAGCATTTTGATAGCAAGGGCGTTGTGCATTGTGATGAGAAGGGCAGGGAGCATTCTGATGACAGGGTCATGGAGCAATTTGATGAAAAGTGTCATGGAACATGTTGATGACAGTTGTTATGGAACCTTGTGATGTCAGGGGTCATCGAACATTGTGATGATAAGTGCATGTAGCATTGTGATGAGAGGAATCATGGAACATTGTGATGACAGGGGTGAGGGAGTATTGTGACAAATAGTGATGTAGCATTGTGATATCAGTGGTGAGAGAGCATTTTGATGAGATGTGCAAGGAGCATTGTGATGACAAATTTTATGGAGCATTGTGATGACAAAATTGTGGAGCACTGTATGAAAAGCGCATGAAGCATTGTGATGACAAGTGTCAAAGAGCATTGTGATGAAAAGTTCATGGAGCACTGTGGTTAAAAATGTCAGAGAGCCTGGTGATGACGCGGGCATGGACCATTATGATGACAAACGTTATGAAGCATTGAGATGACTGGAGTCACAGATCATGTTGATGACCGGGGTCATGGAGCATTGTGATAACAAGGGCATGGAGCATTGTGATGAGAGGGGCATGGAGCATTGGTCTAATAAGTTTCATGGATTATTACGATGACAGTTGGAATGGCGCATTGTGATGACATGGGCATGGAGCATTGTTATGACCAGGTCATGCAGTATTGTGAAGACAGGTGTCCGGGAGCATTGGGATGACATATGTAATGGCCCATTGCGATGACAATGGCATGGAGCATTGTGATGCCAAATATCATGGATCATTGTGATGACAATGGCTTGCAACATTGTTATGACAAGTGTCAGGGAGCATTGTGCTGACAAGTGCATGGAGAATTGTGATGACAAGGGTCATGGAGCATTCTGATGACAAGCTTGTGGAGTATTTTGTTGACAATGGCATGGAGCATTGTGATGAAAACGGCATGGGACATTGTGATGAAAAAGGCATGGAGCCTTTTCGTGACAGGGTTCAAGGAGCATTCTGATGAGAAGTGTCAGGGAGCATTGTTGTGACAAGTGTATTGAGAATTGTGATGACAAAGGTCATGGAGTATTGTGATGAAAAGGGCATGGAGTATTGTGATGACAGGCATCATGGAGCGTTCTGATGACAAGTGTTATGGAACATTGTGATCACAAGTGCTTGGATCATTGTTATGACAAATGTCATGGATCATTTTGATTTCAAGGTGCATGGAGCATTTTGATGAGAAGGGCATGAACCAATGTGATCCCAAAGTTAATGGAGGATTGTGATGACAATGGATATGGAGTATTGCGATGACAAACGCATAGAGCATTGTAATGACAATGTCATGTAGCATTTTGCTGACAAAGGCATGGAGCATTGTGATGACAGGTGTCATGGAGCACTGTGATGACAAGCGTCATGGAGCATTGTGAATACAGGGGTCATGGAGCATTGGGATGACAAAGGCATGGAACATTGTGATGACAAGGGTCATGGAGCACTGGGCTGAAAATGTTCATGGAGTGTTGTGATGACAGGGGTCATGGAGCATTGTGATAACTAGGGAATTGAGCATTGTGATGACAAGAATCCCGGATCATTGTGTTGTCAGGAGTCATGGAGTGTTGTGATGACAGTGGTCATGGAACTTTGTGATTTGGCCATGGAGCATTGTGATGAGTAGGTCGTGAAGCATTGGGCTGAAAATATTCATGGATTATTGTGATGAGAGGGGTCATGGAGCATTGTGATGTCAAGGGAATGGAGCAAGGTGATGACAAGTTCCTGGAGCATTGTGATGAGAAGACCATGGAGACTTGTGATGACAAGTCTCATGGAGCATTCTGATGAAAACGGGCAAGGAGCACTGTGAATACAGGGGTCTTGGAGCATTGTGATGACTAGGGCATGGAGCATTGTGATGAGAAGGTCATGGAGCATTTTGATGACATGCATCATGGAGTTATTTGATGACAAGTGCATGGAGCATTGTGATTACAGGGGTCTTGGAACATTGTGATGACAAGGGCATGGAGCAATGAGAGCAGAAGACCAAGGAGCATTCTGATGGCCTGCGACATTGAGCTTTGTGATGACCAGGGCATGGAGCATAGAGATTACATGTGTCTTGGAGCATTGTGATGAAAAGGACATCGATTATTGTGATGAAAAAGGCATGGAGCCTTGTCATGACAGGATTTAAGGAGCATACAGACAACAAGTGTCAGGGAGCATTTTGATGACAAGTGTATTGAGCATTGTGAGGACAAACTTCATGGAGCATTGTGATGAGAAGACATTGATAATTGTGATGATGAGCGTCATGGGGCATTGTTATGACAAGTGATATGGAATATTGTGATCACAAGGGTTTGGAGCATTGTTATGACAGAGGTCATGGAGCATTTTGATTTCATTGTGATGAAAATAGCATGAAGCATTATGATGATGGGCATGGTGCATTGTGATGACAGGGTTCATGGATCATTGAGATGAAAATGGGCATAGAGCATTGTGATTACAGGTTTCTTGGAGCATTGTGATGAGAAGGGTCACGGAGCTTTGTGATGACAAGGCCATGGAACATCGTGATGGCAGGGGTCATGGAGCATTGTTATGTTAGGTGTAATGGAGCATTCTGATGGCAAGGGCATAGAGCATTGTGATGAGAAGGCCATGGAGCATTCTGATGACATGTGTCATGGAGCTTTGTGAAGACAAGGGCATGGAGCAATGTGAAGAGAGCGTTCATGGAGCATTGTGATGACAATGACATGGAGCATTGTGATGCCAACGGTCATGGATCTTTGTGATGAAAAAAGTCATGGAGCATTTTGATAGCAAGGGCGTTGTGCATTGTGATGAGAAGGACAGGGAGCATTCTGATGACAGGGTCATGGAGCAATTTGATGAAAAGTGTCATGGAACATTTTGATGACAGGTGTTATGGAACATTGTGATGTCAGGGGTCATCGAACATTTTGATGATAAGTGCATGTAGCATTGTGATGACAGGAGTCATGGAACATTGTGATGACAGGGGTGAGGGAGTATTGTGACAAATAGTGATGTAGCATTGTGATATCAGTGGTGAGAGAGCATTTTGATGAGAAGTGCATGGAGCATTGTGATGAAAAATTTTAAGGAGAATGTGATGACAAGTTTGTGGAGCACTGTGATGACAAGCGCATGGTGCATTGTGATGAAATGTGTCATGGAGCATTGTGCTGACAAGCACATGGAGCACTGTGATGACAAGGGTCAAAGAGCATTGTGATGAATAATTCATGGAGCTTTGTGGTTAAAAAGGTCACAGAGACTGTTGATATCGAGGGCATGGACCATTGTGATGACAAAGGTCATGAAGCATTGTGATGACTGGAGTCACGGAGCATGGTGATGACAGGGGTCATGGAGCATTGTGATAACAAGGGCATGGAGCATTGTGATGACAAGGGCATGGAACATTGGTCTAATAAGTTTCATGGATTATTGCGATGACAGTTGGACTGGTGCATTGTGATGACAAGGGCATGGAGCATTGTGATGACCAGGTCATGCAGTACTGTGAAGACAGGTGTCAGGGAGCATTGGGATGACATAAGTAATGGCCCATTTTGATGACAATGGCATGGAGCATTGTGATGACAAGTGTCATGGAGGATTCTGAAGACAAAGGTAATGGTGCACTGTGATGACAATGGCTTGGAGCATTGTGATGACAAGGGCCAGGGAGCATTGTGCTGACAAGTGCATGGAGAATTGTGATGACAAGGGTCATGGAGCACTCTGATGACAAGCTTGTGGAGTATTTTGATGACAATGGCATGGAGCATTTTGATGAAACCGGCATGGGGCATTGTGATGAAAAAGGCATGGAGCCTTTTCGTGACAGGGTTCAAGGAGCATTCTGATCAAAAGTGTCAGGGAGCATTGTGAGGACAAGTGTATTGAGAATTGTGATGACAAAGGTCATGTAGCATTGTGATGATAAGGGCATGGATTATTTTGATGACTTGCATCATGGAGCATTGTGATGACAAGTGTTATGGAACACTGTGATCACAAGGTTTTGGAGCACTGTGATGAGAGAGGGCATGGATCATTTTGATTTCAAGGAGCAGGGAGCATTGTGATGACAAGGGCATGAAACAATGTGATCCCAAGTTTCATGGAGGATTGTGATGACAATGGAAATGGAGTATTGTGATGACAAGCGCATAATGCATTGTAATGACAAGGTCAAGTAGCATTTTGCTGACAAAGGCATGGATCATTGTGATGACATGTGTCATGGAGCACTGTGATGACAAGTGTCACGGAGCATTGTGAATACAGGGGTCATGGTGCATTGGGATGACAAGGGCATGGATCATTGTGATGACAAGGGTCATGGAGCACTGGGCTAAAAATGTTCATGGAGTGTTGTGATGACAGGGGTAATGGAGCATTGTGATGACAAGAGTCCCGGATCATTGTGTTGTCAGGTGTCATGGAGTGTTGTGATGACAGTGGTCATGGAACATTTTGATGATATTGGCCATGGAGCATTGTGATGAGTAGGTCGTGGAGCATTGGGCTGAAAATGTTCATGGATTATTGTGATGAGAGGGGTCATGGAGCATTGTGATGACAAGGGAATGGAGCATGGTGATGACAAGGTCCTGGAGCATTGTGATGAGATGACCATGGAGACTTGTGATGACAAGTCTCATGGAGCATTCTGATGAAAAGGGGCATGGAGCATTGTGATTACAGGGGTCTTGGAACATTGTGATGACAAGGGCATGAAGCGTTGTGAGGAGAAGACCAAGGAGCATTCTGATGCCATGCGTCATTGCGCTTTGTGATGACAAGGACATGGAGCATTGAGATTACATGTGTCTTGGAGCATTGTGATGAAAAAGACATGGATTATTGTGATGAAAAAGGCATGGAGCCTTGTCATGACAGGATTCAAGGAGCATACAGACAACAAGTGTCAGGGAGCATGTTGATGACAAGTGTATTGAGCATTGTGAGGACAAACTTCATGGAGCATTGTGATGAGAAGACCATTGATAATTGTGATGACGAGCATCATGGGGCATTGTGATGACAAGTGATATGTAATATTGTGATCACAAGGGTTTGGAGCATTGTTATGACAGAGGTCATGGAGCATTTTGATTTCATTGTGATGACAATAGCATGAAACATTATGATGTTGGGCATGGTGCATTGTGATGACAGGGTTCATGGATAATTGAGATGAAAATGGGCATAGAGCATTGTGATTACAGGGTTCCTGGAGCATTGTGATGAGAAGGATCATGGAGCTTTGTGATTACTAAGCCATGGAATATCGTGATGGCAGGGGTCATGGAGCATTGTTATGTCAGGTGTAATGGAGCATTCTGATGGCAAGGGCGTGGAGCATTGTGATGGGAAGGCCATGGAGCATTCCTGATGACATGTGTCATGGAGCTTTGTGAAGACAAGGGCATGGAGCAATGTGATGAGAGCGTTCATGGAGCATTGTGATGACAATGACATGGAGCATTGTGATGCCAACGGTCATGGATCTTTGTGATGAAAAAAGTCATGGAGCATTTTGATAGCAAGGGCGTTGTGCATTGTGATGAGAAGGGCAGGGAGCATTGTGATAACAGGGTCATGGAGCAATTTGATGAAAAGTGTCATGGCACATTTTGATGACAGGTGTTATGGAACATTGTGATGTCAGGGGTCATCGAACATTGTGATGATAAGTGCATGTAGCATTGTGATGACAGGAGTCATGGAACATTGTGATGACAGGGGTGAGGGAGTATTGTGACAAATAGTGATGTAGCATTGTGATATCAGTGGTGAGAGAGCATTTTGATGAGAAGTGCATGGAAAAATATGATGGCAAATTTTAAGGAGAATGTGATGACAAGATTGTGGAGCACTGTGATGACAAGCGCATGGTGCATTGTGATGAAATGTTTCATGGAGCATTGTGCTGACAAGCACATGGAGAATTGTGATGACAAGGGTCAAAGACCATTGTGATGAAATGTTCATGGAGCATTGTGGTTAAAAATGTCAGAGACTGTTGATGACGACGGCATGGACCATTGTGATGACAAAGGTCATGAAGCATTGTGATGACGGGAGTCACGGAGCATTGTTATGACAGGGGTCATGGAGCATTGTGATAACAAGGGCATGGAGCATTGTGATGACAAGGGCATGGAACACTGGTCTAATATGTTTCATGGATTATTGCAATGACATTTGGAATGGCCCATTGTGATGACAATGGCATGGAGCATTGTGAAGCCAAGTGTCATGGAGAATTCTGATGACAAATGTAATGGAGCATTGTGATGACAATGGCTTGGAGCATTGTGATAACAAGGGTCAGGGAGCATTGTGCTGACAAGTGCATGGAGAATTGTGATGAGAATGGTCATGGAGCATTCTGATGACAAGCTTGTGGAGGATTTTGATGAAAATGGCCTGGAGAATTGTGATGAAAACGGCATGGAGCCTTTTCGTGACAGGTTTCAAGGAGCATTCTGATGACAAGTGTCAGGGAGCATTTTGATGACAAGTGTATTGAGAATTGTGATTACAAACGTCATGGAGCATTGTGATGAAAAGGGCATGGATTATTGTGATGACAGGCATCATGGAGCCTTGGGATGACAAGTTTTATGGAACATTGTGATCACTAGGTTTTGGAGCACTGTGATGACAGAGGTCATGGATCATTTTGATTTCAAGGAGCATGGAGCATTGTGATGACAATGGCAGGAAGCATTGTGATCCCAATTTTCATGGAGGATTGTGATGACAATGGAAATGGAGTATTGTGATGACAAATGCATAGAGTATTGTAATGACAAGGTCATGTAGCATTTTGCTGACAAAGGCATGGAGCATTGTGATGACAGGTGTCATGGAGCACTGTGATGACAAGTGTCAAGGAGCATTGTGAATACAGGGGTCATGGAGCATTGGGATGAAAAGGGCATGGATCATTGTGATGACAAGGGTCATGGAGCACTGGGCTGAAAATGTTCATGGAGTGTTGTGATGACAGGGGTCATGGAGCATAGTGATGACAAGGGAATGTAGCATTGTGATGACAAGTGTCCCGGATCATTGTGTTGTCAGGTGTCATGGAGTGTTTTGATGACAGTGGTCATGGAGCATTGTGGTGATATGGGCTATGGAGCATTGTGATGAGAATTTCGTAGAGCATTGGGCTGAAATATTCATGGATTATTGTGATGACAGCGGTCATGGAGCATTGTGATGACAAGGGAATGGAGCATGGTGATGACAAGGTCCTGGAGCACTGTGATGTGAAGACCATGGAACCTTGTGATGACAAGTCTCATGGAGCATTCTGATGAAAAGGCGCAGGGATCATTTTGATTACAGGGCTCTTGGAGCATTTTGATGACAAGGGCATGGAACATTATGATGAGAAGGCCATGGAGCATTCTGATGACATTCGTCATGGAGCTTTGTGATGACAAGTGCAAGGAGCATTTTGATCACAGGTGTCTTGGAACATTTTGATGAAAAGGGCATGGATCATTGTGATGAAATAGGCATGGAGCCTTGCCATGAAAGAGTGCACGGTGCATACTGAGGTCAATAGTCAGAGAGCATTGTGTTGACAAGGGTATTGAACATTGTGTTGACAAAAGTCATGGTGCATTGTGATGAGAAGACCATGGATAACTGTGGTGACCAGCGTCATGGGGCATTGTGATGACAAGTGTTATGGGACATTGTGATCACAAGGGTTTGCAGCATTGTGGTGACAGATGTCATGGAGCTTTTTGATTTCATTGTGATGACAATAGCATGAAGCATTATGATGATGGGCATGGTGCATTTGGATGACAACGTTCATGGAGCATTGTGATGAAAAGTGGCATGGAGCATTGGTCTGACAAGTTTCTTGGATTATTGTGATAAGAATGGGCATGGCACATTGTGATGACAAGGTCATGGAGCACTGTGATGACAAGGTCATGGATTATTGTGAAGAAAGGTGTCAGGGAGCATTGTGATGAAATATGTCATGTTCCAGTTTGATGACAATATCATGGAGCATTGTGATGCCAATTGTTATGGAGGATTGTTATGACAAAGTAAAGGAGCATTGTGATGACAAGGGCATGGAGCATTGTGATATCAAGGGCCATTGAGAATTTGAATGCCCTGGTCGTGAAACATTTTGATGAAAAGCGCATGGAGCTTCCTATGACAGGGGTCATGGAGCATTGCGATGACAATTGCATGGAGTATTGTGATGACAAGAGCATATAACATTGTGATGTGAAGTGCCATGGAGCACTGTAATGACAAGGACGTGGAGAATTGTGAGGACAAGAGACATTGAGATTTGAGATGACAAGGCATGGAGCATGGTGATGGCAAAACCGTGGAGCATTGTGATGAGAAGACCTTGGGTAATTGTGATGTCGAGCATCATGGAGCACTGTAATGACAAGGGGCATGAAGCATTGTGATGACAGTTGTCAGGGAGCAATGTGATGACAGGGGTCATGGAGCAATGTGATGACAAAGGCATGGAGCATTGTGATGACAAGGGCATGGAGCATTGCAATGTCAAGAGAATGGAGAATTGTGATGACAAGAGCATGTAACATTTTGATGAGAAGTGTCATGTAGCACTGTGATGAAAAGTACGTGGAGAATTTCGATGACAAGGGACATGGAGCATTTTGATAACCAGGGCATGGATCATTGTGATGACAGGGGTCATGAAGCATTATTATGACAAGGGCCATGGTGCATTCTGACATAAGATATCACTTATGAAGGGAATGTAAACATGGCTACATATGAACTGATTTAGGGAAGAGAACAGAGTCTCAGATTTAGAAAACACTCAAACGCTTGCTTAATGGGAAAGACAGGTGGGGAGATGCACAAAACAAAAGATTGATATTAGCAAAGGTACCGTTCCATAATCCAAAAACAAAAGAGACAAGCCCTACTCCTTCCTCAGTGAACGGAACTCAACATCCTTATTCCCCGCAGAGAAATATATCTGACTAGTAAGAATTTTAAAACCTATGTATTGATATGTCTCCGTAAGGTAACTAAGTGTGTCTAGTATGACATAAACATGGCAGGGAGAATCAGTTCAAACCCAATATAAAAATGAAATTCAAAACAAAACATAAAAACAGAACAATTCTTACACAATACCTTCTGGGTCGCTGATGAAACATGGAATGACCCTATCTACAACGACAGCTGGATGTGGCATAAGGCTGGACACTTGGGACTGAGAGGATTGGTGAGATTGGGTGAGCAAATGTAGACCCTTTAAAGCAATAATGTGTGGCACCCATTCCATCGGTCCCAACAGGCCAGGTTTAAGGGCATATTACTACAGCTATAATATGTACGGGAACCCTAGAGAATGGACACAGTGTGAATACGAAAGGTTTCTAAAACTCAACGAACAGTCCGTTTCCTGGTGCTCCCATTTGACTTTCCAACTGCTTTACTATCAATCTCCCAACTTGGAGAGACAGCACCTTTAACCTCCTGGTTCGCACAGGTTGCCAATTTGGCAGAGGATGAAAGGGAAGAGGGAGACCAGTGAGAGAGTAGCTGTTAGACATTTGTACGGGCACATGTCACTCTTACTTCACGGGAAGAAGAAGAAATAACCAAAGCCTCAGCCACCCACCGGGAACAAGTATAGGTACTGAACCAAAATATTGGACGTGCGTTCAGCTCACAAAAAAAAAAAACGAGTTAAATAATGTAGCTCAGTGCACAACAATTCACAAACAGGCAGAGTAATAAAGGACAACTATCGTCCAAAAATCTGTTGACGGAAGGCAACGAGGCAGACTTGAAAGCGAGGCAGAATAGCAGGAAACAGATTTCAAGAGGTACGTTGGAATCGCATTTAAGGCACAGGAAGAGGGGCACAACATCGACAATGATGCACTTGGCCTAAAAGGGCGTATGCGTTTTCTCCTGAATATATTCAGGAGAAAACGCATACACCCTTTTTGGCCAAGCAAGCATGCTGGCAATGCAAATCTACACTACAAAGTATCACTTCCCACTTGTCAAAAGGTACATCCACAAAATGGGTAAAAACCAAAAAGGCAAGACAGGCCCTGGAGAACAGGGAGCCTTGTTATGCTGATGGGCGGGATGTAAATTGCCAACTGCCTCTCTGGAGGAGTGCATTGTGTTCCCTAAAACAAGTAAAAAACAGAGCTACAGAGCCAAGGGTACTTTCAGTCTGGGGAATATACCTTGGGAAAGCAGAAAATCAATAAGACAGAGCCACCCCAAAATTTAGGGCTGCACTGCTTACAAGAACCTAAACTTGGGTACAGCTTAAATATCCCAGGAAATATAAATATGGTTTAAAATATTTTGGTAGTTACGTATGATGGGATATCCCTCAGCCATGAAATCAATGTCATAAGACCAGTAGCAGCAAAATGAGTGGATTCAGGTACGATGATTCTAACTGAAATAAGTCACACAGATAAAGAATCTTATCATAAGATATCACTTATGAAGGTCCTGTAAACATGGCTACACATGAACAGAGTTAGGAAAGCGAACAGAGACTCACATTTAGAAAACACTCTTATGCCTGCTTAAGGGGGAATATGAGGTGGGGTGCTGCAGAAAACCAGCGTTTGATATAACCACACGTACCATTTCAAAAACCAACTATGGAATATACAAGACCTACACCTTCCTCAGTGAAAGGAACTCAAAACTCGATATTTCCCAAAGAGGAATATATCTGACTAGTAAGAATATTAAAACCTATGTATTGATATGTTTCCGTAATGGAGTCAAGTGTGTCTAGACTGGCATAATCATTGCAGTGAGAATCAGCTCAAACCCACTATAAAAAGGAATTTCAAAAAAAACACAAAAAACATGGAAATTCTTTACAATTCCTTTAGGGGCTCTAATGAAACCTGGAATGACCCTATCTACAATGACAGCTGGATATGGCATAAGGCTGGACACTTGGGACTGAGAGGATTGTTGAGATTGGTTGAGCAAATGCACACCCTTTAAAGCAATAATGTGTGGCACCCATTCCATTTCTCCCAACTCTCCATGTTGAAGTCAATATTACTACAGCTATAACATTTACGGGAAACCTAGAGAATGGACACACTGTAAATACGAAAGGTTTCTAAAACTCAACTAATAGTCCCTCTCCTGGTGCTCCGGTTTTACTTTCCAACTGCTTTACTATCAATCTCCCAACTTGGAGAGACAGCCCCTTTATCCTCCTGGTTCGCACAGGTTGCCAATTTGGCAGAGGATAAAAGGGAAGAGGGAGAACCAATGAGAGAGTAGCTGACAGACATTTGGACGGGCATATGTCACTCTAATTTCCTGGCAAGAAGAAGAATTAACCAAAGTCTAAGCCACCCCCCGGGATCCAGATTACGTCCTGAATCAAAATTGTGGACTTGCGTTCAGCTCACAAAAAACGAGTTGAAAAATGAAGCTAAGGGGCACAGCAATTTACAAACTGGCAGAGTATTAAAGGACAACTATCGTCCAAAAATCTGTTGAGGGAAGGCAATGAGGGGGAATTGAAGGCGAGGGAGAATAGCAGGAAACAGATTTCAAGAGGTATGTTGGAATCATCTGTAAAGCACATGAAAAGGGGCAAAACTTCGACAATGATGCACTTGGCCAAAAACGGCATATGCGTTTTCTCCAGAATAAATTAAGGACAAAACGCATACGCACTTTTTGGCCAAGCAAGCAAGGGGGCAATGCAAATCTGCATTATAAAGAAGTATCACTCCCCAACGGTCAAAAGGGACATCCACAAAATGTGTAAATACCAGAAAGGCAAGACAGTCCCTGGAGAACAGGGAGCCTTGTTATGCTGATGGGCGGGATGTAAATTGCCAACTGCCTCTCTGGAGGAGTGCACTGTGTTCCCTAAAACAAGTAAACAACAGAGCTACAGAGCCAAGGGCACTTCCAGTCTAGGGAATATACCTTGGGAAAACTGAAAATCAATAAGACAGAGCCACCCCCAAATTTAGGGCTGCACTGCTTACAAGAACCTCAACGTGGGTACACCTTAAATATCCCAGGAAAGATAAAAATTGTTCAAAAAATTGTGGTACTTACGTATGATGGAATATCCCTCAGCCATGAAATCAATGTCATAAGACCAGTAGCATCAATATGAGTGGATTCAGGTACGATGATTCTAAGTAAAATAAGTCACACAGAAAAAGAATCTTATCATAAGATATCACTTATGAAGATCCTGTGAACATGGCTACTCATGAACTGAGTTAGGAAAGAGAACAGAGTCTCACATTTAGAAAACACTCTTATGCCTGCTTAAGGGGGAAGGAGAGGTGGGGTGATGCATAAAACCAGAGTTTGATATAAGCACAGGTACCGTTCCAAAAACCAACTATGGAATAGACAAGACCTACATACACCATCCTCAGTGCAAGGGTCTCAAAACCCCATATTTCCCGCAGAGGAATATATCTGACTAGTAAGAATCTTAAAATCTATGTTTTGATATGTCTCCATAAGGGAATCAAGTGTGTCTAGACTGGCATAAACATGGCAGCGAGAATCTGCTCAAACCCACTATAAAAAGGAATTTCAAAAACAAAACAAAAAAACAGGGAAATTCTTTTCAATTCCTTCAGGGTCTCTGATGAAACCTGGAATGTCCCTGTCTACAATGACAGCTCGATGTGGCATAAGCCTGGACACTTGGGACTGAGAGGATTGGTGAGATTGGGTGAACAAATGCAGACCCTTTAAAGCAATAATGCATGGCACTCTTTCCATGGGTTCCAAGTCTCCAGGTTGAAGGGATTATTACTACAGCTATAACATGTACGGGAAACCTAGAGAAGGGACACACAGTGAATACGAAAGGTTTCTAAAACTCAACGAATAGTCCCTCTCCTGGTGCTCCGGTTTGACTTTCCAACTGCTTTACTATCAATCTCCCAAATTGGAGAGACAGCCCCTTTAACCTCCTGGTTCTCACAGTTTGACAATTTGGGAGAGGAAGAAAGGAAAGAGGGAGAACCAATGAGAGAGTAGCTGTTAGGCACTTGGACGGGCATATGTCACTCTAATTTCCCGGCAGGAAGAAGAATTAACCAAAGTCTCAACCACACACTGGGAACCAGTATAGCTCCTGAAACAAAACTTTGGACTTGCATTCAGCTCACAAAAAACGAGTTGAAAAATGGAGCTCAGCAGCAGAGCAATTCACAATTAGGCATAGTAATAAAAGCCAACTATCATCCAGAAATCTGTTGAGGGAAAGCAACGAAGCGGACTTGAAAGTGAGGCCGAATAGCAGGAAACAGATTTCAAGAGGTACGTTGGAATCGTCTGTAAAGCACAGGAAGAGGGGCACAACTTCGACAATGATGCACTTGGCCAAAAAGGGCGTATGCATTTTCTCCTGAATATATGCAGGTGAAAACGCATATGCCTTTTCTGGCCAAGCAAGCAAGCGGGCAATGCAAATCTGCACTACAAAGAATTGTCACTTCCCACTGGTCAAAATGGATATCCAAAAAATGTGTAAATACCAGACAGGCAAGACAGGCCCTGGAGAACAGTGAGCCTTGTTATGCTGATGGGCGGGATGTAAATTGCCAATTGCCTCACTGGAGGAGTGCATTGTGTTCCCTAAAACAAGAAAACAACAGAGCTACAGAGGCAAGGGCACTTCCAGTGAACGGAATATACCTTGGGAAAACTGAAAATCAATAAGACAGAGACACCCCCAAATTTAGGGCTGCACTGCTTACAAGAACCTCAACTTGGGTACACCTTAAATTTCCCAGGAAATATAAAAATGGTTCCAAAAATTGTGGTACTTACGTACGATGGTATATCCCTCAGCCATGAAATCAATGTCATAAGACCAGTAGCATCAATATGAGAGGATTCAGGTACGGTGATTCTAAATAAAATAAGTCACACAGAAAAAGAAGTTATCATAAGATATCGCTTATGAAGATCCTGTAAACATGGCTACACATGAACTGAGTTAGGAAAGAGAACAGAGTCTCACATTTAGAAAACACTCTTATGCCTGCTTAAGGGGGAAGGAGAGGTGGGTTTATGCATAAAACCAGAGTTTGATATAAGCACAGGTACCGTTCCAAAAGCCAGCTATGGAATAGACAAGACCTACCTATACCTTCCTCAGTGAAAGGGATTCAAAACCCCATATTTCCCGCAGAGGAATATATCTGACCTGTAAGAAACTAAAAACCTATGTATTGATATGTCTCCGTAAGGGAATCAAGTGTGTCTAGACTGGCATAAACATGGCAGCGAGAATCAGCTCAAACCCACTATAAAAAGGAATTTCAAAAACAAAACAAAAAAAGAGGGACATTCTTTACAATTCCTTCAGGGTCTCTGATGAAACCTGGAATGACCCTGTCTACAATGACAGCTGGATGTGGCATAAGGTTGGACACTTGGGACTGAGAGGATTGGTGAGATTGGCTGAGCACATGCAGACCCTAGAAAGCAATAATGCATGGCACCCATTCCATGGGTCAGAACTCTACAGGTTTAAGGGAATATTACTACAGCTATAACATGTACGGGAAACCTAGAGAATGGGCACACTGTGAATACGAAAGATTTCTAAAACTCAACGAATAGTCCCTCTCCTGGTGCTCCGGTTTGACTTTCCAAGTGCTTTACTATCAATCTCCCAACTTGGAGAGACAGCGCCTTTAACCTCCTGGTTCTCCAAGTTAGCCAATTTGGCAGAGGATGAAAGGGAAGAGGGAGAACCAATGAGAGAGATGCTGTTAGGCATTTGGACGGGCATATGTCACTCTAATTTCCCAGCAGGAAGAAGAATTAACCAAATTTGCAGCCACCCTCCGCGAACCAGTATAGGTCCTGAACCAAAATTTTGCACATGCGTTCAGCTCACAAAACATGCGTTGAAATATGGAGCTCAAGGGCACAGCAATTCACAAACTGGCAAAGTAATAAAGGACAACTATCATCCAAAAATCTGTTGAGGGAAGGCAACGAGGCGGACTTGAAAGCGAGGCAGAATAGCAGGAAACAGATTTTAAGAGGTACGTTGGAATCACCTGTAAGGCACAGGAAGAGGGGCACAACTTCGACAATGATGCACTTGGCCAAAAAGGGCGTATGCATGTTCTCCTGAATATATGCAGGAGAAAACGCATATGCCCTTTTTGGCCAAGCAAGCAAGCAGGCAATGCAAATCTGCAGTACAAAGAAGTATCACTTCCCACCAGTCAAAAGGGACATCCAAAAAATGTGTAAATACCAGAAAGGCAAGACAGGTCCTGGAGAACAGGGAGCCTTGTTATGCTGATGGGCGGGATGTAAATTGCCAACTGCCTCTCTGGAGGAGTGCATTGTGTTCCCAAAAACATGTAAACAACAGAGCTACAGAGCCAAGGGCACTTCCAGTCTAGGGAATATACCTTGGGGAAATTGAAAATCAATAAAACACAGCCACCGTCAAATTTAGGGCTGCACTGCTTACAAGAACCTCAACTTGGGTATACCTTAAATATCCCAGGAATGATAAAAATGATTCAAAAAATTGTGGTACTGAAAAAATAGAGAGACATCCGGGTAAGATGGCGGAAGAGTAAGACGCGGAGATCACCTTCCTCCCCACGGATACACCAGAAATACAACTACACGTGGAACAACTCCTACAGAACACCTACTGAACGCTGGCAGAAGACCCAGACCTCCCAAAAGGCAAGAAACCCCCCCACATACCTGGGTAGGGCAAAGCGGAGAGATCCCCACACAGAGGATCAGTGCCGAGCGGCACTCACCAGCCCGAGAGGCTTGTCTGCTCACCTGCCAGGGCACGCAGCGCTGGAAGCTGAGGCTCAGGCTTCGGTCAGAGCACAGGGAGAGGACTGGGGCTGGCGGTGAGAACTCAGCCTGAAGAGGGCTAATGTGCCATAGCTAGCCGGGAGGGAGTCCGGGAAAACTCTGGAGCTGCCGAAGAGGCAAGAGACTTTTTCTTCCCTCTTGGTTTCCTGGTGCGCGAGGAGAGGGGATTAAGAGCGCTGCTTAAAGGGGCTCCACAGACGGGCGCGAGTCGCGACTGAAAGCACGGAGCCCAGAGACGGGCGTGGGACGCTGGGGCTGCTGCTGCCGCCGCCAAGAAGCCTGTGTGTGAGCGCAGGTCACTGCCCACACTGCCCTTCCGGGAGCCTGTGCAGCCCGCCACTGCCGGGGTCCCAGGATCCAGGGGCGGCTTCCCTGGGAGAACGCATGGCGCCCCTCGGGCTGCTGCAACGTCACGCTGACCTCTGCCGCTGCAGGCTCGCCCCGCACTCCGTGCCCCTCCCTCCCTTCCGGCCTGAGTGAGCCAGTGTCCCCGAAGAGGCTGCTCCTTTAACCCTGTCCTGCTGAGCAAAGAACAGACGCCCTCCGGCGACCTACATGCAGAGGCGGGGCCAAATCCAAAGCTGAGACCCAGGAGCTGTGAGAACAAAGAAGAGAAAGGGAAACCTCTCCCAGCAGCCTCAGAAGCAGCGGATTAAAGCTCCACAGTCAACTTGATGTACCCTGCATCTGTGGAATACATGAATAGACAACACATCATCCCAAATTGAGGAGCCCGGAGTCAGTGCTGTGCCTCTGAGGTGGGAGAGCCAACTTCAGGACACTGGTCCACAAGAGACCTCCCAGCTCCACATAATATCAAACGGCAAAAATCTTCCAGAGATCTCCATCTCAACACCAGCACCCAGCTTCACTCAACGACCAGCAAGCTACAGTGCTGGACACCCTAAGCCAAACAACTAGCAAGACAGGAACACAACGCCACCCATTAGCAGAGAGGTGGCCTAAACTCATAAAAAGTCTGCAGACACCCCAAAACACACCACCAGACGTGGACCTGCCCACCAGAAAGACAAGATCCAGCCTCATCCACCAGAACACAGGCACTAGTCCCCTCCACCAGGAAGCCTACACAACCCACTAAACCAACCTTAGCCACTGGGGACAGACACCAAAAACAACAGGAACTACGAACCTGCAGCCTGCAAAAAGGAGACCCCAAACACAGTAACATAAGCAAAATGAGAAGACAGAAAAACACACAGCAGGAGAAGGAGCAAGATAAAAACCCACCAGACCTAACAAATGAAGAGGTAATAGGCACTCTACCTGAAAAAGAATTCAGAATAATGATGGTAAAGATGATCCAAGATTCTATTTCCCAGATCCAAAATCTTGGAAATAGAATAGACAAAATGCAAGAAACAGTTAACAAGGACCTAGAAGAACTAAAGATGAATCAAGCATCGATTAAAAACACAATACATGAAATAAAAAATACTCTAGATGGGATCAATAGCAGAATAACTGAGGCAGAAGAACGGATAAGTGAGGTGGAAGATAAAATAGTGGAAATAACTGCTGCAGAGCAAAATAAAGAAAAAAGAATGAAAAGAACAGAGGACAGTCTCAGAGACCTCTGGGACAACATTAAACGCACCAACATTCGAATTATAGGGGTTCCAGAAGAAGAAGAGAAAAAGAAAGGGACTGAGAAAATATTTGAAGAGATTATAGTTGAAAACTTCCCTAATATGGGAAAGGAAATCATTAATCAAGTCCAGGAGGCACAGAGAGTCCCATACAGAATAAATCCAAGGAGAAATACGCCAAGACACATATTAATTAAACTGTCAAAAATTAAACACAAAGAAATCATATTAAAAGCAGCAAGGCAAAAACAACAAATAACACACAAGGGAATCCCCATCAGGATAACAGCTGATCTCTCAGCAGAAACTCTACAAGCCAGAAGGGAGTGGCAGGACATAATTAAAGTGATGAAGGAGAAAAACCTGCAACCAAGATTACTCTACCCAGCAAGGATCTCATTCAGATTTGATGGAGAAATTAAAACGTTTACAGACAAGCAAAAGCTGAGAGAGTTCAGCACCACCAAACCAGCTTTACAACAAATGCTAAAGGAACTTCTTTAGGCAAGAAACACAACAGAAGGAAAAGACCTACAATAACGAACCCAAAACAATTAAGAAAATGGGAACAGGAACATACATATCAATAATTACCTTAAATGTAAATGGACTAAATGCTCCCACCAAAAGACACAGGTTGGCTGAATGGATACAAAAACAAGACCCATATATATGCTGTCTACAAGAGACCCACTTCAGACCTAGAGACACATACAGACTGAAAGTAAGGGGATGGAAAAAGATATTCCATGCAAATGGAAACCAAAAGAAAGCTGGAGTAGCAATTCTCATATCAGACAAAATAGACTTTAAAATAAAGACTACTAGAAGAGACAAAGAAGGACACTACATAATGATCAAGGGATCGATCCAAGAAGAAGATATAACAATTGTAAATATTTATGCACCAAACATAGGGGCACCTCAATACATAAGGCAAATACTAACAGCCATAAAAGGAGAAATCAACAGTAACACAATCATAGTAGGGGACTTTAACACCCCACTTTCACCCATGGACAGATCATCCAAAATGAAAATAAATAAGGAAACACAAGCTTTAAATGATACATTAAACAAGATGGACTTAATTGATATTTATAGGACATTCCATCCAAAAACAACAGAATACACATTTTTCTCAAGTGCTCATGGAACATTCTCCAGGATAGATCATATCTTGGGTCACAAATCAAGCCTTGGTAAATTTAAGAAAACTGAAATTGTATCAAGTATCTTTTCCGACCACAATGCTATGAGACTAGATATCAATTACAGGAAAAGAGCTGTAAAAAATACAAACACATGGAGGCTAAACAATACACTACTTAATAACGAAGTGATCACTGAAGAAATCAAAGAGGAAATTAAAAAATACCTAGAAACAAATGACAATGGAGACACGACGACCCAAAACCTATGGGATGCAGCAAAAGCAGTTCTAAGAGGGAAGTTTATAGCAATACAATCCCACCTTAAGAAACAGGAAACATCTCGAATAAACAACCTAACCTTGCACCTAAAGCAATTAGAGAAAGAAGAACAAAAACATCCCAAAGTTAGCAGAAGGAAAGAAATCATAAAAATCAGATCAGAAATAAATGAAAAAGAAATGAAGGAAACGATAGCAAAGATAAATAAAACTAAAAGCTGGTTCTTTGAGAAGATAAACAAAATTGATAAACCATTAGCCAGACTCATCAAGAAAAAAAGGGAGAAGACTCAAATCAATAGAATTAGAAATGAAAAAGGAGAAGTAACAACTGACACTGCAGAAATACAAAAGATCATGAGAGATTACTATAAGCAACTCTATGCCAATAAAATGGACAACCTGGAAGAAATGGACAAATTCTTAGAAATGCACAACCTGCCAAGACTGAATCAGGAAGAAATAGAAAATATGAACAGACCAATCACAAGCACTGAAATTGAAAATGTGATAAAAAATCTTCCAACAAACAAAAGCCCAGGACCAGATGGCTTCACAGGCGAATTCTATCAAGCATTTAGAGAAGAGCTAACACCTATCCTTCTGAAACTCTTCCAAAATATAGCAGAGGGAGGAACACTCCCAAACTCATTCTACGAGGCCACCATCACCTTGATACCAAAACCAGACAAGGATGTCACAAAGAAAGAAAACTACAGGCCAATATCACTGATGAACATAGATGCAAAAATCCTCAACAAAATACTAGCAAACAGAATCCAACAGCACATTAAAAGGATCATACACCATGATCAAGTGGGGTTTATTCCAGGAATGCAAGGATTCTTCAATATACGCAAATCAATCAACGTGATACACCATATTACCAAATTGAAGGAGAAAAACCATATGATCATCTCAATAGATGCAGAGAAAGCTTTCGACAAAATTCAACACCCATTTATGATAAAAACCCTGCAGAAAGTAGGCATAGAGGGAACTTTCCTCAACATAATAAAGGCCATATATGACAAACCCACAGCCAGCATCGTCCTCAATGGTGAAAAACTGAAACCATTTCCACTAAGATCAGGAACAAGACAAGGTTGCCCACTCTCACCACTCTTATTCAACCTAGTTTTGGAAGTTTTAGCCACAGCAATCAGAGAAGAAAAGGAAATAAAAGGAATCCAAATCGGAAAAGAAGAAGTAAAGCTGTCACTGTTTGCAGATGACATGATACTATACATAGAGAATCCTAAAGATGCTACCAGAAAACTACTAGAGTTAATCAATGAATTTGGTCAAGTTGCAGGATACAAAATTAATGCACAGAAATCTCTGGCATTCCTATATACTAATGATGAAAAATCTGAAAGTGAAATCAAGGAAACACTCCCATTTACCATTGCAACAAAAAGAATAAAATATCTAGGAATAAACCTACCTAAGGAGACAAAAGACCTGTATGCAGAAAATTATAAGACACTGATGAAAGAAATTAAAGATGATACAAATAGATGGAGAGATGTACCATGTTCTTGGATTGGAAGAATCAACATTGTGAAAATGACTCTACTACCCAAAGCAATCTACAGATTCAATGCAATCCCTATCAAACTACCACTGGCATTTTTCACAGAACTAGAACAAAAAATTTCACAATTTGTATGGAAACACAAAAGACCCCGAATAGCCAAAGCAATCTTGAGAACGAAAAATGGAGCTGGAGGAATCAGGCTCCCTGACTTCAGACTATACTACAAAGCTACAGTAATCAAGAGAGTATGGTACTGGCACAAAAACAGAAAGATAGATCAATGGAACAGGATAGAAAGCCCAGAGTTAAACACACGGACATATGGTGACCTTATCTTTGATAAAGGAGGCAGGAATGTACAGTGGAGAAAGGACAGTCTCTTCAATAAGTGGTGCTGGGAAAACTGGATAGGGACATGTAAAAGTATGAGATTAGATCACTCCCTAACACCATACACAAAAATAAGCTCAAAATGGATTAAAGACCTAAATGTAAGGCCAGACACTCTCAAACTCTTAGAGGAAAACATAGGCAGAACACTCTATGACATAAACCACAGCAAGATCCTTTTTGACCCACCTCCTAGAGAAATGGAAATAAAGACAAAAATAAACACATGGGACCTAATGAAACTTAAAAGCATTTGCACAGCAAAGGAAACCATAAACAAGACCAAAAGACAACCCTCAGAATGGGAGAAAATATTTGCAAATGAAGCAACTGACAAAGGATTAATCTCCAAAATATATAAGCAGCTCATGCAGCTCAATAACAAAAAAACAAACAACCCAATCCCAAAATGGTCAGAAAACCTAAACAGACATTTCTCCACAGAAGATATACAGACTGCCAACAAACACATGAAAGGATGCTCAACATCTTTGCTCATTAGAGAAATGCAAATCAAAACTACAATGAGATATCATCTCACACCAGTCAGAATGGCCATCATCAAAAAATCTAGAAACTATAAATGCTGGAGAGGGTGTGGAAAAAAGGGAACACTCTTGCACTGCAGGTGGGAATGTGAATAGGTACAGCTGCTATGGAGAACGGTATGGAGGTTCCTTAAAAAACTACAAATAGAACTACCATATGACCCAGCAATCCCACTACTGGGCATTTACCCTGAGAAAACCATAATTCAAAAAGAGACATGTACCAAAATGTTCATAGCAGCCCTATTTACAATAGCCCGGAGATGGAAACAACCAAAGTGTCCATCATCGGATGAATGGATAAAGAAGATGTGGCACATATATACAATGGAATATTTCTCAGCCATAAAAAGAAATGAAATTGAGCTATTTGTAATGAGGTGGATAGACCTAGAGTCTGTCATACAGAGTGAAGTAAGTCAGAAAGAGAAAGACAAATACTGTATGCTAACACATATATATGGAATTTAAGAAAAAAAAATGTCATGAAGAACATAGGGGTAAGACAGGAATAAAGACACAGACCTACTAGAGAATGGACTTGAGGATATGGGGAGGGGGAAGGGTAAGCTGTGACAAAGTGAAAGAGTGGCATGGACATATATACACTACCAAACGTAAGGTAGATAGCTAGTGGGAAGCAGCCGCATAGCACAGGGAGATCAGCTCGGTGCTTTCTGACTGCCTGGAGGGGTGGGATAGGGAGGGTGGGAGGGAGACGCAAAAGGGAGGGGATATGGAAACATATGTATATGTATAACTGATTAAATTTGTTATAAGGCAAAAAAAAAAATTGTGGTACTTACGTACGATGGAATATCCCTCAGCCATGAAATCAATGTCATAAGACCATTAGTAGCAAAATGAGGGGATTCAGGTACGATGATTCTAAGTGAAATAAGTCACACAGAAAAAGAAGCTTATCATAAGATAACACTTATGAAGATCCTGTAAACATGGCTACACATGAACTGAGTTAGGAAAGAGAACAGAGTCTCACACTTAGAAAACACTCTTATGCCTGCTTAAGGGGGAAGGAGAGGTGGGGTGATGCATAAACCAGAGTTTTATATGAGCACAGGTACCGTTCCAAAAACCAACTATGGAATAGACAAGACCTACCTATACCTTCCTCAGTGAAAGGGACTCAAAACCCCATATTTCCCGCAGAGGAATATATCTGACTATTAAGAATCTTAAAACCTATGTATTGATATGTCTCTGTAAGGGAATCAAGTGAGTCTAGAGAGCCATAAACATGGCAGCTAGAATCTGCTCAAACCCCCTATAAAAAGGAATTTCAAAAACAAAACAAAAAAACAGGGAAATTATTTACAATTCCTTCAGGGTCTCTGATGAAACGTGGAATGACCCTGTCTACAATGACAGCTGGATGTGGCATAAGGCTGGACACTTGGGACTGAGAGGATTGGTGAGATTGGGTGAGCAAATGCAGACCCTTTAAAGCAATAATGCATGGCACCCATTCCATGGGTCCCAACTCTCCAGGTTGAAGGGAATATTACTACAGCTATAACATGTACGGGAAACCTAGAGAATGGACACACTGTGAATACGAAAGGTTTCTAAAACTAAACGAATATTCCCTCTCCTGGTGCTCCAGTTTGACTTTCCAACTGCTTTACTATCAATCTCCCAACTTGGAGAGACAGCCCCTTTACCCTCCTGGTTCTCACAGATTGCCAATTTGGCAGAGGATGAAAGGGAACAGGGAGAACCAATCAGAGAGTAGCTGTTAGGCATTTGGACGGGCACATGTCACTCTTATTTCCCGGGAGGAAGAAGAATTAACCAAAGTCTCAGCCACCTACTGGCAACCAGTAGAGGTCCTGAACCAAAATACGGGACTGGCGTTCAGCTCACTAAAAACGAGTTAAAAAAAGGAGCTATAGGGCAGAGCAATTCACAAACTGGCAGAGTAATAAAGGACAACTGTCATCCAAAAATCTTTTGAGGGAAGGCAACGAGGCAGACTTGAAAGTGAGGCAGAATACCAGCAAACAGATTTCAAGAGGTACGTTGGAATCACCTTTAAAGCACAGGAAGAGGGGCACAACTTCGACAATGATGCACTTGGCCAAAAAGGGCGTATGCGTTTTTTCATGAATATATTGAAGAGAAAACCCATACGCCCTTTTTGGCCAAGCAAGCAAGCGGGCAATGCAACTCTGCACTCCAAAGAAGTATCACTTCTCACAGGTCAAAAGGCACATCCACAAAATGGATAAAAAGCAGAAAGGCAAGACAGGCCCTGGAGAACAGGGAGCCTTGTTATGCTGATGGGCGGGATATAAATTGCCAACTGCCTCACTGGAGGAGTGCATTGTGTTCCATAAACAAGTAAACAACCGAGCTACAGAGCCAAGGGCACTTCCAGTCTAGGGAATATACCTTGGGAAAACTGAAAATCAATAAGACAGTGCCACCCCAAAGTTTAGGGCTGCACTGCTTACAAGAACCTCAACTTGCATACAACTTAAATATCCCAGGAAAGATTAAAATGGTTCAAAAAATTGTGTTACTTACATACGATGGACTACCCCTCAGCCATGAAATCAATGTCATAAGGCCAGTAGCAGCAAAGTGAGTGGATTCAGGTACGATGATTCTAAGTGAAATAAGTCACACAGAAAAAGAAACTTATCATAAGATATCACTTATGAAGATCCTGTAAACATGGCTACATATGAACTGAGTTAGGAAAGATAACAGAGTACCAAATCTTATCATAAGATTTCACTATTTTGGGAATGTACACTTGGCTACGAATGAACTGAATTACAAACACAACAGAGTCACACACTTAGAAAACAATATTCTGCCTTCTTAACGGGAAAGGCGAGGTGAGTTGATGCATAAAACCACAGTTTTAAATTAGCACAGATACCGTTACATAAACCAAGTATGTAATAGACATCACCTACTCCCTGCACCATGAACTCGACTCAAAACCCCCTATTCATTGCAGAGGAATATATCTGACTCCAAGAATTTTAAAACATATGTATTATCATGTCTCCATAAAGGAGTCATGTGTGTGTATAACGGCATGAACACAGCACTGAAATTCAGCTAAATACCCTTATAAAAATAAATTTCAAAAGCAAAATGCAAAAACAGTGAAACAGAGGGAAAGCCTTAAGAATTACGTTCAGGGCCTGTGATGCAACCTGGACTGTCCACCTTTACACCCACAGCTGGATGAGACATAAAACTGGACACTTGGGGCTGACAAGACTGTTGAGGTTGTGTGAGCAAAAGAACACCACTTAGAGCAATACTGTGTACTACCCATTCTAGTGGTCCCAACTCTCCAAGTTTAAGGGAATCTCCTACAGTTAAAGCATGCATGGGAAACCCAGTGGATGGTACACTGTGTAATTGGGAAAGTTTTCTAAAAGGTACCTCATTTTTCCTTTTGTCATGCTGGGCTTCGCATTCCATCTGCATTACTAAAAATCCCCCCACTTGGAGTGTCAGTGCCTTTACCCTCCTGTTATGCACAGTTTGCAAATTGTGCAGAGGATGAACAGGAAGAGGGGAAACAAATGACAGATAAGCTGTAGGTGTTTGGATGGGCACATGTCACACTAGGTTCCCATCAGCAAGAAGAATTAACCAAAGGCTCAGCCTGACACCCCAGAACCAGACTAGGGCCTACAGCCATCCTGCGGTATTGCAGCCAGCTCACAAAGAGGCCAGTTGAAAAATGGAAATCAGGGGCACAGCAATTCACAACCTTGCAGAGTTATAAAGGACAACTATCATCCAGAAATATATTGAGGTAAGGCAGTGAAGAGGATTTGAATGCAAGGCAGAATTGAAGGAAACAGATTTCAAGAGGTAGATTGGAGTTGTCTTTAAAGCACATGAAAAGTGACAGAACTTCGACAATATTGCCCTTGGCCGAAAAGGGAGTATGTGTATTTTGTTGAATATATTCGGGAAAAAATGCATATGCCCTTTTTGGCTAAGCAAGCCCTCAGGCATTGCAAATCCACACTACATAGAAGTGTCCCTTACCTCCAGTCAAAAGGGTCATCCACAAATAGTGTAAAAACCACAAATGCAGGACAGGCCATGGAGAAAAGGGAATCTGGTTATGCCGATGGACAGGATGTAAATTGCCAACAGCCTCTCTGGAGAACTGTATGTTGTTTTCTAAAACAGAGCTACAGAGCATAGCACACTTCCACTCATGGACGTGTATTTTGGGAAAACTAAAAATCCACAACACACAGCCAGCCCAAAGTTTAAGGCTGCTCTGTTTACAAGAACCTCGACTTCGGTACACTTTAAATATCCCAGGAAAGGGAAAAAACTGGATATAGATGTTGTGGTACTTATATACAATGGAATGTCACTCAGACATAAAAGCAATGTCATAAGGCCAATAGCAGCATAATGAGTGGCTTTAGGTATGATGATGCTAAGTGAAATGAGCCACAAAGAAAAAAAAATATTGTAATATATCACTTATAGAGGGAATGTAAACATGGCTACACATTAACTGAATTTCAAATGTGAACAGAGTTACACATTTAGAAAACACACTTATTCCTCCTTAAGGGGAAAGGTGACGTGGGGTGATGTGTAAAAGCAGAGTTTGAAATTAGCACAGATCCCATTCCATATACCAAATATGTAATAGATAAGACCTACTCCTTTCTCAATGAACTGGACACAAAACACCCTATTCACTGAAGAGGAATATATCTGACTGGTAATAAACTTGAAACCTATGTATTTATATGTCTGCATAATGGAATCAAGTGTATGTAGATTGGCATAAACACAGATCAATGGAACAGGACAGAAAGCCCAGAGATAAACCTACATACCTATGGCTATCTCATCTATGACAAAGGAGCTAAGGATATACAATGGAGAAAAGACAGTCTCTTCAGTAATTGGTGCTGGGAAAACTGGACCCCTACACATAAAAGAATGAAATTAGAACACTCCATAACACTATACACAAAAATAAACTCTAAATTGATTAGAGATCTAAATATAAGACCAGACACTATAAAAGACTTAGAGGAAACCATAGGCAGAACACTCTATGACATAAATCACAGCAAGATCCTTTTTGACCCACCTCCTAGAGAAATGGAAATAAAAACAGAAATCAACAAATGGGACCTAATGAAACTTAAAAGCTTTTACACAGTACAGGAAAACATAAACAAGATGCAAAAACAACCCTCAGAATGGGAGAAAATATTTTCAAATGAAGCAATTGACAAAGGATTAATCTCCAAACTTTACAAGCACCTCATGTAGCTCAATATCACAAAAACAAACAACCCAATCCAAAAACGGGCAGAAGACCTAAATAGACATTTCTCCAAAGAAGATATACAGATTACCAAGAAACACATGAAAGGATGTTGAACGTTACTAATCATTAGAGAAATGCAAATCAAAACTACGGTGAGGTATCACCTCACAGCCATCAGAGTGGCAATCATCAAAAATATCTACAAAACAATAAATGCTGGAGAGGCCTTTATTGGAGAAAAGGGAACACACTTGCACTGTGGGTGGGAATGTAAATTGATATGGGCACTAGGGAGAACAGTACGGAGGTTCCTTTAAATAACTAACAATAGAAGTACCATATGACACAACAATCCAACTACTGGGCATTTGCCTTGTGAAAACCATAATTCAAAAAGAGTTATGTAGAAAAATGTTCATTGCAGCTCTATTTACAATAGTCAGGACATGGAAGCAACCTAAGTGTCCATCGACAGATGAATGTTTAAAGAAGATCTGGCACATATATACAATGGAGTATTACTCAGCCATAAAAAGAAGCAAAACTGAGTTAGTTGTACTGAGGTGGATGGACTTCGAATTTGTCCTACACAGTGAAGTAAGTCAGAAAGGGAAAAACAAATACTGTATGTTAACAAAGATATACGGAATCTAATGAAGAAAAAAAAAAGATTTTGAAGAACCTAGTGGCAGGACAGGATTAAGGACACAGACATAGAGAAAGGACTTGAGGACACCGGAAGGGGGATGGGTAAGCTGGGACGAAGTGAGAGAGTGGCATGGACATAAATACATTACCAAATGTAACACCAATAGGTACTGGGAAGCAGCCACATAGAACAGGGAGATCAGCTTGGTGCTTTGTGACCACATAAAGGGGTGGGATATGGGGTGTGAGAGGGAGATGCAAGAGGGAGGGGATCTGGTGATATTTGTATAGGTATAGCTGATTCACTTTTTTATACAGCAGAAACGAACACTCCATTGTAAAGCAATTACACTCCAATAAACGTGTAAAAGGAAAAAAAAAAGAAAGCACAGGGATAAACCTACACATCTATGGTCACCTAATCTATGAAAAAGGAGGCAAGACTATACAATGGAGATAAGACAGTCTCTTCAATCATTGGTGCTGGGAAATATGGACAGCTACATGTAAAAGAATGAAATTAGAACACTCCCCAACACCATACATAAAAATATATTCAAAATGGATTAGAGACCTTAATGTAAGACCGGATAGTATAAAACTCTGAGAGGAAAACTTACGAAGGATACTCTGACGTAAATCACAGCAAGATCTTTTTTGATCCACCTCTTATAGTAATGAAATAAAAAAGAAAACTAAACAGATGGGACCTAAGGGAACGTAAAAGCTTTTGCAAAGCAAAGGAAACTACAAACAAGATGAAAAGACAACCCTCAGAATGGCAGAAAATATTTGCAAACGAATCAATGGACAAATGATTAATCTCCAATATATATAAACAGCTCATGCAGCTCAATATTAATAAAACAAACAACCCAATACAAAAATGGAAGAAGATATAAATAGACATTTCTTCCAAGAAGACATAGAGGTGGCCAGTACGCACATGAAAATCTGCTCAACATCACTAATTATTAGAGAAATGGAAATGGAAACTACAATGAGGTGTCATGTCACACCTCTTAGAATGGGCATCAACAGAGAATCTACAAACAACAAATGCTGGAGAGGGTGTGGAGAAAAGGAACCTTCTTCCACTATTGTTGGGAATGTAAATTGATACAGTCTCTATGGGGAACAGTATGGAGGTTCCTTAAAAAAGTAAAAATTGAATTACCATATAATCCAGCAATCCCACTACTGGACATATACCCAGAGAAAACCATAAATCAAAAAGACACATACACCACAATGTTCATTGCAACACTATTTACAATAGCCAGGTAATGAAAGCAAACTAAGTGCCCACAGACAGACGAATGGATAAAGATGTGGTACATATATACAATGGAATATTACTCAGCCATACATAGGAATGAAATTGGGTCATTTGTAGAGACCTTAATGGATCTAGAGACTGTCATACGGAGTGAAGTAAGTCAGAAAGAGAAAAACAAATATTGTGTATTAATGCATATATGTGGAACCTAGAAAAATGGGACAGATGAACCGGTTTGCAGGGCAGAGATAGAGACACAGATGTAGAGAACAAACATATGGACACCAAGGGGGAAACGCCATGTGAGGGTGGTGGTGGGATGAATTGGGAGACTGGGATTCACATGTGCACACTTATATGTATAAAATAGATATCCAATAAGAACCTGATGTATAAAAGAAATAAATTTAAAAAAAATAAAAATAAATAGCATTTAATAAAAGAAAAGAGAAAAAAAGTTTTTCCCTTCACATAGACGTCTTTATATTAATGCATTATTTCCATGTTTATATCTCCAAATTTAAAAAAAAAGAGGAATAAATAAAATCTACCTTGAACCAAAAAGAAAAAAAAAATACAGAACCCACCAGTTATACAGAGGAAAATCGTATCAGGGCACTTGCTCCAGTGGTAAAAAATTCTTAAGTTGGTCAGAGGTGGGAAATCGTCTCGCATGGAGTCAGCAGCGCTCCCCCTGACAAGGAGCATCCTCATTGCAAAGCTGGGGGGACTGTGTTGAGGCGTCTGTGAGTAAATGTGAGCTGAGCCCCAGTCCTGCTGCAGCTGAACTCTTCCCACCCTTTCCAGGTAAAACACCTGAATATGTACAAGCACTTGCAAGCCTAGAGGAAGGGCTGTGGAGCCACACCAGTGACAGCACGCAGGCCGACTTGGTGCCTGCAGGCCAGTCAGGATGCTCCTGGCCCCAGATGCTCTTCTGGAAGCTTTCCATTTCCCTGCCTGAGATACCCCTCCTGCCACGGCCCCCACTGCTTTTTTACTTCCTCACCTCTGCCTGGGGAGAAATTCAAGCGGCAGGTATGGATGACACATCCTCTTCTTTAGCAGGTGGCAGCCTAGCAACTCCTGTGGAAAGTCCAGCAGAGCCCCACTCACACTGGGCCACCCACAAAGCCACGGCCCCTCACTCCCTACCACCACCCCAGCCCCGGCACTGCTGACGGGGCAGAGAATATGGCATCAGGCACAGCTAAAGGGGCTCTAGCTGCCTGTAGAGGTGTTTATATTGACCTCAACCCAGGCACACCTGGGGAGGGCTGGTAGGCAGTGTCAGGCTGCCCAAATCAGCCAATCCTCACCCCTCAGGGGCTCACAGTAGCAGAAAATGAACCTTGCTAAACGGGCCAGGCCCAAGGAACAGGTGTGGGCCCTTGAGAGTCAGGCTAGACAAGGGGCTGCAACTGCCGCTTGTTTTCTTATCATTTTATCTGGTCCATGAGTGGAAAACAACTTCAAGAAGACCCTATCCTAATGAGAGGAACCCAGGAGTCAGGGAGAGGAGTGATGGTGGGTGGAGACAGAGGCCTGGTGCCCTGGCTGCAGTGGAAGTGTCTGGAAGACCAGGCAGAGAGAGACTGCACAGAGTGATAGCCAGGGTCACAGACCTGTCAGAGCTGCTGTTTTTTAGGTCAAGTCCTGCTCTGAGGTATTCTGTGTCAGCTGTGAGCGACAGGAGAACTGGGGGTTCTCTGCAAGGTGGGCTATGTGCACTGTTCCTGTGTGTCCAGCCCTGCTTGGGTACCTGCCCATGGGTGCTCTGTAACCTGGGAAGGGCCTGACTAGGAGAGCCCCATGGGCTGCTGGGTAGCTGCACAGGTGAGCTCCATACCCTGGGAGGGACTTGAACACGAGAGCCCCGTGGGCTGTGGGGATGGGTGGTGCAGCCCAGGTGAGCTCCATATCCTGGGATTGGCCTGTCCACGAGAGCCCCATGGGCTGCTGGAGACCTGGTAAAGGATATCAGGACAGTCAGTGAAGCCACCGAGGATATACATCCAGTAGCTCCTATTTCCTACACCCTGCTGGAAATTCTACCATCCACCAGGCCATGGCATTCTGTATTACACTTCACTGATGCCTTCTTCTGTATTCCATTCATCTCAGAGTCACAAGAATTTTTGGCTTCTGAGTGGCAGGACACAACATGCAACAAAACCAATAATGCTGGGCTGTCCTGACCCAACGGTACAAAAATCCCCACACCATCATTGGGGAAATGACCTCTAAAGACCTAAACGTTCTACCTCTGTAAAAGGGAACCCTCCTTCAATATGCAGATGACATTCTGATCGCCAGGCCTACTAAAGACGCCTCTAAACTACCTAGCCAAGGAAGGATAGAAGGTGTCCAAGAAAAAGGCTCAAATATCCCAGGCTCAGGTGACATGCCTGGGCTTCATTCTCACAGATATTCGGAGAAACGCATCCCAGGATAGGGAAGAAGCCATTTGCAGCCTTACCTCTTCTAAAACTAGAAGACAGCTTAGGGGTTCCTGGGGAGGCCAAGGTTTTCTGCATCTGGATCCCTAACTACAGTCTAATAGCTGGGCCTCTACATGAAACACTGACACGAAAAGATGATGATCCTTTTGTATAGAATCCAGAAGTGGCCTTTCAAGAATGGAAAGAGCAGTCAATTCAGACCCTTGCCCAGGAACTCCCTAATTTAGCTAAACCCTTTGACCTTTACATACCCGGTCAAAGGTTAATTGCCCTTGGAGCCTTAGTGCAAAAACTGGGACCACTTGAAATGGAGCAACACAAGAATGCCCTTCAGGTATGATAAACTATGGTCACCAAGGGCTTTGCCCACAGACTCATCAGGTCAGGATACTGGGGTATCTAAAAAGGTATAAATCAGCAGCCCACAAGGCCAGCTCCCTCCTAAGGGAAAAGGACCCCACGTCGTGATCCTAACCACCCATCATGCCCTGATGTTGCAGGGGTCGCTCTGTGGACACACTGACCTCGAGTGAGGAGGCCCTCCAACTCCAACCACCAGAGAGACAAACGGGGGCAACGGGCCCCCAAGATGACTCGTGTGACCATCACTTGACCTGGAGTTTCTCTCAGAAAACAAGAAGACTGTGCCCCGAAAGAGCAGACTACTGCTTGCAGGACTTACTGCACCCAGAGGGGAGCTAATAAACTTGGCGGGGGAAATGTATATCACGCTTTCACCATAGAAAACCCTACAGACACCACGGTGATGGTGGCCAATATGAACGGCTGGACTGCTGGCTATTTCTAAAGGCCGTTGACTCAGTGGACGTCATGGTCCTGGATCACCACTGACCCTGGACTCTCTGGGAGTTGTGCGGGCAGGGTTCTGACACATGGTGCTGTTTGTACATTAATTCAGGGACCTAATTAAAGAAAGCACAGACTACTGGTCAGAGCATCTAGGCTGGCAAAAACCGTCAGCCTAAGGTCGCCAAACAAATGTGGGGTTGGGTGAAACCTGCCACCTCAGCATCTCTGCGCATCTCTTTCCTGGACCCTTAAAGGTCATTAGAATCTATAACACTTCCAATGCTGGTGCTCATGCGGACGAGAAGTGAGGCAGGAGGCCTTGGGACAATCAACCTCACCTGGAGGCTGGTGGGGAGACGTTTTGCCCCTCCCCCCAGGTATCAGGGCTCCCACCACAGCATGAAGCAGTTACAAAAGAGGGGTCTGCACCCTCAACACCCCAAGAATGAGGAACGGAACAAAAAGCAGAGCAGCGGTTCGTCTCTGGCAACGTTCATTAAAAATTCCTGGGAGATAAAAAGAGAATCTGGGCAATAAAATAAAGTCTAACCTGTTTTTCCTTTGTGCTTTGTCTAATTTCACGTGTTCCTAGGGTTCCGCATGCAGAGGTCCCACACCCGGCACTTCAGACCCGACTTCCTAGTGCAGAATGGCTGGGTCGACACCTCAGCTAGCGGGGTCCCATGCAGACTCCACGGCATAGAGCCTGAGCTGCAGCCAACCCAGCCCTCGAGAGCTCCATCCCCTCCCTCCCACTGACACTGCCGGGATCCCTACACAGCAGCCCAGCCCACAGCCCGTGGGGGACTGCACGCTCTCACCTCTCCATTCTGTTTTCAAAATAATGTTTCCTTTGCTTCTGAAGCAAACTCAGTCTTGATCTCTTGGCTCCAATGACACTGGGCATGGTGAATCCTGTTGGGGTCCACTCTGGAGGATCAGTAACAGAAATTGAGATCATTGTAACTTCAATGAACAGATGTGTGAGCCAAACTGTAGTTAACATAGAGCAGTGTATAATGCTCGGGTAAAATAAGATTTTTCTAAGACTTACATTTGATATTTCCATCACTTTACTATAAGCAAGTTCAGTGAAGACGTCTGTCTTATTTGTCAGGTCAACATTAGAGAAATGAAGTGATTTATTTCCATGGATGTACATCGAATACTCTTGGCTGAAGCTTCAATCTTGTTTTGAATGCTTTTCCATTGAAAAGGATACCTCTCTTTCAGCTCCCCCATTTCTGAGAAGTATAAAATCTTATAATTTATTATTACCAAAGGGGAAAGGTAGGAGAAGGGATAAATTAACAGTTTGGGATTAACACATACACACTGCTATGTATAAAATAGATCATCAACAAGGAACTACTGTATAGCACAGGGAACTACACTGAATATTTTGCAATAACCTATAAGGGGAAATAATCTGAAAAAGAATAGATATTTTTATTGACATCATCTATCAATGACAGATAAAATGTAACCTAAGCAAGGCCGATGGTGAGCGCTTCTGACCCTGAAGATTTCAATCATCTAAATTTTGGGCTCTGCCTATTTCCCAAGGCCTTTAATGGACATACGTGTAGCTGTAGCTTAAAAATTCCCCAGTTTGGGGTACGGGGAGGCACTGATTTGGAAAAATCCCTGGTTTTCTCCTTCCATGCACGGGACCCTTCCTACAGCTAAAACATGCCTGTCACACCTAGAGGATGGTACACCGTTTGATCGGAAAGAGTTTGGAAAAGGCACCTCATCTCCTCATCGCCTGGTGCTCGGGTTCACCCCTCCAGCATATTTCCTAACAATCTCCTCACTTGGGGATATCAGCACCGTCAACATCCTGTTGCACACAGTTTGGTATTTGTCCAGAGGATGAAGCGGAAGGATGAGAAAAATTTAGAGACAAGTCTTAGTTGTTTGGACAGGCACATGCCACTCTAATTTCCAATCTGGAAGACAAATTCATCAAAGGCTAGAATTGCCCATGGAAACAGAATAGGTCTAGAGGAAATCCCGCTGTTTTGTGTCCAGTTTCCAAAAACACAAGTTGAAAAATGGAACTCGGGGGCACTAAAATTCATGAAACTGCAGAGTTGAAAATATCTATCATCGAAAAATGTCTTGAGGTAAGTCACAGAAAAGGAGTTGTAAGCAAGGGAGAGTGGCAGGAAACAGATTTGAAGAGGTAGAAAGGATTCCCCATTAAAGCACAAGAAAAGGGGCTGAACATCGCCAATGATGCAGTTGGCACAAAAGGGCGTATGCATTTTTTCTGAATATATTCAAGTAAAGGCCATACACACTTTTTATCCAACCAAACAGGTGGGCACTGGAAATCAATACTACAAAATGTATCACTTCACATCAGTCAGAAGGGCCATCCACATAAAGTGTAAACACCAGAAATGCAGGACAGGGCGAGGAGAAAAGGGAGCCCTGTGAGGCTGATAGTGGAAATGTAATTTGCCAATGGCCACTCTGGAGAAGTGTATTGTGTTTGCTAAGACATCTAAAAGATGAGCAACAGAGCATAGTGCACTTGCACTCATGGGCGTATACCTTGGGAAAAACAAAAATGGACAGAAAACAGGCACCCCAACGTTTACCACCTCTCTGTTAAAAAGGGCCTCCACTTGGATATAACCTAAATGTCCCTGGAAGGATAAAATGGATAAAAGAGATGGGGTACTTATGTAGAGTGGAATATTACTCATCCCGAAATCAATGAAATAAGGCCAGTTGGAACAACTCGGGAGGAGTTACATACGATCATTCTAAGTGACATATGTCAGAAAGAAAAAGACACATATCATAAGATGTCACTTAAAGGTGGAATCAAACATGGCTACACATGAAATAAACTACAAAACAGAAACATAGTCAAATATGTAGGAAATAGACATAATGCTGCTAAATGGGAAAGGTGGGGAATGGTGAGGTATTATCCAGGAGGTTGAAATTAGCAAAGATATCATTCCAAGTACCAAATTGAATAAGTGACAAGGCCTACACGGTACCTCAAAGAGCTGCACTAAGCCCACTCAAGTCACTGGACAATAATACATATGACTCGTAAGCATCTGAAAAATAATTTCTTGTTGTCTCACAGTACATGAATCAAGTGGATGTACAGCAGTAAAAAACAGAGCTTTGAAAATCAGCTGTAACCTATATAAAAATAAATTTAAAAATATTTATAAAAACGGTGAGACAGACAAAAATTCTTACAACTTTTGTTGAAGGGCTACGATGTAACATGGATTGAACACATGTAGACCCACAACAGGATGATATATAAGGCTGGAAGCTATGCACGCTAACAGATGTTAGAGAGGCTGGGTGAGGAAATGCAGACCTTTTAATGTAATACTGCCTGGTACCCATTCCATGGGTCCCAAATCGGCAGGTTCAAGGGAATCTTCTGACAGCGAAAACATGCCTGCGAAACCGAGATGAATGTACACCGTGTGCTCAGGAAAGGTGTCTAAAATGCACCTCATTTTTGATCTCCTGGTGCTGGGGTTCGCCATTCCAGCCACATTATTAACAATATCCCCTCTTGGAGAATC
Source organism: Mesoplodon mirus (assembly GCF_964341445.2). Classification (NCBI taxonomy): domain Eukaryota; kingdom Metazoa; phylum Chordata; class Mammalia; order Artiodactyla; family Ziphiidae; genus Mesoplodon; species Mesoplodon mirus. The sequence goes on along the minus strand of NW_028295651.1, from coordinate 848,973 downwards.
AGCACCTTTAACCTCCTGTTTCACACAGTTTGCAATTGGTGCAGAGGATAAATGGGAAGGGGGGAACCAATGAGAGATAAGCTGTAGGAGTTTTGACAGGCACATGTCACTCTAATTTCCCATTAGGAACAAGAATTAATGAAAGGCTCAGCCTGCCTCCTGAGAACCAGAATAGGGCCAGAAGCAATCCAAAGGTTTGGCGGCGAGCTCACAATAAAAGCGAGTTGTAAAATGGAGCTCAGGAGCAGACAATTCAAAGACCTGCAAAGTTATAAATGATAACCAACGTCCAAAAATATATTCAGGTAAGGCAACGAAGAGGATCTGAATGAGAGGCAGAATTGCAGGAAACAGATTTCAAAAGGTAGATTGTACTCACATTTAAACCATATGAAAAGCAGCAGAATTTCTAAAATGATGCAGTTGGGCAAAAGCGTGTATGCCATTTTTTCGTGAATATCTTCAGGAAAAAAACACATACAGAGTTTTTGGCCAACCAAGCAAGCGGGAAATGCAAATCCGCACAACAAAGAAGTCTCAATTTCCACTGCTCAGAAAGGCCATCCAAAAAATGTGTACAAACCAGAAATGCTGGAGAGGCCATGGAGAACAGGGAGACTAGTCACGCTGATGGGTGGGGTATAAATATCCAAGAGCCACTCTGAAGAAGTGTATGCTGTTTCCTAAAGTATTTAAATACAAAGCCCCCGAGCAAAGGGGACTTCAACTCATGGACATATAACTTGGGAAGACTAAATATCGACAACACACAGGCACTCCAAAGTTTAGGGCTGCTCTGCATACAAGAACCTCAACTTCGGTACACCTAAAATATCCCAGGAAAAAGAGAAATGCATAAATTACTTGTGGTAAATTTGTACAACGGAATATCACTCAGACGTGAAATCAATGTCATAAGGCCAGTAGCAGCATAAAGAGTGGATTTAGGTATGATGATTCTAAGTGAAATTAGTCACACAGAAATAGAATCTATTCATAAGATATCACTTACAGAGGGAATGTCAACATCACAACACATGAACTGAATTAAGAAAGAGAACAGTCTCACATTTAGAAAACACTCTTATGACTGTTTAATGGGAAAGGAGATGTGGGGTGATGCATAAAACCAGAGTTTGATATTAGCACAGGTACCATTCCATAAACCAAATAGAGAACAGACGACAACTACCCCTTCCTCAGTGAACGGGACTCAAACCCCCTATTCCCCGCAGAGGAATATATCTGACTAGTGAGAATCTTAAAACCAATGTATTGATTTGACTTCATAAGGGAATCAAGTGTGTCTAGACTGGCATAAACACGTCAGTGAAAATCAGCTCAACCCCATTATAAAAATGAATTTCAAAAACAAACAAAAAAACAGCGAAATTCTTACACAATTCCTTCAGGGGTTCTGATGAAACCGGGAATGACCCTATTTGTAAAGACAGCTGGATGAGACATAAGGCTGGACACTTGGGACTGAGAGGACTGGTGAGATTGGGATAGAAAATGCAGACCCTTTAAAGTACTAATGCATGCCACGATTCCATGGATACCAAATCTCCAGGTAGTAGGGAATATCACTACAGTTATAACATGTATGGGAAACGTAGAGAATGGACACCCTGTGATGGTGAAAGGTTTCTAAAAGTCTCCTAATTTTTCCTATCCTTGTGCTCCAGTTTGGCATTCCAACTGCTTTACTATCAATCTCCCAACTTAGGAGAGCCAGCCCCTATAACCTCCTGGTTCGCACAGTTTGCTAATTGTGCAGAGGATGAAAGGGAAGAGGGAGAACCAATCACAGAGTAGATGTAGGCTTTTGGACGGGCACATGTCACTGTAAATTCCCGTCAGGAAGAAGAATTAACCAAAGCCTCAGACACCTGCAGGGAACAGTATAGCCACCCCTGGAACAAGTATAGGTCCTGAAGCAAAATTGTGGATTTGCAGTCAGCTCCCAAAAACGGGATTTGAAAATTGGAGCTCACGGGCACAGCAATTCACAAACCTACAGTTATAAAGGACTACTGTCTTCCAAAAATCTGTTGAGGGAAGGCAACGAAGCTGACTTGAAAATGAGGCAGAATTGCACAAAACATATTTCAAGAGGTAAATTGGAATCGCCTTTAAAGCACAGGTAAAGCATCACAACTTCGACAATGATGCACTTGGCCAAAAAGGGCGTATGCGTTTTCTCCTGAATATATTCAGGAGAAAATGCATACGACCTTTTTGGACAATCAAGCAAGCACGCAATGCAAATCCACACTACAAAGAATTGTCACTTCCCACGGGTCAAAAGGGACATCCGAAAATCTGTAAAAATCAGAAAGGCAAGAGGGAGATGCCAAGGGCATGAAGCAATATGATCCAAAGTGTCATGAAGAATTGTGATGACAAGCGCATGGAACACTGTGATGAAAAGATTATGTAGCATATTGCTGACAAAGGCCTGGAGCATTGTGATGACAAGGTTCATGGAGCACTGTGATGACAAGCGTCATGGAGCATTGTGATTACAGGGGTCATGGAGCATTGGGATGACAAGGGCATGGAGCATTTTGATGACAAGAGTCCCGGATCATTGTGTTGTCAGTGTTCATGGATCGTTGTGATGACAGGAGTCATGGAGCATTGTGATGACAGGGGTCATGGAGCATTGTGATGAGAAGGTCAAGGAGCATTGGGCTGAAAACGTTCATGGAGTATTGTGATGACAGGGGCCATGGAGGCTTGTGATGACAAGGTACTGGAGCATAGTGATGAGAAGACCATGGAGACTTGTGATGACAAGTCTCATAGAATATTCTGATGAAAAGGGGCATGGAGCATTGTGATTACAGGGGTCTTGGGGCATTGTGATGACAAGGGCATGGAACATTGGGATGAGATGTCCATGGAACGTTCTGATGACATGCATCATGGAGCTTTGTGATGACAAGGGCATGGAACATTGTGATGAAAAAGGCATGGAGCCTTGTCATGACAGGGTTCAAGGAGCATACTGAGGACAAGTGTCAGGGAGCATTGTGATGACAAGTGTATTGAGCATTGTGATGAAAAAGGTCATGGAGCATTGTGATGAGAAGACCATGGATAATTGTGATGACGAGCATCATGGGGCGTTGTGATGATAAGTGTTATGGAACATTTTGATCACAAGGATTTGGAGCATTGTGATGACAGAGATCATGGAGAATTTTGATTTCATTGTGATGACAATAGCATGAAGCATTTTGATGATGGACATGGTGCATTGTGATGACCGGGTTCATGGATCATTGAGATGAAAAGGGGCATGGAGCATTGTGATTACAGGTGTCTTGGAGCATTGTGATTAGAAGGGTCATGGAGCCTTGTGATGACAAGGCCATGGAACATCGTGATGGCAGGGGTCATGGAGCACTGTTATGACAGGGTTAATGGAGAATTGTGATGGCAAAGGCATGGAACATTGTGATGGGAAGGCCATGGAGCCTTCTGATGACATGCGTCATGGAGCTTTGTGATGACATGGTCATGGAGCAATGTGATGAGAGCGTTCATGGAGCATTGTGATGACAATAACATTGAGCATTTTGATGAAAAGTTCATGGAGCATTGTGGTGACAAATTTCACAGAGCTTTGTGATGATGAGGGCATTGACTTTTGTGGTGACACACGTCAAGGATTCTTGTGATGACGGGACACACGGAGCATTGTGATGGCTGGGGTCATGTAGCATTGTGATGACAGGAGCATGGAGCATTGGTCTGACAAGTTTCATGGATAATTGTGTTGACAGTGGGCATGGCACATTGTGATGAAAAGGGCATGGAGCATTGTGATGACAAGGTCATGGAGTATTGTGAAGACAGGTGTCAGGGAGCACTGTGATGGCATATTTCATGTTCCATTGTGATGACAATGGCATGGAGCATTGTGATGCCGAGTGTTATGGAGGATTGTGATGACAAAGGTAATGGAGCATTGTGATGACATGTGTCATGGAGCACTGTGATGACAAGCGTCACGGAGCATTGTGAATACAGGGGTCATGGAGCATTGGGATTACAAGTGCATGGATCATTGTGATGACAAGTGTCATGGAGCATTGGGCTGAAAATGTTCATGGAGTACTGTGATGACAGGGGTCATGTAGAATTTTGATTTCATTGTGCTGACAATAGCCGGAAGCATTATGATGATTGGCATGATGCATTGTGATGACAGGGTTCATGGAGCATTGAGATGAAGAGGGGCATGGAGCATTGTGATTACAGGGGTTTTGGAGCATTGTGATGAAAAGGGCATTGAGCATTTTGATGAGAAGTACATGGAACATTCTGATGATGTGTCATGGAGCTTTGTGATAACAAGGGCATAGAAATTTGTGATGGCATGGGTCATGGAGTATTGTTATGACAGGGGTAATGCAGCATTGTGATGAGAAGGGCATGGAGCATTGTGATTACAAGGTTCATGGAGCATTGCGATGACAAATTTTTGGACCGTTGTGATGAAAAGTGCGTGGCACATTGTGATGACAAGGGTCATGGAGCATTTTTCTGACAAAGGCATGGAACATTGTGATGACAAGGATCACGGAGCATTGTGATGAAAAGTTCATGGAGCATTGTGGTTACAAAGGTAACAGCCTTGTGATGACGTGGGTATCTCCCATAGTCATGACAAATGTTATGAAGAATTGTGATGACTGGAGTCATGGAGCATTGTGATGACAGGGGATATGGAGCATTGTGATGACAAGGTCATGGAGCATTGTGATGACAAGGGTCATGGAGAATTGGGCTGAAAATATTCCTGGAGTATTGTGATGACAGGTGTCATGGGGCATTGTGATTACAGGGGTCTTGGAGCATTATGATGACAGATGTCCCGGATCATTGGGTTGTCAGCTGTCATGGAGTGTTGTGATGACAGTGGTCATGGATCATTGTGATGATACTGTTCATGGAGCATTGTGATGAGAAGGTCATGGAGCAGTGGGCTGAAAATATTCATGGAGTATTGTGATGAAGGGGGACATGGAGCATTGTGATGACAATGGAATGGAGCATGGTGATGACAAGTTCCTTCAGCATTGTGATGAGATGACCATGGAGACTTGTGATGACAAGTCTCATGGAGCATTCTGATGAAAAGGGGCATGGAGCATTGTGATTACAGGGGTCTTGGAGCATTGTGATGACAAGGGCATGGAGCATTGTGAGGAGAAGGCCATGGAACATTCTGATGACATGTGTCATGGAGCTTTGTGATGACAAGGGCATGGAGCATTGTGATTACAGGGGTTCTGGAGCATTGTGATGACAACTGTCATGGAGCCTTGTGATAACAAGGCCGTGGAACATTGTGATGGCAGGGGTCATGAAGCATTGTTATGACAGAGATAATGGAGCATTGTGAAGAGAAGGCCATTGAGCATTGGTCTGAAATGTTTCATGGATTATTGTGATGAGAGTGGGCATGGAGCATTGTGATGACAAGGGCCCGGAACACTGTGATACATGGGTCATGGAGGATTGTAATGACAAAGGCATGGAGCATTGTGATGGGAAGGGCATCGAGCATTGTGATGACAAGTGTCATGGTGCTTTGTGATGACAAGGGCATGGAGCCATGTGATGAGAGGGTTCATGGAGCACTGTGATGACAATAACATGGAGCATTGTGATGCCAAGGGCCATGGAGCTTTGTGATGACAATGGTCATGGAGCATTTTGATGACAAGGGTGTGGTGCATTGTGATGAGAAGGGCAGGGAGCATTTTGATGACAGGGTCATGCAGCAATTTGATGAAAAGTGTAATGGAATATTTTGATGACAGGGGTTATGGAACTTTGTGATGTCAGGGGTCATGGAACATTGTGCAGATAAGGGGATGTAGCATTGTGATGACAGGGGTTTGGAACATTGTGATAACAGGGGTGAGTGAGGATTGTGATGACTAGTGGTGGAACATTGTGATATCTCATGTGAGAGAGCATTTGGATGAGAAGTTCATGGAGCATTGTGATTACAAGGTTTATGGAGCATAGCGATGACAAGGTTGTGGATCATTGTGATGAAAAGTGCATGGCACATTGTGATGACAAAGGTCATGGAGCATTGTTCTGACAAAGGCATGGAGCATTGTAATGACAAGGTTCACGGAGCATTGTGATGAAATGTTCATGGAGCATTGTGGTTAAAATGGTCACAGAGCCTTGTGAAGACGCGGGCATGGAACGTTGTGATGACAAATGTTATGAAGCATTGTGATGACTGGAGTCACGGGGCATTGTGATGACAGGGTTCATGGAGCATTGTGATGACAAGGGCATGGAGCACTGTGATGACAGGGGCATGGAGCATTTGTCTGACAATTTCATAGATGATTGTGATGACCGTGGACATGGTGCATTGTGATGACCAGGGCATGGAGCATTGTGATGACAAGTGCATGGTGTATTGTGAAGACAGGTGTCAGGGAGCATTGTGATGACAAGGCTGTGGAACATTGTGATGGCAGCGGTCATGGAGCATTGTTATGACAGGGGTAATGGAGCATTGTGATGGCAAGGGCATGGAGCATTGCGATGAGAAGGCCATGGAACATTCTGATGACATGTGTCATGGAGCTTTGTGATGACAAGGGCATGGAGCAATGTGATGAGAGCGTTCATGGAGCATCGTGATGACAAAGACATGGAGCGTTGTGATGCCAAGCGTCATGGATCTTTGTGATGACAAATGTCATGGAGCATTTTGATGACAAGGGTGTTGTGCATTGTGATGAGAAGGGCAGGAGCATTGTGATGAAAGTGTCATGGAGCAATTTGATGAAAAGAGTCATGGAACATTTGAATGACTGGGGTTATGGAACACTGAGATGTCCGGGGTCATGGAGCATTTTGATGAAAAGGGTCATGGAGCATTTTGAAGACAGGGGTTATGTAACATTGTGATGTCAGTGGTCATCAAATATTGTGATGATAATGCATGTAGCATTGTGATGACAGGGGTGAGGGAGTATTGTGACGAATAGTGATGGTAACATTGTGATATCAGTGGTGAGAGAGGATTTTGATGAGAAGTGCATGGAGCATTTTGATGACAAGGTTTATGGAGCATTGTGATGAAAAGATTGTGGAGCACTGTGATGACAAGCACATGGTGCATTGTGATGACATGTGTCGTGGAGCAACGTGCTGACAAGCGCATGGAGCATTGTGATGACAAGGATCATGGAGCATTGTGCTGAGAAAGGCATAGAGCATGGTGATGACAAGGGTCAAAGAGCATTGTGATGAAAAGTTCATGGAGCATTGTGGTTAAAAACGTCACAGAGACTGTTGATGATGAGGGCATGGACCACTGTGATGACAAAGGTCAAGAAGAATTGTGATGACTGGAGTCACAGAGCATTGTGATGACAGGGGTCATGGAGCATTGTAATAACAAGGGAATGGAGCATTGTGATGACAAGGACATGGAGCATTGGTCTAATAACTTTCATGGATTATTGCGATGAGAGTTGGAATGGCGCATTGTGATGACAAGGGCATGGAGCATTGTGATGACCAGGTCATGCAGTATTGTGAAGACAGTTGTCAGGGGGCATTGTGATGACATATATAATGGCCCATTGTGATGCCAAGTGTCATGGAAGATTCTGATGGCAAAGGTAATGGAGCATTGTGATGACAATGGCTTGGAGCATTGTGATGACAAGGGTCAGGTAGCTTTGTGCTGAGAATTGCATGGAGAATTATGATGACAAGGGTCATGGAGCATTCTGATGACAAGCTTGTGGAGTATTTTGATGACAATGACATGGAGCATTGTGATGAAAACGGCATGGGGCATTGTGATGAAAAAGTCATGGAGCCTTTCGTGACAGGGTTCAAGGAGCATTCTGACGACAAGTGTCAGGGAGCATTATGATGACAAGTGTATTGAGAATTGTGATGAAAAATGTCATGGAGCATTGTGATGAAAAGGGCATGCAGTATTGTGATGACAGGCATCATGGAGTGTTGTGATGACAAATGTTATGGAACATTGTGATCACAAGGGTTTGGATCATTGCGATGACAGAGGTCATGGATCATTTTGATTTCAAGGATTATGGAGCATTGTGATGACAAGGTCATGAAGCAATGTGATCCCAAGGTTCATGGAGGATTTTGATGACAATGGTAATGGAGTATTGTTTTGACAAGCGCATAGAGCATTGTAATGAAAAGGTCATGTAGCATTTTGCTGACAAAGGCATGGATCATTGTGATGACAGGGATCATGGAGCATTGTGATGACAGAGGTCATGGAGAATTTTGATTTCACTGTGCTGACAATAGCCGGAAGCATTATGATGATGGGCATGGTGCATTGTGATGACAGTGTTCATGGAGCATTGAGATGAAAAGGGGCATGGAGCATTGTGATTACAGGCGTCTGGGAGCATTGTGGTGAATATGGAACATTTTGATGAGAAGGCCATGGAATATACTGACGGCATGTGTCATGGAGCTTTGTCATGACAAGGGCATGGAACATTGTGATTACAGGTGTTTTGGAGCATTGTGATGACAAGGGTCATGGTGCCTTGTGATTGCAAGGCCATGGAACATTGTGATGGCAGGGGTCATGGAACATTGCTATGACAGGGGTAATGGAGCATTTTGATGAGAAGGGCATGGAATTTTGTGATTACAAATTTTATGCAGCATTGCCATGACAAATTTGTGGACCGTTGGGGTGAAAAGCGCGTGGCACGTTGTGATGATAAGGGACATGGAGTATTTTTCGGACAAATGCATGGAGCATTGAGATGACAAGGGTCACGGAGCATTGTGATGAAAATTTCATGGAGCATTGTAGTTACAAATGTAACAGAGCCCTGTGATGACGCGGGCATCGACCATTGTGATGACGAATGTTATGAAGAACTGTGATGACTGCAGTCAAAGAGCATTGTGATGACAGGGGTCATAGAGCATTGTGATGACAAGGGCAAGGAGCATTGTGCTGAGAAAGGCATATAGCATTGTGATGACAAGGGGCAAAGAGCATTGTGATGAAATGTTCATGGAGCATTGTGGTTAAAAAGGTCACAGAGATGGTTGATGATGAGGGCATGGACCATTTTGATGACAAAGGTCATGGAGCGTTGTGATGACTGGAGTCACGGAGCATTGTGATGACAGGGGTCATGGAGCATTGTGATAACAAGGGCATGGAGCATTGTGATGACAAGGGCATGGAGCATTGGTCTAATATGTTTCATGGATTATTGCGATGACATTTGGAATGGCATATTGTGATGACAAGGGCATGGAGCTTTGTGATGCCAAGTGTCATGGAGGATTCTGATGACAAAGGTAATGGAGCATTGTGATGACAATGGCTTGGAGCATTGTGATGACAATTGTCAGGGAGAATTGTGCTGACAAGTCCATGGAGAATTGTGATGACAAGGGTCATGGATCGTTCTGATGACAAGCTTGTAGAGTATTTTGATGACAATGGCATGGAGCATTGTGATGAAAATGGCATGGGGCTTTGTGATGAAAAAGGCATGCAGCCTTTTCATGACAGGGTTCAAGGAGCATTCTGACGACAAGTGTCAGGGAGCATTGTGATGACAAGTGCATTGAGAATTGTGATGACAATGGTCATGGAGCATTGTGATGAAAATTGCATGGAGTATTGTGATGACAGTCATCATGGAGTGTTTTGATCACAAGTGATATTGAACATTGTAATCAGAAGTGTTTGGAGCATTGTGATGACAGAGGTCATGCATCATTTTGATTTCAAGGAGCATGGAGCACTGTGATGACAAGGGCATGAAGCAATGTGACCAAAATATTCATGGGGAATTGTGATGACAATGGTAATGGAGTATTGTGATGACAAGCGCATAGAGCATTGTAATGACAAGGTCATGTAGCATTTTGCTGAAAAAGGCATGGAACATTGTGATGACATGTGTCATGGAGCACTGTGATGAAAAGCGTCACGGAGCATTGTGAATACAGGGGTCATGGAGCATTGGGATGACAAGGGCATGGATCATTGTGATGACAACTGTCATGGAGCAGTGGTCTGAAAATGTTCATGGAGTATTGTGATGACAGGGTTCATGGAGCATTGTGATGACAGAGGTCATGGAGTATTTTGATTTCATTGTGCTGACAATAGCTGGAAGCATTATGATGATGGGCATGATGCATTGTGATGACAGGTTTCATGGACCATTGAGTTAAAAATGGGCATGGAGCATTGTTATTACAGGGGTCTGGGAGCATTGTGATGACAAGTGCATGAAGCATTTTGATGAGAAGACCATGGAACATTCTGATGACATTTGTCATGGAGCTTTGTGATGACAAGGGCATGGAGCATTTTGATTACAGGGGTCTTGGAGCACTGTGTTGACAAGGGTCATGGAGCCTTGCGATGACAAGGCCGTGGAACATTGTGATGGCAGGGGTCATGGAGCATTGTTATGACAGGTGTAATGGAGCATTGTGATGTGAAGGGCATGGAGCATTGTGATTAAAAAATTTATTGAGCATTGCGATGACAAATTTGTGGACCGTTGGGATGAAAATTGCATCGCCCATTGTGATGACAAGGGTTATGGATCATTTTTCTGACAAAGACATGGAGAATTGTGATGACAAGGGTCTCTGAGCATTGTGATGAAAAGTTCATGGAACACTGTGGTTACAAAGGTAACAGAGGCTTTTGATGACGCGAGCATTGACCATTGTGATGACAAATGTTATGAAGAATTGTGATGACAGGAGTCACGGAGCATTGTGATGACAGGGGTCATGGAGCAATGTGATGACAAGGGCATGGAGCATTGTGCTAAGAAAGGCATAGTGCATTGTGATGACAAGTGTCATAGAGCATTGTGATGAAAGGTTCTTGGAGCATTGTGCTTAAAAAAAGTCACAGAGACTGTTGATGATGAGGGCATAGACCACTGTGATGACAAAAGTCATGGAGCATTGTGATGACTGGAGTCACGGAGCATTGTGATGACAGGGGTCATGGAACATTGTGATAACAAGGGCATGGAACATTGTGATGACAAAGCCATGGAGCACTGGTCTAATAATTTTCATGGAGTATTGCGATGACACTTGGAATGGCGCATTGTGATGACAAGGGCATATAGCACTGTGATGACCAGGTCTTGCAGTATTGTGAAGAGAGGTGTGAGGGAGCACTGTGACGACATATGTAATGGCCCATTGTGATAACAATGGCTTGGAGCATTGTGATGCCAAGTTTCATGGAGGATTATGATGACAAAGTTAATGGAGCTTTGTGATGACAAGGGTCAGGGAGCATTCTGATGACAGTGTTTATGGAACATTGTGATGTCATGGGTCATGGAACATTGTGATGATAAGTGGATGTAGCATTGTGATGACAGGGGTCATGGAACATTGTGATAACAGGGGTGTGTGAGGATTGTGATGACTAGTGATGGAACATTCTGATATCTCATGTGAGAGAGAATTTGGATGAGAAGTTCATGGAGCATTGTGATTACAAGATTTATGGAGCATAGCGATGACAAGTTTGTGGATCTTTGTGATGAAAAGCGAATGGCACTTTGGAATGACAACGATCATGGAGCATTGTCCTGACAAAGGCATGGAGCATTGTGATGACAAGGGTCACGGAGAATTGTGATGAAAGGTTCATGGAGCATTGTGTTTACAAAGGTCACAGAGCCTTGTGATGACGCACGCATGGACCGTTGTGATGACAATCGTTATGAAGCATTGTGATGACTGGAGTCACGGAGCATTGTGATGACAGGGGTCATGGAGCATTGTGATAACAAGGGTATGGAGCATTGTGATGACAGGGGCATGGAGCATTGGTCTGACATGTTTCATAGATTATTGTGATGACATTGGACATGGTGCATTGTGATGACAAGGGCATGGAGCATTTTGCCTACAAGGCCATGGAACATTCTGATGACATGTGTCATGGAGCTTTGTGATGACAAGGGCATGGAGCATTTTGATTACAGGGGTCTTGGAGCATTGTAATGTCAAGCGTCATGGAGCCTTGTGATGACAAGGCCGTGGAACATTGTGATGGCAGGGGTCATGGAGCATTGTTATGACAGGGGTCATGGAGCATTGTGATGACAAGGGCATGGAGCATTGTGATGACAAGGGCATGGAGTTTGTGAAGAAAGGTGTCAGGGAGCATTGTGATGACATATGTCTTGGTCCATTGCGATGACAATGGCATGGAGCATTGTGATGCCAAATGTAATGGAGGATTGTGATGACAAATATAATGGAGCATTGTGATGACTAGGGCTTGGAGCATTAGGTTGACAAGGGCCATTGAGAATTTTCATGACAATGTCGTGAAGCATTGTGATGATAAGGTCCTGGAGCACTGTGATGAGAAAACCATGGAGCCTTGTGATGAAAAATCTCATGGAGCATACTGATGAAATGGGGCATGGAGCATTCTGATTACAGGCATTTTGGAACATTATGATAACTATGGCATGGAGCATTGTGATGACAAGGGCATGGACCATTGTTCTCATAATTTTCGTGGATTATTGTGATGAGAGATGGAATGGTGCATTGTGATGACAAGGGCATGGAGCTTTGTGATGACCAGGTTATGCATTTTTGTGAAGAGAGGTGTCATGGAGCATTGTGATGACATATGTAATGGCTCATTGTGATGACAATGTCATGGAGCATTGTGATGCCAAGTGTCATGGAGGATTCTGATGACAAAGATAATGGAGCTTTGTGATGAAAATGGCTTGAAGCATTGTGATGACAAGGGTCAAGAATCATTCTTCTGACAAGTGCATGGAGAAATGTGATGACAATGGTCATGGAGCATTCTGATGACAAGCTTGTGGAGTATTTTGATGACAATGGCATGGAGCATTGTGATGAAAATGGCATGGGGTTTTGTGATGAAAAATGCATGGAGCCTTTTTGTGACAGGTTTCAAGGAGCATTATGACGACAAGTGTCAGGGAACATTGTGATGACAAGTGTATTGAGAATTGTGATGACAAAGGTCATGAAGCACTGTGATGAAAAGGGCATGGATTATTGTGATGACAGGCATCATGGAGCGTTGTGATGACAACTCTTATGGAACATTGTGATCACAAGTGTTTGTAGCATTGTGATGACAGAGGTCATGGATCATTTTGATTTCAAGGAGCATGGAGCTTCGTGATGACAAGGGCATGAAGCAATGTGATCCTAGGTTCATGGAGGATTGTGATGACAATGGTAATGGAGTACTGTGATGACAAGCGCATAGAGCATGGTAATGACAAGGTCATGTAGCATTTTGCTGACAAAGTCATGGAGCATTGTGATGACAGGTGTCATGGAGCATTGTGATGACAAGCGTCACAGAGCATTGTGAATACAGTGGTCATGGAGCAATGGGATGACAAGGGCATGGATGATTTTGATGAAAAAGGTCATGGAGCATTGGGCTGAAAATGTTCATGGAGCATTGTGATGACTAGGGAATGGAGCATTGTGATGACAAGAGTCCCGGATCATTGTGTTGTCAGGTGTCATGGAGTGTTGTGATGACAGTGGTCATGGAGCAATTTATGATATTTGACATGGAGCACTGTGATGAGAATTTCATGGAGCATTGGGCTGAAAATGTTCATGGAGTATTGTGATGACAGGTGTCATGGAGCATTGTGATGACAAGGGAATGGAACATGGTGATGACAAGGTCCTGGAGCACTGTGATGATAAGAGCATGGAGATTTGTGATGACAAGTCTCATGGAGCATTCTAATGAAAAGGGGCTTGGAGCATTGTGATTACAGGGGTCTTGGACCATTCTGATGACATGTGTCATGGAGCTTTGTGATGACAAGGGCATGGAGCACTGTGATTACAGGGATCTTGGAGCATTGTGATGAAAAGGGCATGGATCATTGTGATGAAAAGGCATGGAGACTTGTCATGACAGGGTTCAAAGAGCATACTGACGAAATGTGTCAGGGAGCATTGTGATGACAAGTGTACTGAGAATTGTCATGACAAAGGTCATGGAGCATTGTGATGAGAAGACCATGGATAATTGTGATGATGAGCGTCATAGGGTGTTGTGATGATAAGTGTTATGGAACTTTGTGATCACAAGGGTTTGGAGCATTATGATGACAGTGGTCTTGGATAATTTTGATTTCATTGTGATGACAATAGCCTGAAGCATTATGATGATGGGCATGGTGCATTGTGATGACAGGGTTCATGGAGCTTTGAGATGAAAAGGGGCATGGAGCATTGTGATTACAGGTGTCTTGGAGCACTGTCATGACAAGGGCATGTAGCATTGTGATGAGAAGGCCATGGAACATTCTGATGGCATGCGTCATGGAGCTTTGCGATGACAAGGGCATGAAGCATTATGATTACAGCGGTTTGGAGCATTGTGATGACAAGGATCATGGAGCTTTGTGATGACAAGGCCATGGAACATTGTGATGGCAGGGGTCATGGAGCATTTTTATGACATAGGTAATGGATCATTGTGATGAGAAGGGCATTGAGCATTGGTCTGAAATATTTCATGGATTACTGTGATGAGAAAGGCATTGAGCATTGTGATGACAAGTGTCCTGGAGCTTTGTGATGACAAGGGCATGGAGCAATGTGATGAGAAGGTTCATGGAGCACTGTGATGACAATTGCATGGAGCATTGTGATGCCAAGGGTCATGGAGCATTGTGATGACAAAGGTCATGGAGCATTTTGATGACAAGGGTGTGGCATATTGTGATGAGAAAGGCAGGGAGCATTTTGATGACAGGGTCATGCAGCAATTTGATGAAAAGTGTAATGGAACATTTTGATGACAGGGGTTATAGAACATTGTGATGCCAGGGGTCATGGAGCTTTGTGATGAAAACGGTCATGGAGCATTTTGATGACAGTGGTTATGTAACATTGTGATGTCAGGGGTCATAGAACATTGTGCTGATAAGGGGATGTAGCATTGTGATGACAGGGTTCATGGAACATTGTGATAAGAGGGGTGAGGGAAGATTGTGTTGACTAGTGATGGAACATTGTGATATCTCATGTGAGAGAGCATTTGGATGAGAAGTGCATGGAGCATTGTGCTTACAATGTTTATGGAGCATAACGATGACAAGGTTGTGGATCATTGTGATGAAAAGCGCATGGCACACTGTGATGACAAGTGTCATGGAGCATTGTTCTGACAAAGGCATGGAACATTGTAATGACAAGGGTCACGGAGCATTGTGATGAAAAGTTCATGGAGCATTGTAGTTACAAATGTCACAGAGCCTTGTCATGACGCGGGCATGGACCGTTGTGATGACAAACGTTTTGAAGCATTGTGATGACTGGAGTCACGGAGCATTGTGATGACAAGTGTCATGCAGCATTGTGATGACAAGGGCATGGAGCACTGTGATGACAGGGGCATGGAGCATTGGTCTGACAAGTTTCATAGATTATTGTGATGATATTGGACATGGTGCATTGTGATGAAAAGGGCATGGAGCCTTCTGATTTGAAGGCCATGGAACATTCTGATGACATGTGTCATGGAGCATTGTGATGACAAGGGCATGGAGCATTGTGATTACAGGGGTCTTTGAGCATTTTGATGACAAGTGTCATGGAGCCTTGTGATTACAAGGCCGTGGAACATTGTGATGGCATGGGTCATGGAGCTTTGTTATGACAGGGGCCGTGGAGCATTGTGATGACAAGGGCATGGAGCACTGTGATGACAGGGGCATGGAGCATTGGTCTGGCAAGTTTCCTAGACTATTGTGATGACAGTGGACATGGTGCGTTTTGATTACAAGGGCAAGGAGCATTGTGATGACAAGGGCATGGAATATTGTGAAGACTGCTGTGAGGGAGCATTGTGATGACATATGTCATGGTCCATTGCGATGACAATGGCATGGAGCACTGTGATGCCAAATGTAATGGAGGATTGTGATGACTAATATAATGGAGCATTGTGATGACTAGGGCTTGGAGCATTATGATGACAAGGGCCATTGAGGATTTTCACGAAAATGTCGTGAAGCATTGTGATGACATGGTCCTGGAGCATTGTGATGAGAAAACCATGGAGACTTGTGATGACAAATCTCATGGAGCATACTGATGAAAAGGGGCATGGAGCATTCTGATGACAGGGGTTTTGGAACATTGTGATAACTAGGACATGGAGCATTGTGATGACAAGGGCATGCAGCATTGGTCTAATAAGTTTCATGGATTATTGTGATGAAACTTGGAATGGCGCATTGTGATGACAAGGGCATGGAGAATTGTGATGACAAGGTCATGCAGTATTGTGAAGAGAGCTGTCAGGGAGCATTGTGATGACATATGTAATGGCCCATTGAGATGACAATGGCATGGAGCATTGTGATGACAGAGGTCATGGATCATTTTATTTCAAGGATCATGGAGCATTGTGATGCCAAGGGCATGAAGCAATGAGATCCCAAGGTTCATGGAGGAATGTGATGACAATGGTAATGGAGTATTGTGATGACAAGCTCATAGAGCATTGTAATAACAAGGTCATGTAGCATTTTGCTGACAAAGGCATGGAGCATTGTGATGACAGGTGTCATGTAGCACTGTGAATACAGGGGTCATGGAGCATTGGGATGACAAGGGCATGGATCATTGTGATGACAAGAGTCATGGAGCATTGGGCTGAAAATGTTCATGGAGTATTGTGATGACTGGGGTCATGGAGCATTGTGATGAGTAGGGAATGGAGCATTGTGATGACAAGAGTCCCGGATCATTGTGTTGTCAGGTGTCATGGAGTGTTGTGATGACAGTGGTCATGGAGCATTTTGATGATATTTGTCATGGAGCATTGTGATGAGAATTTCATGGAGCATTGGTCTGAAAATGTTCATGGATTATTGTGATGACAGGGGTCATGGAGCATTGTGATGACAAGGGAATGGAGCATGGTGATGACAAGGTCCTGGAGCATTGTGATGATAAGACCATGGAGACTTGTAATGACAAGTCTCATGGAGCATTCTGATGAAATGGGGCATGGAGCATTGTGATTACATGGGTGTTGGAGCATTGTGATGACAAGGGCATGAAGTATTGTGATGACAAGGGTCATGGAGCCTTGTGATGACAAGGCCATGGAACACTGTGATGGCAGGTGTCATGGAGCATTGTTATGACAGAGGTAATGGAGCATTGTGATGACAAGCGTCATGGATCATTGTGAATACCGGTTTCATGGAGCATTGGGATGACAAGGGCATGGATGATTGTGATGACAAGGGTCATGGAGGATTGGGCTGAAAATGTTCATGGAGTATTTTGATGACAGGGGTCATGGAGCATTGTGCTGATAAGGGGATGTAGCATTGTGATGACAGGGGTCATGGAACATTGTGATAACAGGGTTAAGGGAGGATTGTGATGACTAGTGATGGAACATTGTGATATCACATGTGAGAGAGCATTTGGATGAGAAGTGCATGGAGAATTGTGATTACAAGGTTTATGGAGCATAGCAATGACAAGGTTGTGTATCATTGTGATGAAATGCGCATGGCACAATGTGATGACAAGGGTCATGGAGCCTTGTTCTGACAAAGGCATGGAGCATTGTGATGACAAAGGTCATGGAGCATAGTGATGAAAAGGGCATGGAGTATTGTGATGACAAGCATCATGGAGCGTTGTGATGACAAGTGCTATGGAACATTGTGATCACAAGGGTTTGGAGCATTGTGATGATAGAAGTCATGGATCATTTTGTTTTCAAGGAGCATGGAGCATTGTGATGACAAGGGCATGAAGCAATGTGATCCCAATGTTCATGGATGATTGTGATGACAATGCTAAGGGAGTATTGTGATGACAAGCAAATGGAGCATTTTGATGGCAAGGTCATGTAGCATTTTGCTGACACAGGCATGGAGCATTGTGATGATAAGGGTCATAGAGCACTTTGATGAGAAGCATCACGTATCATTGTGATTACAGTGGTCATGGACCATTGGGATGGCAAGTGTCATGGAGCATTGGGCTGAAAATATTAATGGAGCATTGTGATGACTAGGGAATGGAGCATTGTGATGACTAGAGTCCCGGATCACTGTGTTGTCAGGGGTCATGGAGCATTGTGATGACAGTGGTCATGGAGCACTGTGATGATAGGGATCATGAAGCATTGTGATGAGAAGTTCCTGGAGAATTGGCGTGAAAATGTTCAGGAAGTATTGTGAGGAGAGGGGTCATGGAGCATTATGATGACAAGGGAATGGAGCACTGTGATGAACGGTTCCTGGAGCAGTGTGATGAGGAGACCATGGAGCCTCGTAATAAGAAGTCTCATGGAGCATTCTGATGAAAAGGGGCATGGAGTATTGTGATTACAGGGGTCTTGGAGCATTGTGATGACAAGGGCATGGAGCATTGTGATTACTGGTGTATTGGAGCATTGTGATGAAATTGGCATGGATCATTGTTATGAAAATGGTATGGAGCCTTGTCATGACTGGGTTCCAGGAGCATACTGATGAAAAGTGTCAGGGAGCATTGTGATGACATGTGTATAGAGCATTGTGATGACAAAGGTCATGGAGCACTGTGATGAGAACACCATGGATAACTGTGATGATGAGCTTCATGGGGCGTTGTGATGATAAGTGTTATGGAACATTGTGATTACAAGGATTTGGAGCATTGTGATGAGATAGATCATCGAATATTTTGATTTCATTGTGATGACAATAGCCTGAAGCATTCTGATGATGGTCATGGTGCATTTTGATGACAGGGTTCATGGAGCATTGAGATGCAAAGGGGCATGGAGCATTGTGATTAGAGGGTTCATGGAGCATTGTGATGAAAATGGCATGGAGCATTGAGATGCCAATTGTCATGGAGCTTTGTGATGACAAAAGTCATGGAGCATTTTGATGACAAGGGCGTGGTACATTGTGATGAGAAGGGCAGGGAGCATTGTGATGACAGGGTCATAGAGCAATTTGATGAAAAGTGTCATGGAATATTTTAATGACAGGGGTTATGGAACATTGTGATGTCAGGGTTCAAGGAGCATTTTGATGAAAAGAATCATGGAGAAATATGATGACAGGGGTTATGGAACATTGTGATGTCAGGGGTCATTGAGCATTTTGAGGAAAAGTGTTATGGAGCATTATGATGACAGGGGTTATGGAATATTGTGATGTCAGGGGTCACCGAACTTTGTGATGATATGTGCATGTAGCATTGCAAAGACAAAAGTCATGGAATATTGTGATGACAGGGGTGAGGGAGTATTGTGATGAATAGTGCTGTAACATTGTGATATCATTGGTGAGAAAGCATTTTGATGAGAAGTGCATGGAGAATTGTGATGACAAGTTTTATGGAGCATCGTGGTGACAAGATTGTGGAGCACTGTGATGAGAAGCACAGGGTGCATTGTGATGACATGGGTCATGGAGCATTGATCTGACAAGCGCATGGAGCATTGTGATGACAAGGGTCATGGAGCATTGTGCGGTGAAAGGCATAGAACATTGTGATGTCAAGGGTCAAAGAGCATTGTGATGAAAAGTTATTGGACCATTGTGGTTAAATATGTCACAGAGACTGTTGATGACGAGGGCATGGACCATTGTGATGACAAAGGTCATGAAGCATTGTGATGAATGGAGGCATGGAGCATTGTGATGACTGGCGTCATGGAGCATTGTGATAACAGGGACATGGAGCATTGTGATGACAAGGGAATGGAGCATTGGTCTAATAAGTTTCATGGATTATTGTGATGACTGTTGTAATGGCACATTGTGATGACCAGGTCATGCAGTATTGTGAAGACAGGTGTCAGGGAGCATTGTGATGACATATGTAATGGCCCATAGTGATGACAATGGCATGGAGCATTGTGATGCCAAGTGTCATGGAGGATTCTGATGACAAAGGTAATGGAGCATTGTGATGACAATGGCTTGGAGCATTGTGATGACAAGGGTCAGGGAGAATTTTGCTGACAGGTGCAGGGAGAATTGTGATGAAAACGGTCATGAAGTATTCTGATGACAAGCTTGTGGAGTATTTTGATGACAATGGCATGGAACATTGTGATGAAAAAGGCATGTGGCATTGTTATGACAAGTGTATTGAGATTTGTGATGACAAATGTCATGGAGCTTTGTGATGAGTAGGGCATGGAGTATTGTGATGACAATCATGGAGCGTTGTGATGACAAGTGTTATGAAACATTGTGATCACAAGGGTTTGGAGCATTGTGATGACAGAGGTCATGGATCATTTTGATTTCAAGGAGCATGGAGCATTGTGATGACAAGGGCATGAAGCAATGTGATCCCAAGGTTCATGGAGGACTGTGATGACAATGGTAATGGAGTATTTTGATGAAAAGCGTATAGAGCATTGCAATGACAAGGTCAGGTAGCATTTTGCCGACAAAGGCATGGAGCATTGTGATGACAGGTGTCATGGAGCAATGTGATGACAAGCGTCACGGAGCATTGTGAATACAGGGGTCATGGAGCATTGGGATGACAAGGGCATGGATCTTTGTGATGACAAGTATCATGGAGCATTGGGCTGAAAATGTTCATGGAGTAGTGTTATGACAGGGAACATGGAGCATTTTGATGACAAGTTCCGGGAGCACTTTGATGAGAAGACAATGGAGACTTGTGATGACAAGTCTCATGGAGCATTCTGATGAAAAGGGACATGCAGCATTGTGATTACAGGGGTCTTGGAGCATTGTGATGACAAGGGCATGGAGCATTGTGAGGAGAAGGCCACGGTGCATTCTGATGACATGCGTCATTGAGCTTTGTGATGACAAGGGCATGGAGCATTGTGATTACAGGGGTCTTGGAGCATTGTGATTAAAAGGGCATGGATCATTGTGATGAAAAAGGCATGGAGACGTGTCATGACAGGGTTAATGGAGCATACTGATGACAAATGTCAGGGAGCATTGTGATAACAAGTGTATTGAGCATTGTGATAACAAAGGTCATGGAGCATTGTGATGAGGAGACCATGGATAATTGTGATGATGAGCGTCATTGGGTTTTGTGATGATAAGTGTTATGGAACATTGTGATCACAAGGGATTGGAGCATTATGATGACAGAGGTCATGGAGCATATAGATTTCATTGTGATGACAATAGCCTGAAGCATTATCATGATGGGCCTGATGCATTGTGATGACAGTGTTCATGGCGCATTGAGATGAAAAGTGGCATGGAGCATTGTGATTACAGGGTTCTTGGAGCATTGTGATGTCAAGGGTATGGAGCATTTTGATGAGAAGGACATGGAACATTCTGATGGCATGTGTCATGGAGCTTTGTGATGACAAGGGCATGGAGCATTGTGATTACAGGGGTCTTGGAGCATTTTGATGACAAGTGTCATGGAGCCTTGTGATGACAAGGCCGTGGAATATTGTGATGGCAGGGGTCATGGAACATTGTTATGTTAGGGATAATGGAGCATTGTGATGAGAAGGACATGGAGCATTGTGAATACAAGGTTTATGGAGCATTACCATGACAAATTTGTGGAACGTTGTGATGAAAAGCGCGTTGCATATTGTGATGACAAGGGTCATGGGGCATTTTTCTGACAAAGGCATGGAGCATTTTGATGACAATGGTCACGAAGCATTGTGATGTAATGTTCATGGAGCATTGTGGTTATAAAGGTCACAGAGCCTTGTGATAACGCGGTCATGGACCATTGTGATGACAAATGTTATGAAGCATTGTGATGACTGGAGTCATGGAGCATTGTGATGACAGTGGACATGGAGCATTGTGATGACAAGGGCATAGAGCATTTTGGTGACGGGGCATGGAGCATTGGTCTGACAAGTTTCATAGATTATTGTGATGATAGTGGACATGGTGCATTGTGATGACAAGGGCATGGATCATTGTGATGAGAATGTCATGCAGTATTGTGAAGACAGCTGTCAGGGAGCATTGTGATGACATATGTAATGGCCCATTGTTGTGACAATGGCATGGAGCATTGTGATGCCAAGTGTCATGGATGATTCTGATGACAAATGTAATGGAGCATTGTGATGACAATGGCTTGGAGCATTGTGATGACAAGGGTTAAGGAGCATTGTGCTGACCAGTGCATGGAGAATTGTGATGACAAGGGTCATGGAGCAATCTGATGACAAACTTGTGGAGTATTATGATGACAATGGCATGGAGCAGTGTGATGAAAACGGCATGGGGCATTGTGATGAAAAAGGCATGGAGCCTTTTCATGACAGAGTTCATGGAGCATTCTGACGACAAGTGTCAGGGAGCATTGTGATGACAAGTGTATTGAGAATTGTGATGACCAAGGTCATGGAGCATTTTGATGAAAAGGGCATGGAGTATTGTGATGACAGGCATCATGGAGCGTTGTGATGACAAGTGATATGGAGCATTGTGATCACAAGGCTTTGGAGCATTTTGATGACAGATTTCATGGATCATTTTGATATCAAGGAACTTGGAGCATTGTGATGACAAGGGCATAAAGCAATGTGATCCCAAGGTTCATGGAGGATTGTGATGACAATGGTAATGGAGTATTGTGATGACAAGCACATAGAGCATTGTAATTACAAGGTCATTTAGCCTTTTGCTGATAATGTCATCTAGCATTGTGATGACAGGTGTCATGGAGCACTGTGATGACAAGCATCACGGAGGATTGTGAACACAGGGGTCATGGAGCATTGGGTTGAAAAGGGCATGCATCATTGTGATGACAAGTATAATGGAGCATTGGGCTGAAAATATTCATGAAGTATTGTGATGACAGGGGACATGGAGAATTGTGATGACATAGGTCATGGAGAATTTTGATTTCATTGTGCTGACAATAGCCGGAAGCATTATAATCATGGGCATGATGCATTGTGATGACAGGGTTCATGGAGCATTGAGATGAAAAGGGGCATGGAGCATTGTGATTACAGGGGTCTTGAGCATTGTGATGACAAGGTCATGGAGCATTGTGATGAGAAATCCATGGAACATTCTGATGACATGTGTCATGGAGCGTTGTGATGACAAGGGCATGGAGCATTGTGATTACAGGGGTCTTGGATCATTGTGATGACAAGTGTCATGGAGCCTTGTGATTACATGTCCGTGGAACATTGTGATGGCAGGGGTCATGGAGCATTGTGATGAGAAGGGCATGGAGCATTGTGATTACATGGGCACGGAACACTGTGATACATGGGTCATGCAGGATTTTAATGACTAGGGCATGGAGCATTGTGATGAGAAATGCATCGAGCATTGTGATGACAAGTGTCATGGAGCTTTCTGATGACAAGGGCATGGAGCAATGTGATGAGAGGGTTCATGGAGCATTGTGATGACAATGACATGGAGCATTGTGATGCCATGTGTCATGGAGCTTTGTGATGACAAGTCATGGAGCATTTTGATGACAAGGGAATGGTGCATTGTGATGAGAAGTGCAGGGAGCATTTTGATGACCGGGTCATGCAGCAATTTGATAAAAAGTGTAATGGAATATTTTGATGGCATGGGTTATAGAACATTGTGATGTCAGGGTTTTTGGAGCTTTGGGATGAAAAGGGTCATGGAGCATTTTGATGACAGGTGTTATGGAACATTGTTATGTCAGGGGTCATGCAATATTGTGATGATAAAAGGATGTAGCATTGTGATGACAGGGTCATGGAACATTGTGATTCCAGGGGTGAGGGTGTATTGTGATGACTAGTGATGGAACATTGTGATATCTATGGTGAGAGAGCATTTTGATGAGAAGTTCATGGACCATTGTGATAACAAAATTTATGGAACATTGCAATCATAAGGTTGTGGACAGTTGTGATGAAATGTGCATGGCACATTGTGATGACAATGGTCATGGAGCATTGTTCTGACAAAGACATGGAGCATTGTGATGACAAGGGTCCCAGAGAATGGTGAGGAAATGTTCATGGAGCATTGTGGTTACAAATGTCACAGAGCCTTGTGATGACGCGGACATGGACCATTGTGATGACAAACGTTATGAAGCATTGTGATGACTGGAGTCACGGAGCATTGGGATGACAGGGGTCATGGAGCATTGTGATGACATGTGCATGGAGCATTGTGATGACAGGGGAATGGAGCATTGGTCTGAAATATTTCATAGATTATTGTGATGACCATGGGCATGGTGCATTGTGACGACAAGGGCATGGAGCACTGTGATGAGAAGGTCATGGAATATTGTGAAGAGAGATGTCAGGGAGCATTGTGATGACATATGTCATGGTCCATTGCGATGACAATGGCATGGAGCATTGTGATGCCAAATGTAATGGAGGATTGTGATGACAAATATAATGGAGAATTGTGATGATTAGGGCTTGCAGCATTATGATGACAAGGGCCATTGAGAATTTTCATGACAAGGTCGTGAAGCATTGTGATGACAAGATCCTGGAGAATTGTGATGACAAAGCTATGGAGCCTTGTGATGACAAGTCTCATGGAGAATACTGATGAAAAGGGGCATGGAGCATTGTGATTACAGGGATCATGGAACATTGTGATGACAAAGGCATTGAACATTGTGAGGAGAAGACCAAGGAGCATTCTGATGGCATGCGTCATTGAGATTTGTGATGACAAGTGCATGGAGCATTTTGATTACATGGGTCTTGGAACATTGTGATGAAAAGGGCATGGATCATTGTGATGAAAAAAGCATGGAGCCTTGTCATGACAGGGTTCAAGGAGCATACGGACAACAAGTGTCAGGGAGCATTTTGATGACAAGTGTATTGAGCATTGTGAAGACAAAGGTCATGGAGCATTGTGATTAGAAGACCAAGGATAATTGTGATGACGAGCGTCAAGGGGCATTGTGATGACAAGTGTTATGGAATATTGTGATCACAAGGGATTGGAGCATTGTTATGACAGAGGTCATGGTGCATTTTGATTTCATTGTGATGACAATAGCATGAGGCATTATGATTATAGGCATGGTGCATTTTGATCACAGTGTTAATGGATCATTGAGATGAAAAAGGGCATGGAGCATTGTGATTACAGGTTTCTTTGAGTGTTGTGATGAGAAGGGTCATGGAGCCTTGTGATGACAAGGCCATGGAATATCGTGATGGCAGGGGCATGGAGCATTGTTATCAGAGGGGTAATGGAGCATTGTGATGGCAAGGGCATGGATCATTGTGATGAGAAGGCCATGTAGCATTCTGATGACATGTGTCATGGAGCATTGTGATGACAATGACATGGAGCATTGTGATGCCATGGGTCAGGGCTCTTTGAGATGACAAAGGTCATGGAGCATTTTGATGGCAAGGGCGTTGTGCATTGTGATGAGAAGGGCAGGGAGAATTGTGATGACAGGTTCATGGAGCAATTTGTTGAAAATTTTCATGGAACATTTTGATGACAGGTGTTATGGAACATTGTGATGTCAGGGGTCATCGAACATTTTGATGATAAGTGCATGTAGCATTGTGATGACAGGAGTCATGGAACATTGTGATGAGAGGTGGGAGGGATTATTGTGACAAACAGTGATGTAGCATTGTGATATCAATTGTGAGAGAGCATTTTGATGAGAAGTGCATGGAGGATTATGATGACAATGTTTATGGAGCATTGTGATGACAAGATTGGGGAGCACTGTGATGACAAGCGCATGGTGCATTGGGATGACATGTGTCATGGAGCATTGTGCTGACAAGCGCAAGTAGCATTGTGATGACAAGGGTCATGGAGCATTGTGCTGAGAAAGGCATAGAGCATTGTGATGACAAGGGTCAAAGAGCATTGTATGAAAAGTTCATGGGGCATTGTGGTTAAAATGGTCACAGAGACTGTTGATGACGATGGCATGGACCATTGTGATGACAAAGGTCATGAAGCATTGTGATGACTGGAGTCACGGAGGTTTGTGATGACAGGGGTCAGGGAGCATTGTGATAAGTAGGGCATGGAGCACTGTGATGACAAGGGCATGGAATATTAGGATAATAAGTTCCATGGATTGTTGTGATGACAGTTCGAATGGCACATTGTGATGACAAGGGCATGGAGCATTGTGATGACCAGGTCATGCAGTATTGTGAAGTGAGGTGTCAGGGAGCATTGTGATGACATATGTAATGGCCCATTGTGATGACAATGGAATGGAGAATTGTGATGACCAGGTCATGCAGTATTGTGAAGAGAGGTGTCAGGGAGCATTGTGATGACATATGTAATGGCCCATTGTGATGACAAAGGCATGGAGCATTGTGATGACAGGTGTCATGGAGCACTGTGATGACAAGCGTCACGGAGCATTGTGAATACAGTGGTCATGGAGCATTGGGATGACAAGGGCATGGTTCAATGTGATGACAAGGGTCATGGAACATTGGGCTGAAAATGTTCATGGAGTATTGTGATGACAGGGGTCATGGAGCATTGTGATGACTTGGGAATGGAGCATTTTGATGACAAGAATTCCGGATCATTGTGTTGTCAGGTGTCATGGAGTGTTGAGATGACAGTGGTCATGGTGCATTGTGATGATATTGGCCATGGAGAATTGTGATGAGTAGGTCGTGGAGCATTGTGATTACAGGTGTCTTGATGCATTGTGATGAAAAGGGCATGTATCATTGTGAAGAAAAAGGCATTGAGCCTTGTCATGACAGTGTTCAAGGAGCATACTTACGACAAGTGTCAGGTAGCATTGTGATGACAAGTGTGTTGAGCATTTGATGACAAAGGTCATAGCGCATTGTGATGAGAAGACCATGGATAATTGTGATGATGAGTGTCATGGGGTGTTGTGATGATGTCTTATGGAACATTGTGATCACAAGGGTTTGGAGCATTATGATGACAGATGTCATGGAGAATTTAGATTTCATTGTGATGACAATAGCATGAAACATTATGATGATGGGCATGGTGCATTGTGATGACTGGGTTCATGGAGCATTGAGATGAAAAGGGGTATGGAGCATTGTGATTACCGGGGTCTTGGAGCATTGTGATGGCTAGGGCATGGAGCATGGTGATGAGAAGGCCATGGAAAATTCTGATGACATGCATCATGGAGCACTGTGATGACAAGGGCATGGAGCATTGTGATTACAGGGGTCTTGGGGAATTGTGATGACAAGGATCATGCAGCCTTGTGATGACATGCCGTTGAACAATGTGATGGCAGGTGTCATGGAGGATTGTTATGACAGAGTTAATGGAACATTGTGATGAGAAGGGCATTGAGCTTTGGTCTAAAATATTTCATGGATTATTGTAATGAGAGTGGGCATGGAGCATTGGGATGACAAGGGCACGGAACACTGTGATACATGGTTCATTGCGGATTGTAATGACCAGGACATGGAGCATTGCGATGAGAAGTGCATTGAGCATTGTGATGACAAGTGTCATGGAGCTTTGTGATGACAAGGGCATGGAGAAATGTGATGAGCGTGTTCATGGAGCACTGTGATGACAATGACATGGAGCATTGTGATGCCAAGGGTCATGGAGATTTGTGATGACAAATAACAGGGAGCATTTCGATGACAATGGTGTGGTGCATTGTGATGAGAAGGGCAGGGAGCATTTTGATTACAGGTTCATGCAGAAATTTGATTAAAATATAATGGAATATTTTGAGGGCAGGGGTTATAGAACATTGTGATGTCAGGGGTCATGGAGCTTTGGGATGAAAAGGGTCATGGAGCATTTTGATTACAGGGGTTATGGAACATTGTGATTTCTGGGATCATGGAACATTGTGATGATAAGGTTATGTAGCACTGTGATGACAGGGGTCATGGAACATTATGATTACAGGGGTGAGGGAGTATTGTGATGACTAGTGAAGGAACATTGTGATATCTCTGGTGAGAGAGCATTTGGATGAGAAGTGCATGGAGCATTGGGATTACAAGGTTTATGAAGCATAGCAATGACAAGGTTGTGGACCGATGTGATGAAAAGCACGTGGCACATTGTGATGACAAGGGTCATGGAGCATTGTTCTGACAAAGGCATGGAGCATTGTGATGACAAGGGTCACGGAGCATTGTGATGAAAAGTTAATGGAGCATTTTGGTTACAAATGTCACAGAGCCTTGTGATGACACGGGCAAGGTCCGTTTTGATGACAAACATTATGAAGCATTGTGATGACTGGAGTCACGGAGCACTGTGATGATAGGCGTCATGGAGCATTGTGATGACATGGGCATGGAGCATTGTGATGACATGGGCATGGAGCATTGGTCTGACAAGTTTCATAAATTATTGTGATGACAGTGGACATGGTGCATTGTGATGACAAGGGTATGGATCATGGTGATGAGAAGGTCATGGAGTATTGTGAAGACAGGTGTCAGGGAGCATTGTGATGACATATGTCATGGTCCATTGCGATGATAATGGCATTGAGCATTGTGATTCCAAATGTAATGGAGGATTGTGATGACAAATAAAATGGAGCATTGTGATGACTAGTGCTTGGAGCACTATGATGACAAGGGCCATTGAGAATTTTCATGACAACGTCGTGAAGCATTGTGATGACAAGGTCCTGGAGCATTGTGATGAGAAATCCATGGAGCCTTGTGATGACAATCTCATATAGCATACTGATCAAAAGGGGCATGGACCATTGTGATTACAGGGGTCTTGGAACATTGTGATGACAAGGGCATGGATCATTGTGAAGAGAAGGCCAAGGAGCATTCTGAGGACATGCGTCATTGAACTTTGTGATGACAAGCGCATGGAGCATTGTGATTACAGGGGTCTTGTAGCATTGTGATGAAAAGGGCATGGAATATTGTGATGAAAAATGCATTGAGCCTTGCCATGACAGGGTTCAAGGAGCATACAGACAACAAGTGTCATGGAGCATATTGATGACAAGTGTATTGAGCATTGTGATGACAAAGGTCATGGAGCATTGTGATGAGAAGGCCATGGAGCATTCTGATGACATGTGTCATGGAGCTTAGTGATGACAAGGGCATGGAGCAATGTGATGCCAAGGGTCATGGATATTTGTGATGACAAAGGTCATGGAACATTTTGATGACAAGGGCGTTGTGCATTGTAATGAGAAGTGCAGGGAGCATTGTGATGACATGGTCACGGAGAAATTTGATGAAAAGTGTCAAGGAACATTTTGATGACAGGTGTTATGGAACATTGTGATGTCATGGGTCATCGAACATTGTGATGATAAGTGCATGTAGCATTGTGATGACAGGAGTCATGGAACATTTTGATGACAGAGGTGAGGGAGTATTGTGTCGAATAGTGAAGTAACATTGTGATATCATTGGTGAGAAAGCATTTTGATGAGAAGTGCATGGAGCATTGTGATGACAAGGTTTATGGAGCATTGTGATGACAAGATTGTGGAGCACTGTGATGACAAGCGCATGGTGCATTGTGATGACAAGGGTCATGGAGCATTGTGCTGACAAGCGCCTGGAGCATTGTGAGGAAAAGGGTCATGGAGCATTGTGCTGAGAAAGGCATAGAGCATTGTGATGACAAGGGTCAAAGAGAATTGTGATGAAAAGTTCATGGAGCATTGTGGTTAAAAATGTCACAGAGACTGCTGATGATGAGGGCATGGACCATTGTGATGACAAAGGTCATGAAGCATTGTGATGACTGGAGCCACGGAGCACTGTGATGACAGGGGTCATGGAGCATTGTGATGAAAAGGGGCATGGAGCATTGTGATGACAAGGGCATGTATCATTGGTCTCATAATTTTCATGGATTATTGCGATGACTGTTGGAATGGTGCATTGTGGTGACAAGGGCATGGAGCATTGTGATAAAGAGGTCATGATGTATTGTGAAGACTGAAGTTAGGAGCATTGTGATGACAGGTTTCATGCAGCATTGTTATGACTAGGGAATGGAGCATAGTGATGACAAGAGTCCCGGATCATTGTGTTGTCAGGTGTCATGGAGTGTTGTGATGACAGTTGTCATGGTGCATTGTGATGATATTGGTCATGGAGCATTGTGATGAGAAGGTTATGGAGCATTGTGCTGATAATATTCATGGAGTATTGTGATGACAATGGTCATGGAGCATTGTGATGACAAGGGAATTGAGCATGGTGATGACAATGTCATGTAGCATTGTGATGAGAAGTCCTTGGAGGCTTGTGATGACAAGTTTCATGGAGCATTCTGATGAAAAGTGGCATGGATCATTGTAATTACAGTGGTCTTGGAGCATTGTGATGACAAGGCCATGGAGCATTGTCAGAGACGGCCATGCAGCATTCTGATGTCATTGGTCATGGAGCTCTGTGATGACAAGGGCTTGGAGCATTGTGATTACAGGTGTCTTGGAGCACTGTGATGAAAAGGGCATGGATCATTGTGATGAAAAAGTCATGCAGACTTGTCATGACAGGGTTAATGGAGCATACTGAAGACAAGGGTCAGGGAGCATTGTGATGACAAGTGTATTGAGCACTGTGATGACAAAGGTCATGAAGCATTGTGATGAGAAGTCCATGGATAATTGTCATGATGAGCGTCATGGTGTGTTGTGATGATAAGTGTTATGGAACATTGTGATCACAAGGGTTTGGAGCATTATGATGACAGAGCTCATGGAGAATATTGATTTCATTGTGATGACAATAGCCTGAAGCATTATGATGATGGGCATGGTGCATTGATTTGACAGGGATCATGGAGCATTTAGATGAAAAGGGGCATGGAACATTGTGTTTACAGTGGTCGTGGAGCATTGTGATGACAAGGGCATGGTGCATTGGTCTAATAAGTTTCATGGATTATTGCGATGACAGTTGGAATGGCGCATTGTGATGACAAGGGCATGGAGCATTGTGATGACCAGGTCATGCAGTATTGTGAAGACAGGTGTCAGGGAGCATTGTGATGACATATGTAATGGCCCAATGTGATGACGATGGCATGGAGCATTGTGATGCCAAGTGTCATGGAGGATTCTGATGACAAAGTTAAAAGAGCATTGTGATGACAATGGCTTGGAGCATTGCGATGACAAGGGTCAAGGAGCATTGTGTTGAGAAGTGCATGGAGAATTGTGATGACAAGGGTCATGGAGCATTTTGGTGACAAGCTTGTGGAGTATTTTGATGACAATGGCATGGAGCATTGTGATGAAAACTGCATAGGGCATTGTGATGAAAGAGGCATGGAGCCTTGTGATGACAGGTCTCATGGAGCATACTGATGAATAGGGGCATGGAGCATTCTGATTACAGGGGTCTTGGAACATTGTGATAGCAAGGGCATGGAGCACTGTGATGACAAGGGCATGGAGCATTGGTCTAATAAGTTTCATGGATTATTGTGATGACAGTTGGAATGGCGCATTGTGATGACAGTGGTCATGGAGCATTGTGATGATACTGCTCATGGAGCATTGTGATAAGACCGTCATGGAGCATTGGGTTGAAAATGTTCATAGAGTATTGTGATGACAGGTGTCAAGGAGCATTGTGATGACAAGGGAATGGAGCATGGTGAAGACAAGGTCCTCGAGCACTGTGATGAGATGACGATGGAGACTTGTGATGACAAGTCTCATGGAGCATTCTGACGAAAAGGGGCAAGGAGCTTTGTGATTACAGGGGTCTTGGAGCACTGTGATGACAAGGGCATGGAGCATTGTGAGGAGAAGGCCATGGAACATTTTGATGGCATGCGTCATGGAGCTTTGTGATGACAAGGGCATGGAGCATTGTGATTACAGTGGTCTTGGAGCATTGTGATGACAAGGGTCATGTAGCCTTTTGATGACAAGGCCGTGGAACATTGTGATGGCAGCGGTCATGGAGCATAGTTATGACAGAAGTAATGGAGCATTGTAATCAGAATGGCATTGAGCACTGGTCTGAAATGTTTCATGGATTATTGTGATGAGAGTGGGCATGCAGCATTGTGATGACAAGGGCACGGAACACTGTGATACATGGTTCATGGAGGATTGTAATGACAAGGGCATGGAGCATTGTGATGAGAAGGGCATCGAGCATTGTGATGAAAAGTGTCATGGAGCTTTGTAATGACATGTGCATGGAGCAATGTGATGCAAGGGTTTATGGAGCATTGTGATGACAATGACATGGAGCATTGTGATGCCAAGGGTCATGGAGTTTGTGATGACAAAAGTTATAGAGCATTTTGATGACAAGGGTGTGGTGCATTGTGATGACAAGGGCAGAGAGCATTTTGATGACACGTTCATGCAGCAATTTGATGAAAAGTGTAATGGAGCATTTTGATGACAGGGGTTATAGAACATTGTGATGCCAGGGGTCATGGAGCTTTGGGATGAAAAGTGTCATGGAGCATTTTGATGACAGGGTTTATGGAACATTGTGATGTCAGGGGTCATGGAACATTGTGCTGATAAGGGGATGTAGCATTGTGAGGACAGGGGTCATGGAACACTGTGCTTACAGGGGTGAGGGAGGATTGTGATAACTAGAGATGGAATATTGTTATATCTCAGGTGACAGAGCATTTGGATGAGAAGTGTATGGAGCATTGTGATTACAAGGTTTATGGAGCATAGCGATGACAAGGGTGTTTATCAATGTGATGAAAAGCGTGTGGCACATTGTGATGACAAGGGTCATGGAGCGTTGTTCTGACAAACGCATGGAGCATTGTGATATCAAGGGTCACGGAGCATTGTGATAAATAGTTCATGGAGTATTGTGGTTACAAAGGACACAGAGCCTTTTGATGACGCGAGCATGGACCGTTGTGTTGACAAACGTTATGAAGCATTGTGATGACTGGAGTCACGGAGCATTGTGATGACAGGGGTAATGGAGCATTGTGATGACAATTGTCATGGAGCATTGTGATGACAGGGGCATGGAGCATTGGTCTTACACGTTTCATAGATTATTGTGATGACAGTGGACATGGTGCATTGTGATGACAAGGGCATGGAGCATTGTGAGGAGAAGGTCATAGAATATTGTGAAGACAGGTGTCAGGGAGCATTGTGATGACATATGTCATGGTCCATTGCGATGACAATGGCATGGAGCATTGTGATGCCAAATGTAATGGAGAATTGTGATGACAAATATAATGGAGATTTCTGATGATTAGGGCTTGGAACATTATGATGACATGCGCCATTGAAAAATTTAAGACAATGTCGAGAAGCATTGTGATGACAAGTTTCTGAAGCATTGTGATGAAAAATCCATGGAGCCCTGTGATGACAAGTCTCATGGAGCATACTGATGAAAAGGGGCATGGAGCATTGTGATTACAGGGGTCTTGGAACATTGTGATGACAAGTGCATGGAGAATTGTACGGAGAAATACAAGGAGCATTCTGATGGCATTCGTCCTTGAGTTTTGTGATGACAAGGGCATGGATCATTGTGATGACAAGTGTCATGGAGCATTGTGATGAGTAGAGAATGGAGCATTGTGATGACAAGAGTCCCAGATCATTGTGTTGTCAGGTGTCATGGAGTGTTGTGATGACCGTGGTCATGGAGCATTTTGATGATATTTGTCATTGAGCATTGTGATGAGAATATCATGGAGCATTGGGCTGAAAATATTCATGGATTATTGTGATGACGGGGTCATGGAACATTGTGATGACAAGGGAATGGAGCATGTTGATGACAATGTCCTGGAGCATTGTGATGATAAGACCATGGAGACTTGTGATGACAAGTCTCATGGAGTATTCTGATGAAAAGGGGCATGGAGCATTGTGATTACAGGGGTCTTGGAGCATTGTGATGACAAGGGCATTGAGCATTGTGAGGAGAAGGCCATGGAGCATTCTGATGACATGTGTCATGGAGCTTTGTGATGACAAGCGCATGGAGCATTGTTATTACAGGGGTCTTGAAGCATTGTGATGAAAAGGGCATGGATCATTGTGATGAAAAGGCATGGAGCCTTGTCATGACAGGTTTCAAGGAGCATACTGACGACAAGTGTCAGGGAGCATTGTGATGACAACTGTATTGAGAAGTGTGATGACAAATGTCATGGAGCATTGTGATGAGAAGACCATGGATAATTGTTATGATGAGCATCACAGGGTGTTGTGATGACAAGTGTTATGGAACATTGTGATCACAAGGGTTTGGGGCATTATGATGACAGTGGTCATGGATAATTTTGATTTCATTGTGATGACAATAGCCTGAAGCCTTATGATGATGGGCAAGGTGCACTGTGATAACAGGGTTCCTGGATCATTGAGATGAAAAGGGGCATAGAGCATTGTGATTACAGGGTTCTTGGAGCATTGTGATGAGAAGGGTCATGGAGCTTTGTGATGACAAGGCCATGGAACATCGTGATGGCAGGGTTCATGGAGCATGGTTATGAGTGGTGTAATGGAGCATTGTGATGGCAAGGGCATGGAGCATTGTGATGAGAAGGCCATGGAGCATTCTAATGACATGTGTCATGGAGCTTTGTGAAGACAAGGGCATGGAGCAATGTGATGAGAGCGTTCATGGAGCATTGTGATGACAATGACATGGAGCATTGTGATGCCAAGGGTCATGGATCTTTGTGATGACAAAGGTTATGGAACATTTTGATGGCAAGGGCATTGTGCATTGTGATGAGAAGGGCAGGGAGCATTCTGATGACAGGGTCATGGAACTATTTGATGAAAAGTGTCATGGAACATTTTGATGACAGGTGTTATGGAACATTGTGATGTCAGCATTCTTGGAGCATTTTGATGAGAAGGGTCAGGGAGCTTTGTGATGACAAGGCCATGGAACATCGTGATGGCAGGGGTCATGGAGCATTTTGATGACAGGGGTTATGGAACATTGTGATGTCAGTGGTCATGGAGCATATTGATGAAAAGGGTCATGGAGCATTTTGATGACATGGGTTATGGAACATTGTGATGTCAGTCGTCATCGAACATTGTGATGATAAGTGCATGTAGCTTTGTGAAGACAGGAGTCATGGAATATTGTGATGACAGGGGTGAGGTAGTATTGTGACGAATACTGATGTATCTTTGTGATATCAGTGGTGAGAGAGCGTTTTTTTTGAGAAGTGCATGGAGCATTGTGATGACAAGTTTTATGGAGCATTGTGATGACAAGATTGTGGAGCACAGTGATGACAGGTGCATGGCACATTGTGATGACATGTGTCATGGAGCATTGTGCTGACAAGCTCATGGAGCATTGTGATGACAAGTGTTATGGAGCATTGTGCTGAGAAAGGCATAGAGCACATTGATGACAAGGGTCAAAGAGCATTGTGATGAAAAGTTCATGGAGCATTGTGGTTAAAAAGGTCACAGAGACTGTTGATGATGAGGGCATGGATCATTGTGATGACAAACGTCATGAAATATTGTGATGACTGGAGTCATGGAACATTGTGATGACAGGGGTCATGGAGCATTTTGATAACATGGGCATGGAGCATTGTGATGTCAAGGGCATGGAGCATTAGTCTAATAATTTTCATGGATTATTGCGATGACAGTTCGAATGGCGTATTGTGATGACAAGGGCATGGAGCATTTTGATGACCAGGTCAAGCAGTATTGTGAAGACATATGTCAGGGAGCATTGTGATGACATATGTAATGGCCCATTGTGATGACAAGGGAATGGAGCACTGTGATGACAATGTCCTGGAGCACTGTTATGTGAAGACCATGGAACCTTGTGATGACAATTCTCATGGAGCATTCTGATGAAAAGGCATAAGGAACATTGTGATTATAGGGGTATTGGAGCATTGTGATGACAAGGGCATGGAAAATTATGATAAGAAGACCATGGAACATTCTGATGACATGCGTCATGGAGCTTTGTGATGACAATTGCAAGGAGCATTGTGATCACAGGTGTCTTGGAGCATTGTGATGAAAAGGGCATGGATCATTGTGATGAAATAGGCAAAGAGCCTTGTCATGAAAGAGTTCAAGGTGCATACTGAGGTCAATAGTCAGATAGCATTGTGATGACAAGTGTATTGAACATTGTGATGACAAAATCATGGTGCATTGTGATGAGAAGACCATGGATAATTGTGCTGACCAGCGTCATGGGGCATTGTGATTACAAGGGTTATGGAACATTGTGATCACAAGGGTTTGCAGCATTGTGAGGACAGAGGTCATGGAGCATTTTGATTTCATTGTGATGACAATAGCATGAAGCATTATGATGATGGGCATGGTGCATTGTGATGACAACGTTCATGGAGCATTGTGATGAAAAGTGGCATGGAGCATTGGTCTGACAAGTTTCATGCATTATTGTGATAAGAGTGGCCATGGCACATTGTGATGACAAGGGCATGGAGCACTGTAATGACAAGGTCATGGATTATTGTGAAGAAAGGTGTCAGGGAGCATTGTGATGAAATATGACATGTTCCAGTTTGATGACAATATCATGGAGCATTGTGATGCCAAGTGTCATGGAGGATTGCTGTGACAAATTAAAGGAGCATTGTGATGACAAGGGCATGGAGCATTGTGATATCAAGGGCCAATGATCATTTTAATATCCAGGTCGTGAAACATTGTGATGAACAGCGCATGGAGCTTCCTATGACAGGGGTCATGGAGCATTGCGATGAGAAGTGCATGGAGTATTGTGATGACAAGAGTATATAACATTTTGATGTGAAGTGCCATGGAGCATTGTAATGACAAGGTCTTGGAGAATTCTGAGGACAAGGGACATTGAGCTTTGAGATGACAAGGCATGGAGCATGGTGATGGCAAAACTGTGGAGCATTGTGATGAGAAGGCCTTGGGTAATAGTGGTGTCGAGCATCATGGAGCACTGTAATGACAAGGGGCATGAAGCATTGTGATGACAGGTGTCAGGGAGCATTGTGATGACAGGTGTCATGGAGCAATCTGATGACAAGGGCATGGAACATTGTGATGACAAGTGCATTGAGCATTGTGATGACAAGTGCATGGAGCATTGCAGTTTCAAGTGCATGGAGAACTGTGATGACAAGGGCATGTAATATTTTGATGAGAAATGTCATGTAGCATTGTGATGACAAGGACGTGGAGAATTGTGATGACAAGGGACATGGAGCATTGTGATAACCAGGGCATGGAGCATTGTGATGACAGGGGTCATGGAGCATTATTATGACAAGGCCATGGTGCATTCTGACATAAGATATCACTTATGACGGGAATGTAAACATGGCTACATATGAACTGAATTAGGGAAGAGAACAGAGTCTCAGATATAGAAAACACTCTAACGCTTGCTTAAGGGGAAAGACAGGTGGGGAGATGCACAAAAAAAAGTTTGATATTAGCACAGGTACCGTTCCATAATACAAAAAAGAGAAGAGACAAGCCCTACTCCTTCCTCAGTGAACGGACCTCAACATCCTTATTCCCCGCAGAGAAATATATCTGACTAGTAAGAATTTTAAAACCTATGTATTGATATGTCTCCGTAAGGGAACTAAGTGTGTCTAGAACGACATAAACATGGCAGTGAGAATAAGCTCAAACCCACTATAAAAATGAATTTCAAAACAAAACATAAAAACTGTAAAATTCTTACACAATACCTTCAGGGGTTCTGATGAAACCTGGAATGACCCTATCTACAATGACAGCTGGATGTGGCATAAATATGGACACATGGGAGTGAGAGGATTGGTAAGATTGGTGAGCAAATGCAGACCCTTTTAAACAATAATGCATGGCACCCATTCCATGGGTCCCAACTCTCCAGTTTGAAGGGAATATTACAACAGCTATAACATGTACGGGAAACCTAGAGAATGGACAAACTGTGAATACGAAAGGTCTCTAAAACTCAACGAATAGAACCTCTCGTGGTGCTATGCATTGAGTTTCCAAATGCTTTACTATCAATCTCCCAGCTTGGAGAGACAGCACCTTTAACCTCCTGGTTCCCACAGGTTGCCAATTTGGCAGAGGATGAAAGGGAAGAGAGAGAACCAACGAAAGAGTAGCTGTTAGGCATTTGGACGTTCACATGTCACTCTTATTTCCCGGGAGGAAGAAGAATTAACTAAAGTCTCAGACACACACTGGGAACCAGTATAGGTCCTGAACCAAAATTTTCGACGTGCGTTCAGCTCACAAAAACAAGTTAAATAATTGAGCTCAGGGGCACAGCAATTCACTAACAGGCAGAGTAATAAAGGACAACTATCGTCCAAAAATCTGTTCAGGGAAGGCAATGAGGCAGACTTGAAAGCGAGGAAGAATAGCAGGAAACAGATTTCAAAGGTACGTTGGAATCACCTTTAAAGCACAGGAAGAAGGGCACAACTTCGACAATGATGCACTTGGCCAAAAAGGGTGTATGCCTTTTCTCCTGAATATATTCAGGAGAAAACGCATACACCCTTTTTGGCCAAGCAAGCAAGCAGTCAATGCAAATCTGCACTACAAGAAGTATCACTATCCACCGGTCAAAAGGGACATCCACAAAATGGGTAAAATCCAGAAAGGCAAGAGTGGCCCTGGAGAACAGGGAGCCTTGTTATGCTGATGGGCGGGATGTAAATTGCCAAATGCCTCTCTTGAGGAGTGCTTTGTGTTCCCTAAACCAAGTAAACAACAGAGCTACAGATCCAAGGGCACATCCAGTCTAGGGAATATATCTTGGGAAAACTGAAAATCAATAAGACAGAGCCATTCCAAAATTTAGGGCTTCACTGTTTACAAGAACCTCAACTTGGGTACACTTTAAATATCCCAGGAAAGATAAAAACGGTTCAAAAAAATGTGTTACTTCCATACAATGGAATATACCTCAGCCATGAAATCAATGTCATAAGACCAGTAGCAGCAAAATGAGTGGATTCAGGCACGATGATTCTAAGTGAAATAAGTCACACAGAAAAAGAAATTTATCATAAGATATCACTTAGGAAGATCCTGTAAACATGGCTACACATGAACTGAGTTAGGAAGGAGAAGATAGTCTCACATTTAGAAAACACTCTTATGCCTGCTTAACAGGGAAGGAGAGGTGGGGTGATGCATAAAACCAGAGTTTGATATAAGCACAGGTACCGTTCCAAAAACCAACTATGGAATAGACAAGACCTACACCTTCCTCAGTGAAAGGAACTCAAAAGCCCATATTTCCCACAGAGGAATATATCTGATTAGTAAGAATTTTAAAACCTATGTATTGATATGTCTCGGTTAGGGAATCAAGTGTGCCTAGACTTGCATAAACTTGGCAGCGAGAATCAGCTGAAACCCACTATAAAAAGGAATTTGAATAACAAAAAAAGGGATATTCTTTACAATTCCTTCAGTGTCTCTGATGAAACCTGGAATGACCCTATCTACAATGAGAGCTGGATG
This sequence comes from Mesoplodon mirus, assembly GCF_964341445.2. Lineage (NCBI taxonomy): Eukaryota > Metazoa > Chordata > Mammalia > Artiodactyla > Ziphiidae > Mesoplodon > Mesoplodon mirus. The sequence goes on along the minus strand of NW_028295651.1, from coordinate 809,436 downwards.
TGGCATATGTCTGGACACATGGGACTGAGAGGATTGGTGAGATTGGGTGAGCAAATACAGACCCTTTAAAGCAATAATGCATAGCACCCATTCCATGGGTCCCATGTGTCCAGGTTGAAGGGAATATTACTACAGCTATAACATGTACAGGAAACCTAGAAAATGGACACACTGTGAATACGAAAGGTTTCTAAAACTCAAATAATAATCCCTCTCCTGGTGCTCCGGTTTGACTTTCCAACTGCTTTCCTATCAATCTGCCAACTTGGAGAGACAGCCCCTTTAACCTCCTGGTTCGCACAGTTACCAATTTGGCAAAAATAAAAGGGAAGAGGGAGAACAAATGAGAGAGTAGATGTTAGGCATTTGGACGGGTACATGTCACACTAATTGCCCCGTAGGAAGAATAATTAACCAAAGTCTCAGCCATGCGCCGGGAACCAGTATAGGTCCTGAACCAAAATTTTGGACTTGCGATCTGCTCACAAAAAACGAATTTAAAAATGGAGCTCAGGGGCACAGGAATTCAGAAACTGGCAGAGTAATAAAGGACAACTATCGCCTAAAAATCTGTTGAGGGAATGAATCGAGGCGGACTTGAAAGTGAGGCAGTATAGCAGGAAATAGATTTCAAGAGGTATGTTGGAATCGCCTTTAAAGCACAGGAAGAGGGGCACAACTTCGACAATGATGCACTTGGCCAAAATGAGCGTATGCGTTTTCTCCTGAATAAATTCAGGAGAAAACGCATATGCCCTTTTTGGCCAAGCAAGCAAGCGGGCAATGCAAATCTGCAATACAAAATAGTATCACTTCCCACTGGTCAAAAGGGACATCTGCAAAATGTGTAAAAACCAGAATGGCAAGACAGGCACTGGCGAACAGGGAGCCTTGTTATGCTGATGGGCGTGATGTAAATTGCCAACTGCCTCTCTGGAGGAGTGCATTGTGTTCCCTAAAAGCAGTATACAACAGAGCTACAGAGTCAAGGGCACTTCCAGTCTAGGAAATATACCTTGGGAAAACTGAAAATCAATAAGACAGAGCCACCCCAAAATTTAGGGATTCACTGCTTACAAAAACCTCAACTTGTGTATACCTTAAATATCCCAGGAAAGACAAAAATGGTTCAAGAAATTTTGGAACTTACGTACGATGAAATATCCCTCAGCCATGAAATCAATTTCATAAGGCCAGTAGCAGCAAAATGAGTGGATTCAGGTACAATGATTCTAAGTGAAATAAGTCACACAGAAAAGAATCTTATAATAAGATATCACTTATGAAGGTCCTATAAACATGGCCTCACATGAACTGAGTTAGGAAAAATACCAGAGTAACGAATCTTATCATAAGATATCACTCATAGCGGGAATGTACACATGGCTACACATGAACTGATTTACAAACACAACGGAATCACACATTTAGAAAACAATCTTCTGCCTGCTTAAGGGGAAAGGCGAGGTGGGGTGATGCATAAAATCACAGTTTTAAATTAGCACTGATACCGTTACATAAACCAAGTATGTAATAGACAACACCTACTCCCACCACAATGAACTGGACTCAACACCCCCTATTCATTGCAGAGGAATAAGTCTGACTCTCAGTATTTTAAAACATATGTATTCTCATGTCTCCATAAAGGAATCATGTGTGTGTATAACGGCATGAACAGAGCACTGAAATTCAGTTAAACCCACTTATAAAAATAAATTTCAAAAGCAAAATGCAAAAACAGCGAAACAGTGAGAAAGTCTTAAAAATTTCGTTCAGGGCCTGTGATGCAACCTGGATTGACCACCTTTACACCCACAGCTGGATGAGACATAAGACTGGACACTTGGGGCTGACAAGATTGCTGAGGTTGTGTGAGCAAAAGAACACCACTTAGAGCAATACTGTGTGATACCCGTTCTAGTGGTCCCAACTCTCCAGGTTTAAGGGAATCTTCCTACAGTTAAAACATGCATGGGAAACCCAGTGGATGGTACACTGTGTAATTGGGAAAGTTTTCTAAAAGGTACCTCATTTTTCCTTTTGTCGTGCTCGGCTTCGCCATTCCATCTGCATTACTAAAAATCTCCCCACTTGGAGTGTCAGCGCCTTTACCCTCCTGTTATGCACAGTTTGCAAATTGTGCAGAGGATGAACATGAAGAGGGGGAATAAATGAGAGATTAGCTGTAGGTGTTTGGATGGGCACATGTCACTCTAGTTTCCCACCAGGAAGAAGAATTAACCAAAGGCTCAGCCTGAAGCCCCGGAACCAGACTAGGGCCTAAAGCCATCCTGTGGTATTGCCGCCAGCTCACAAAGAGGCGAGTTGAAAAATGGAAATCAGGGGCACAGCAATTCACAAACTTGCAGAGTTATAAAGGACAACTATCATCCAGAAATATATTGAGGAAAGGCAGTGAAGAGGATTTGAATGCATGGCAGAATTGAAGGAAATAGATTTCAAGAGGTAGATTGGAGTCGTCTTTAAAGCACATGAAAAGCGACAGAATTTCGACAATGTTGCCCTTGGCTGAAAAGGGAGTATGTGTATTTTCTTGAATATATTTTGGAAAAAATGCATACGCCCTTTTTGGCCATGCAAGCCATCAGGCATTTCAAATCCACACTACAGAGAAGTGTCCCTTACCTCCAGTCAAAAGGGCCATCCACAAATAGTGTAAAAACCGCAAATGCAGGACAGGCCATGGAGAAAAGGGAGCCTGGTTACGCCGATGGACAAGATGTAAATTGCCAACAGCCTCTCTGGAGAACTGTATGTTGTTTTCTAAAACAGAGCTACAGAGCATAGCACACTTCCACTCATGGACGTGTATTTTGGGAAAACTAAAAATCTATAACACACAGCCAGCCCAAACTTTAGGGCTGCTCTGTTTACAAGAACCTCGACTTCAGTACACTTTAAATATCCCAGGAAAGGAAAAAAAATGGATATAGATGTTGTGGTACTTATATACAATGGAATGTCACTCAGACATAAAATCAATGTCATAAGGCCAATAGGAGCTTAATGAGTGGCTTTAGGTACGATGATGCTAAGTGAAATGAGCCACAAAGTAAAATAAACTTATTGTAATATATCACTTATAGAGGGAATGTAAACATGGCTACACATGAAATGAATTTCAAAAGAGAACAGAGTTACACATTTAAAAAACACACTTATGCCTCCTTAAGGGGAAAGGTGACGTGGGGTGATGTGTAAAAGCAGAGTTTGAAATTAGCACAGATCCCATTCCATATACCAAATATGTAATAGACAAGACCTACTCCTTTCTCAATGAACTGGACACAAAACACCCTATTCACTGAAGAGGAATATATCTGACTGGTAATAACCTTGAAACCTATGTATTTATATGTCTCCATAATGGAATCAAGTGTATGTAGATTGGCATAAACACAGATCAATGGAACAGGACAGAAAGCCCAGAGATAAACCTACATACCTATGGCTATCTAATCTATGACAAAGGAGCTAAGGATATACAATGGAGAAAAGACAGTCTCTTCAGTAATTGGTGCTGGGAAAACTGGACCCCTACACATAAAAGAATGAAATTAGAACACTCCATAACACCATACACAAAAATAAACTCTAAATTGATTAGAGATCTAAATATAAGACCAGACACTATAAAACACTTAGAGGAAACCATAGGCAGAACACTCTATGACATAAATCACAGCAAGATCCTTTTGGACCCACCTCCTAGAGAAATGGAAATAAAAACAGAAATCAACAAATGGGACCTAATGAAACTTAAAAGCTTTTACACAGTACAGGAAAACATAAACAAGATGAAAAAACAACCCTCAGAATGGGAGAAAATATTTTCAAATGAAGCAATTGACAAAGGATTAATCTCCTAACTTTACAAGCACCTCATGTAGCTCAATATCACAAAAACAAACAACCCAATCCAAAAACGGGCAGAAGACCTAAATAGACATTTCTCCAAAGAAGATATACAGATTACCAAGAAACACATGAAAGGATGCTGAACATCACTAATCATTAGAGAAATGCAAATCAAAACTACCCTGAGGTATCACCTCACAGCAGTCAGAGTGGCAATCATCAAAAAAATCTACAAAACAATAAATGCTGGAGAGGCCTTTATTGGAAAAAAGGGAACACACTTGCACTGTGGGTGGGAATGTAAATTGATATGGGCACTAGGGAGAACATTATGGAGGTTCTTTTAAATAACTAAAAATAGAAGTACCATACGACACAACAATCCAACTACTGGACATTTGCCTTGTGAAAACCATAATTCAAAAATAGTTATGTACAAAAATGTTCATTGCAGCTCTATTTGCAATAGCCAGGACATGGAAGCAACCTAAGTGTCCATCGACAGATGAATGGATAAAGAAGATCTGGCACATATATACAATGGAATATTACTCAGCTAAAAAAAGAAGCAAACTGAGCTATTTGTACTGAGGTGGATGGACTTAGAATCTGTCCTACACAGAGAAGTAAGTCAGAAAGGGAAAAACAAATACTGTATGTTAACAGAGATATACGGAATCTAATGAAGAAAAAAAAAAGATTTTGAAGAACCTAGTGGCAGGACAGGATTAAGGACACAGACATAGAGAAAGGACTTGAGGACACCGGAAGGGTGATGGGTAAGCTGGGACGAAGTGAGAGAGTGGCATGGACATAAATACATTACCAAATGTAACACCGATAGCTACTGGGAAGCAGCCACATAGAACAGGGAGATCAGCTTGGTGCTCTGTGAGCACAAAAAGGGGTGGGATATGGAGTGTGGGAGGGAGATGCAAGAGGGAGGGGATCTGGTGATAATTGTATATGTATAGCTGATTCACTTTGTTATACAGCAGAAACGAACACTCCACTGTAAAGCAACTATACTCCAATAAACGTGTAAAAGGAAAAAAAAAAAAGAAAGCCCAGGGATAAACCTACACACCTATGGTCAACTAATCTATGACAAAGGAAGCAAGACTATACAATGGAGATAAGACAGTCTCTTCAATCATTGGTGCTGGGAAATATGGACAGCTACATGTAAAAGAATGAAATTAGAACACTCCCCAACACCATACATAAAAATATATTCAAAATGGATTAGAGACGTTAATGTAAGACCAGACAGTATAAAACTCTGAGAGGAAAACTTACGAAAGATACTCTGACGTAAATCACAGCAAGATCTTTTTTGATCCACCTCCTATACTAATGAAATAAAAAAGAAAACTAAACAGATGGGACCTAATGAAACGTAAAAGCTTTTGCAAAGCAAAGGAAACTACAAACAAGACGAAAAGACAACCCTCAGAATCGCAGAAAATATTTGCAAACGAATCAATGGACAAATAATTAATCTCCAATATATATAAACAGCTCATGCAGCTCAATATTAATAAAACAAACAACCCAATACAAAAATGGAAGAAGATCTAAATAGATATTTCTTCCAAGAAGACATAGAGATGGCCAGTACACACATGAAAATCTGCTCAACATCACTAATTATTAGAGAAATGGAAATCAAAACTACAATGAGGTATCACGTCAAATCATCAGAAAATCTACAAACAACAAATTCTGGAGAGGGTGTGAAGAAAAGGAACCTTATTCCACTATTTTTGGGAATGTAATTCGATACATACTCTATGGAGAACAGTATGGAGGTTCCTTAAAACAATTAAAAATAGAATTAACATATAATCCAGCAATCCCACTACTGGGCATATACCCAGAGAAAACCATAAATCAAAAAGACACATTTACCACAATGTTCATTGCAGCACTATTTACAATAGCCAGGTAATGAAAGCAACCTAAGTGCCCACAGACAGACGAATGGATAAAGATATGGTTCATATATATATAATGGAATATTACTCAGCCATACATAGGAATGAAATTGGGTCATTTGTAGAGACCTTGATGGATCTAGAGACTGTCATACAGAGTGAAGTAAGTCAGAAAGAGAAAAACAAATATTGTATATTAATGCATATATGTGGAACCTAGAAAAATGGTACAGATGAACCGGTTTGCAGGGCAGAGATAGAGACACAGATGTAGAGAACAAACATATGGACACCAAGGGGGGAACACCATGTGAGGGTGGTGGTGGGATGAATTGGGAGACTAGGATTCACATGTGCACACTTATATGTATAAAATAGATATCCAATAAGAACCTGCTGTATAAAATGAATAAATAAATTTTAAAAAATTAAAAATAAATAAATAACATTTAATCAAATAAAACAGAAAAAAAGTTTTTCCCTTCACATAGATGTCTTTATATTAATGCATTATTTCCATGTTTATATCTCGAAATTTAAAAAAAAGAGGAATAAATAAAATCTACCTTGAACCAAAAAGAAGAAAAAAAAAAAAAAAAAAAAAAAAAAAAAAAAAAAAAACAGAACCCACCAATTATACAGTGTAAAATCGTATCAGGGCACTTGCTCCAGTGGTAAAAAATTCTTAAGTTGTTCAGAGTTGGGAAATCCTCTCCAATGCAGTCAGCAGCACTCCCCCCCACAAGGAGCATCCTCATTGCAAAGCTGGGGGACTGTGTCGAGGCGTCTGTGAGTAAATGTGAGCTGAGTCCAAGTCCTGCTGCAGCTGAACACTTCCCAACCTTTCCAGGTAAAACACCTGAATATGTACAAGCACTTGCAAGCCTAGAGGAAGGGCTGTGGAGCCACACCAGTGACAGCACGCAGGCCGACTTGGTTCCTGCAGGCCAGCCAGGATGGTCCTGGCCCCAGATGCTCTTCTGGAAGCTTTCCATTTCCCTGCCTGAGATACCCCTCCTGCCACGGCCCCCACTGCTTTTTTACTTCCTCACCTCTGCCTGGGGAGAAATTCCAGTGGCAGGTATGGGTGACACATCCTCTTCTTTAGCAGGTGGCAGCCTGGCAACTCCTGCAGAAAGTCCAGCAGAGCCCCCCTCACACTGGGCCACCCACAAAGCCACGGCCTCTCCCTCCCTACCACCACCCCAGCCCCGACACTGCTGACGGGGCAGAGAATATGGCATCAGGCACAGCTACAGGGGCTCTTGCTGACTGGAGAGGTGTTTATATTGACCTCAACCCAGGCACACATGGGGAGGGCCAGCAGGCAGTGTCAGGCTGCCCAAATCAGCCAATCCTCAACCCTCAGGGGCTCACAGTTGCAGAAAATGAACCTTGCTAAACGGGCCAGGCCCAAGGAACAGGTGTGGGCCCTTGAGAGTCAGGATAGACAAGGGGCTGCAGCTGCGGCTTGTTTTCTTATCATTTTATCTGGTCCATGAGTGGAAAACAACTTCAAGAAGACCCTATCCTAATGAGAGGAACCCAGGAGTCAGGGAGAGGAGTGATGGTGGGTGGAGACAGAGGCCTGGTGCCCTGGCTGCAGTGGAAGTGTCTGGAAGACCAGGCAGAGAGAGGCTGCACAGAGTGATAGCCAGGGTCACAGACCTGTCAGAGCTGCTGTTTGTTAGTTCAAGTCCTGCTCTGAGGTGTTCTGTGTCAGCTGTGAGCGACAGGTGAGCTGGGGGTTCTCTGCAAGGTGGGCTATGTGCACAGTTCCTGTGTGTCCAGCCCTGCTGGGGTACCAGCCCTGGGGAGCTCCGTATCCTGGGAAGGGCCTGACTATGAGAGCCCCATGGGCTGCTGGGTAGCTGCACAGGTAAGCTCCATACCCTGGGAGGGACTTGAACACGAGAGCCCCGTGGGCTGTGGGGTGGGGGGTGCAGCCCAGGTGAGCTCCATATCCTGGGATTGGCCTGACCACGAGAGCTCCATGGACTGCTGGAGACCTGGTAAAGTATATCAGGACAGTCAGTGAATCCACCGAGGATATGGATCCAGTAGCTCCTATTTCCTACTCCCTGCTGCTCATTCTACCATCCACCAGGCCATGGCATTCTGTATTACACTTCAATGATGCCTTCTTCTGTATTCCATTCATCTCAGAGTCACAAGAATTTTTGGCTTGTGTGTGGCAGGACACAACATGGAACACAAGCAATAATGCTGGGCCGTCCTGCCCCAATGGTTCAAAAATCCCCACACCATCATTGGGGAAATGTCCTCTAAAGACCTAAAAGTTCTACTTCTGTAAAAGGGAACCCTCCTTCAATATGCAGATGACATTCTGATCGCCAGGCCTACTAAAGACGCCTCAGAACTACCTAGCCAAGAAAGGATAGAAGGTGTCCAAAAAAAAGGCTCAAATATACCAGGCTCAGGTGACATGACTGGGCTTCATTCTCACAGATATTCAGAGAAACGCATCCCAGGTTAGGGAAGAAGCCATTTGCAGCCTTACCTCTTCTAAAACTAGAAGACAGCTTAGGGGTTCCTGGGGAGGCCAAGGTTTTCTGCATCTGGATCCCTAACTACAGTCTAATAGCTGGGCCTCTACATGAAACACTGACAGGAAAAGATGATGATCCTTTTGTATAGAATCCAGAAGCAGCCTTTCAAGAATAGAAAGATCAGTCAATTCAGATCCTTGCCCAGGAACTCCCTAATTTAGCTAAACCGTTTGACCTTTACATACCCGGTCAAAGGTTAATTGCCCTTGGAGCCTTAGTGCAAAAACTGGGACCACTTGAAATGGAGCAACACAAGAATGCCCTTCAGGTATGATAAACTATGGTCACCAAGGGCTTTGCCCACTGACTCATCAGGCCAGGATACTGGGGTATCTAAAAAGCTGGAAATCAGCAGCCCACAAGGCCAGCTCCCTTCTAAGGGAAAAGGACCCCACGTCGTGATCCTAACCACCCATCATGCCCTGAAGTTGCAGGGGTCGCTCTGTGGACACACTGACCTCGAGTGAGGAGGCCCTCCAATTCCAAACTCCAGAGAGACAAACAGGAGCAACGGGCCCCCAAGATGACTCGTTTGACCATCACTTGACCTGGAGTTTCTCTCAGAAAACAACAAGACTGTGCCCCGAAAGAGCAGACTACTGCTTGCAGGACTTACTGCACCCAGAGGGGAGCTAATAAGCTTGGCGGGGGAAAAGTATATCACGCTTTCACCATAGAAAACCCTACAGACACCGCGGTGATGGTGGCCAATATGACCGGCTGGACTGCTGGCAACTTCTAAAGGCCGTTGACTCAGTGGACGTCATGGTCCTGGATCACCACTGACCCTGGACTCTCTGGGAGTTGCACGGGCAGGGTTCTGACACATGGTGCTGTTTGTACATTAATTCAGGGACCTAATTAAAGAAAGCACAGACTACTGGTCAGAGCATCTAGGCTGGCAAAAACCGTCAGCCTAAGGTCACCGAACAAATGTGGGGTGGGGTGAAACCTGCCACCTCAGCATCTCTGCACATCTCTTTCCTGGACACTTAAAGGTCATCAGAATCTATAACACTTCCAATGCTGGTGCTCAGGCGTACGAGAAGTGAGGCAGGAGGCCTTGGGACAATCAACCTCACCTGGAGGCTGGTGGGGAGACGTTTTGCCCCTCCCCCCAAGTATCAGGGCTCCCACCACTGCATGAAGCAGTTACAAAAGAGGGGTCTGCACCCTCAACACCCCAAGAATGAGGAACAGAACAAAAAGCAGAGGAAGTGTTCGTCTCTGGCAACGTTCATTAAAAATTCCTGGGAGATAAAAAGAGCATCTGGGCAATAAAATAAAGTCTAAGCTGTTTTTCCTTTGTGCTTTGTCTAATTTCACGTGCTCCTAGGGTTCCGCATGCAGAGGTCCCACACCCGGCACTTCAGACCCGATTTCGTAGTGCAGAATGGCTGGGTCAACACCTCAGCTAGCGGGGTCCCATGCAGACTCCACGGCATAGAGCCTGAGCTTCAGCCAACCCAGCCCTCGAGAGCTCCATCCCCTCCCTCCCACTGAGGCTCCTGGGATCCTTACATAGCATCCCAGCCCACAGCCCGTGGGGGAGTGCACACTCTCACCTCTCCATTCTGTTTTCAAAATAATGTTTCCTTTGCTTCTGAAGCAAACTCAGTCTTGATCTGTTGGCTCCAATGACACTGGGCATGGGGACTTCTGTTGGGGTCCACTCTGGAGGATCAGTAACAGAAATTGAGAACATAGTAACTTCAATGAACAGATGTGTGAGCCAAACTGTAGTTAACACAGAGCAGTGTATAATGCTCGGGTAAAATAAGATGTTTCTAAGACTTACCTTTGATATTTCCATCACTTTACTATAAGCAAGTTCAGTGAAGACGTCTTATTTGTCAGGTCAACGTTAGAGAAATGAAGTGATTTATTTCCATGGATGTACATCGAATACTCTTGGCTGAGGCTTCAATATTGTTTTGAATGCTTTTCCATTGAAAAGGATACCTCTCTTTCAGGTCCCCCATTCCTGAGAAGCATAAAATCTTATAATTTATTATTACCAAAGGGGAAAGGTAGGAGAAGGGATAAATTAACAGTGTGGGATTAACACATACACACTGCTATGTATAAAATAGATCATCAACAAGGAACTACTGTATAGCACAGGGAACTACACTGAATATTTTGCAATAACCTATAAGGGGAAATAATCTGAAAAATAATAGATATTTTTATTGACATCGTCTATCAAAGACAGATAAAATGTAACCTAAGCAAGGCCGATGGTGAACGCTTCTGACCCTGAAGATTTCAATCATCTAAAGTTTGGGCTCTGCCTATTTCCCAAGGCCCTTAATGGACATACGTGTAGCCGTAGCTTAAAAATACCCCAGTTTGGGGTACGGGGAGGCACTGATTTGGAAAAATACCTGGTGTTCTCCTTCCATGCACTGGACCCTTCCTACAGCTAAAACATGCCTGTCACACCTAGAGGATGGTACACCATTTGATCAGAAAGAGTTTGGAAAAGGCGACTCATCTCCTCATCGTCTGGTGCTCGGGTTCACCCCTCCAGCATCTTTCCTAACAATCTCCTCACTTGGGGATATCAGCACCGTCAACATCCTCTTCCACACAGTTTGTAATTTGTCCAGAGGATGAAGTGGAAGGATGAGAAAATTTAGAGACAAGTCTTAGGTGTTCGGACAGGCACATGCCACTCTAATTTCCAATCTGGAAGACAAATTCATCAAAGGCTAGAATTGCCCACGGAAACAGAATAGGGCTAGAGGAAATCCCGCTCTTTTGTGTCCAGTTTCCAAAAACACAAGTTGAATAATGGAACCCAGGGGCACTAAAATTCATGAAACTGCAGAGTTGAAAATATCTATCGTCAAAAAATGTCTTGAGGTATGTCACAGAAAAGGAGTTGTAAGCAACGGAGAGTGGCAGGAAACAGATTTGAAGAGGTAGAAAGGACTCCCCATTAAAGCACAAGAAAAGGGACTGAACATCGCTAATGATGCAGTTGGCCCAAAAGGGCGTATGCAATTTTTTCTGAATATATTCAAATAAAGGCCATACACACTTTTTATCCAACCAGACAGGTGGGCACTGGAAATCAATACTACAAAATGTATCACTTCACATCAGTCAGAAGGGCCATCCACATAAAGTATAAACACCAGAAATGCAGGACAGGGTGAGGAGAAAAGGGAGCCCTGTGAGGCTGATAGTGGAATTGTAATTTGCCAACGGCCACTATGGCGAAGTGTATTGTGTTTGCTAAAACATCTAAAAGATGAGCTACAGAGCATAGGGCACTTGCACTCATGGACGTATCTGCATTGTGATGAAAAGTTCATGGAGCATTGTGGTGACAAATTTCACAGAGCCTTGTGATGATGAGGGCATTGACTATTGTGATGACACAGGTCATGAAACCTTGTGATGACGGGACACACGGAGCATTGTGATGACTGGGGTCATGTAGCATTGTGATGACAGGGGCATGGAGCATTGGTCTGACAAGTTTCATGGATAATTGTGTTGACAGAGGGCATGGCACATTGTGATGACAAGGGCATGGAGCATTGTGATGACAAGGTCATGGAGTATGGTGAAGAGAGGTGTCAGGGAGCATTGTGATGGCATATTTCATGTACCATTGTGATGACAATGGCATGGAGCATTGTGATGCCAAGTGTTATGGAGGATTGTGATGACAAAGGTAATGGAGCATTGTGATGACAAGGGCTTGGAGCATTGTGACGACAAGGGTCATGGAGCATTGTGAGGACAAGGGAATGGAGCATTGTGATGACAATGGCCATTGAGAATTTTGATGAAAATGTCATGAAGCATTGTGATGACAAAGGCATGGGGCTTGCTATGACAGGGGTCATGGGGCATTGCAATGACAAGTGCATGGAGAATTGTGATTACAAGAGCATGTTAAACTGTGATGAGAACTGTCATTGAGCATTGTGATGACAAGGACGTGAAGAATTGTGATGACAAGAGACATGGAGCATTGTTATGACCAGGGCATGGAGCATTGTGATGGCAAGACCGTGGAGCAGTGTGATTAGAAGACCATGGATAATTATAGTGACGAGCATCATGGAGCACTGTAATGACAAGGGGCATGGAGCATTGTGATGATACGTCTCATTGAGCATTGTGACGACAGGTGTCATGGATCATTTTGATGACAAGGGTCATGGAGTATTGTGATGACAAGGTTGTGGAGTATTTTGATGACAAGGGTCATGGAGTATTGTGATGACAAGGTTGTGGAGTATTTTGATGACAAAGTATTTAACACTGTGATGGGAAGTGTCATGGAACATAGTTATGCCAAGAACATGGAGAATTGTGATGACAGGGAACATGTAGCATTGTGATGGCAAGACCGTGGAGCATTGTGATGAGAAGACCATGGATAATTGTGATGATGAGCGCCATGGAGCGCTATAATGACAAAAGGTATGGAGAATTGTGATGACAGTGGCCATGGAGCATTGTGATGAAAAGAGTCATGGAGCATTTTGATGACAAGGGTGTGGAGCATTGTGATGAGAATACCATGGATAATTGTGAATGACTAGCGTCATGGAGCATTGTAATGACAAGGAGTATGGAGCATTGTGATGACAGTGCTCATGGAGCATTGTGATGACAAGTGTCAATGAGCATTCTGATGACAAGCTTGTGGAGTATTGTGATGACAATGGCATGGAGCATTGTGATGAAAAGGGCATGGAGCATTGTGATGAAAAATGCATGGAGCCTTTTCATGACAGTGTTCAAGGAGCATACTGACGACAAGTGTCAGGGAGCATTGTGATGACAAGTGTATTGAGAATTGTGATGACAAATATCATGGAGCATTGTGACGACAAGGGCATGGAATATTGTGATGACAGGCATCATGGAGCGTTGTGATGACAAGGGTTATGGAACATTGTGATCACATGTGTTTGGAGCATTGTGAAGACAGAGGTCATGGATAATTGTGATTTCAAGGAGCATGGAGCATTGTGATGACAGGATTCATGGAATATTTTGATGAAAGGGGTCATGGAGCATTTTGATGACAGGGGTTATGGAACATTGTGATGTCAGTGGTCATCGAACATTGTGATGATAAGTGCATGTACCATTGTGATGACAGGAGTCATGGAACATTGTGATGACAGGGCTGAGGGAGTATTGTGATGAATAGTGATGAAACATTTTGATATCAGTTGTGAGAGAGCATTTTGATGAGAAGTGCATGGAGCATTGTGATGACAAGGTTTATGGAGCATTGTGATGACAAGATTGTGGAGCACTGTGATGACAAGCGCATGGCAAATTGTGATGACATGTGTCATGGAGCATTGTGCTGACAAGTGCATGGAGCATTGCAATGACAACGGTCATAGAGCATTGTGCTCAGAAAGGCATAGAGTATTGTGATGACAAGGGTCAAAGAGCATTGTGATGAAAAATTCATGGAGCATTGTGGTTAAAAAGGTCACAGAGACTGTTGAAGATGAGGGCATGGACCATTGTGATGACAAAAGTCATGAATCATTGTGATGACTGGAGTCACGGAGCATGGTGATGACAGGGGTCATGGAGCTTTGTGATATCAAGGGCATGGAGCATTGTGATGACAAGGGCATGGATCATTGGTCTAATAAGTTTCATGGATTATTGCAATGACAGTTGGAATGGTGCACTGTGATGACAAGGGCATGGAGCATTGTGAAGACCAGGTCATAGAGTATTGTGAAGACAGGTGTCAGGGAGCATTGTGATGACATATGTAATGGCCCATTGTGATGACAACGGCATGGAGCATTGTGATGCAAGTGTCATGGAGCATTCTGAGGACAAAGGTAATGGAACTGTGTGATGACAATGGCTTGGAGCATTGTGATGACAAGGGTCAGGGAGCATTGTGCTGACAAGTGCATGGAGAATTGTGATGCCAAGGTCATGGAGCATTTTGATGACAAGCTTGTGGAGTATTTTGCTGACAATGGCATGGAGCATTGTGATGAAAACTGCATGGGTCATTGTGAGGAAAAAGGCATGGAGCCTTTTCATGACAGGGTTCATGGAGCATTCTGACGACAAGTGTCAGGGAGCACTGTGATGACAAGTGTATTGAGAATTGTGATGACAAAGGTCATGGAGCATTGTGATGAAAAGTGCATGGAGTATTGTGATGAGAGGCATCATGGAGCGTTGTGATGACAAGTGTTATGGAACATGGTGATCACAAGTGTTTGGAGCATTGTGATGACACCGGTCATGGATCATTTTGATTTCAAGAAGCATGGAGCATTGTAATGACAAGGGCATGAAACAATGTGATACAAAGGTTCATGGAGGATTTTGATGACAATGGTAATGGAGTATAGTGATGACAAGCACATGGAACATTGTAATGACAAGTTCATGTAGCATTTTGCTGACAAAGGCGTGGAGCATTGTGATGACAGGGGTCATGGAGCACTGTGATGCCATGCGTCACAGAGCATTGTGAATACATGGTTCATGGAGCATTGGGATGAAAAGGGCATGGAACATTGTGATGACAAGTGTCATGGAGTCTTGTGAATGACAAGGCCGTGGAACATTGTGATGGCATGGGTCATGGAACATTGTTATGACAGGTGTAATGGAGCATTGTGATGAGAAGGGCAGGAAGCATTGTTGTGAAATGTTTCATGGATTATTGTAATGAGAGTGGGCATGGAGCATTGTGATGACAAGAGCACGGAACGCTGTGATACATGGGTCATGGAGGATTGTAATGGCAAGGGCATGGAGCATTGTGATGAGAAGGGCATTGAGCATTGTGATGACAAGTGTCATGGAGCTTTGTGATGAAAAGGGCATGGATCAATGTGATGAGAGGGTTCATGGAGCATTGTGATGACAATGACATGGAGCATTGTGATGTCAAGTGTCATGGAGGTTTGTGATGTCAAAAGTCATGGAGCATTTTGATGACAAGGGCGTGGTGCATTGTGATGAGAAGGGCAGGGAGCAGCTTGAGGACAGGGTCATGCAGCAATTTGATGAAAATTATAATGGAACATTTTGATGACACGTGTTATAGAACATTTTGATGTCAGGGGTCATGGAGCTTTGGGATGAAAAGGGTCATGGAGCATTTTGATGACAGGGGTTGTGGAACATTGTGATGTCAGGGGTCATTGAACATTGTGCTCATAAGGGGATGTAGCATTGTGATGACAGGGATCATGGAACATTGTGATTACAGGCGTGAGGGAGTAATGTGATGACTAGTGATGGAACATTATGATATCTCATGTGAGAGAGCATTTTGATGAGAAGTACATGGAGCATTGGGATTACAAGGTTTATGGAGCATATCGATGACAAGGTTGTGGACGGCTGTGATGAAAGGCACGTGGCACATTGTGATGACAAGGGTCTTGGAACATTGTTCTGACAAAGGCATGGAGCATTGTGATGGCAAGGGTCACGGAGCATTGTGATGAAAAGTTCATGGAACATTGTGGTTACAAAGGTCACAAAGCCTTGTGATGACGCGGGCATGGACCGTTGTGATGACAAAAGTTATGAAGCAATTTGATGACTGGAGTCACGGAGCATTGTGATGACAGTGGTCATGGAGCATTGTGATGAAAAGGGCATGCGGCATTGTGATGACAGAGGTCATGGAGAATTTTGATTTCATTGTGCTGACAATAGCTGGAAGCATTATGATGATGGGCAGGATGCATTGTGATGACAGGGTTCATGGAGCATAGAGATGAAAAGGGGCATGGAGCATTGTGATTACAGGGATCTTGGAGCATTGTGATGACAAGGGCATGGAGCATTGTGGTTACAGGTTTCTTGAAACATTGTGATGACAAGTGTCATGGAGCCTAGTGATGACCAGGCCGTGGAAAATTGTGATGGCAGGGGTCATGGAGCATTGTTATGACAGGGGTAATGGAGCATTGTGATGGGAAGGGCATGGAGCATTTTGATTACAAGGTTTATAGAGCACTGTGACAACAAATTTGTGGACCGTTGGGATAAAAAGTGCGTGGCACATAGTGATGACAAGTGTCATGGAGCATTTTTCTGACAAAGGCATGGAGCACTGTGATGACAAGGGTCACGGAGCACTGTGATGAAAAGTTCATGGAGCATTGTGGTTAAATAGGTCACAGAGCCTTGTGATGATGCGGGCATGGACCACTGTGATGACAAATGTTATGAAGCATTGTGATGACTGGAGTAACAGAGCATTGTGATGACAGGGGTCATGGAGCATTGTGATGACAAGGGCATGGAACATTGTGCTGATAAAAGTGTAGAACATTGTGATGTCAAGGGTCAAAGAGCATTGTGATGAAAAGTTCATGGAAAATTGAGGTTAAAAAGGTCACAGAGACTGTTGATGTCGAGGGCATGGACCATTGTGATGACAAACGACATGAAGCATTGTGATGACTGGAGTCACGGAGAATTGTGATGACAGGGGTCATGGAGGATTGTGATAACAAGGGCATGGAGCACTGTGATGACAAGGGCATGGAACATTGGTTTAATAAGTTTCATGGATTATTGCGATGACATTTGGAATGGCGCATTTTGATGACCAGGTCATGCAGTATTGTGAAGACAGGTGTCAGGGAGCATTGTGATGACATATGTAATGGCCCATTGTGATGACAATGGCATGGAGCATTGTGATGCCAAGTGTCATTGAAGATTCTGATGACAAAGGTAATGGAGCAATGTGATGACAATGGCTTGGAGCATTGTGATGACAAGGGTCAGGGAGCATTGTGCTGACAAGTGCATGGAGAATTGTGATGACAAGGGTCATGGAGCATTCTGATGACAAGCTTGTGGAGTATTTTGATGACAATGGTATGGAGCATTGTGATGAAAACGGCATGGGGCAGTGTGATGAAAATGACATGGAGCCTTTTTGTGACAGGGTTCAAGGAGCATTCTGACGACAAGTGTCAGGGAGCATTGTGATGACAAGTGTATTGAGAACTGTGATGACAAAGGTCATTGAGCATTGTGATGAGAAGGCCATGGATAATTGTGATGATGAGCGTCATGGCGTGTTGTGATGATAAGTGTTATGGAACATTGTGATCACAAGGTTTTGGAGCATTATGATGACAGAGGTCATGGAGAATTATGATTTCATTGTGATGACAATAGCCTGAAGCATTATGATGATGGTCATGGTGCATTGTGATGACAGGTTTCATGGAGCATTGAGATGAAAAGGGGCATGGAGCATTGTGATTACAGGGATCTTGGAGCATTGTGATGACAAGGGCATGGAGCATTGTGGTTACAGGTTTCTTGGAACATTGTGATGACAAGTGTCATGGAGCCTTGTGATAACAAGGCCGTGGAATATTGTGATGGCAGTGGTCATGGAGCATTGTTATGACAGAAGTAATGGAGCATTTTGATGAGAAGGGCATTGAGCATTGGTCTGAAATATTTCATGGATTATTGAGATGTGAGTGGGCATGGAGCATTGAGATGATAAGGGCAAGGAACACTGTGATACGTGGGTCATGGAGGATTGTAATGACAATGGCATGGAGCACTGTGATGGGAAGGGCATCGAGCATTGTGATGACAAGTGTCATGGAGCTTTGTGATGACAAGGGCATTGAGCAATGTGATGAGAGGGTTCATGGAGCATTGTGATGACAATGACATGGAGCATTGTGATGCCAAGGGTCATGGAGCTTTGTGATGACAAGTCATGGAACATTTTGATGATAAGGGCATGGTGCATTGTGATGAGAAGTGCAGGGAGAATTTTGATGACCGGGCCATGCAGCAATTTGATGAAAAGTGTAATGGAATATTTTGATGGCAGGTGTTATACAACATTGTGATGTCAGGGGTCTTGGAGCTTTGGGATGAAAAGGATCATGGAGCATTTTGATGACAGGGGTTATGGAACATTGTGATGTCAGGGGTCATGGAACATTGTGATGATAAGGGGATGTAGCAGTGTGATGACATGGTCATGGAACATTGTGATTACAGGGGTGAGGGTGTATTGTGATGACTAGTCATGGAACACTGTGATATCTCTGGTGAGAGAGCATTTTGATGAGAAGTGCATGGACCATTGTGATTACAAGGTTTATGGAGCATTGCAATGACAAGGTTGTGGACCGTTGTGATGAAAAGCGCGTGGCACACTGTGATGATAAGGGTCATGGAGCATTGTTCTGACAAAGACATGGAGCACTGTGATGACAAGTGTCACGGAGCATTGTGATGAAATGTTCATGGAGCCTTGTGGTTACATAGGACACAGAGCCTTGTGATGACGCGGGCATGGACCGCTGTGATGACAAACGTTATGAAGCATTGTGATGACTGGAGTCATGGAGCATTGTGAAGAAAGGGGTCATGGAGCCTTGTGATAAGAAGGGCATGGAACACTGTGAAAACAGGGGCATGGAGCATTGGTCTGACATGTTTCATAAATTATTGTGATGACAGCGGACATCGTGCATTGTGATGACAAGGGCATGGAGCATTGTGATGAGAACGTCATGGAGTATTGTGAAGACAGGTGTCAGGGAGCATTGTGATGACATATGTCATGGTCCACTGCGATGACAATGGCAGGGAGCATTGTGATGCCAAATGTAATGGAGGATTGTGATGGCAAATATAATGGAGCATTGTGATGACTAGGGCTTGCAGCATTATGATGACAATGGCTGTTGAGAATTTTCATGACAATGTCGCGAAGCATTGTGATGAAAATGTCCTGCAGTTTGTTATGAGAAAACCATGGAGCCTTGTGAAGACAAGTCTCATGGAGCATACTGATGAAATGGGGCATGGAGCATTCTGATTACAGGGGTCTGGAACATTGTGATAACAAGGGCATGGAGCATTGTGATGACAAGGGCATGGAGCATTGGTCTAATAAGTTTCATGGATTATTGTGAAGACAGTTGAAATGGCGCATAGTGATGACTAGGGCATGGAGCATTGTGATGACCAGGTCATGCGGTATTGTGAAGAGAGCTATCAGGGAGCAATATGATGACAAGTGTATTGAGAATTGTGATGACAGAGGTCATGGAGCATTGTGATGAAAAGGGCATGTAGCATTGTGATGACAGGAGTCTTGGAACATTGTGATGACAGGGGTGATGGAGTATTGTGACAAATAGTGATGTAGCATTGTGATAAGAGTGGTGAGAGAGCATTTTCATGAGAAGTGCATGGAGCATTGTGATGACAAATTTTATGGAGCATTGTGATGACAAGTTTGTGGAGCACTGTGATGACAAGCGCATGGTGCATTGTGATGACATGTGTCATGGAGCATTGTGCTGACAAGCGCATGGAGCATTGTGATGACAAGGGTCAAAGAGCATTGTGATGAAAAGTTCATGGATCATTGTGGTTAAAAAGGTCACAGAGACTGTTGATGACGAGGGCATGGACCATTGTGATGACATAGGTCATGAAGCATTGTGATGACTGGAGTCCCCGAGCATTGTGATGACAGGGGTCATGGAGCATTGTGATAACAAGGGCATGGATCATTGTGATGACAAGAGCATGGAATATTGGTCTAATAAGTTTCATGGATTATTGTGATGACAGTTGGAATGGCGCATTGTGATGACAAGGGCATGGAGCATTGTGATGACCAGGTCATGCATTATTGTGAAGAGAGGTGTCAGGGAGCATTGTGATGACATATGTAATGGCCCTTTGTGATGGCAATGGCATGGAGCATTGTGATGCCAAGTGTGATGGAGGATTCTGATGACAAATGTTATGGAGCATTGTGATGACAATGGCTTGGAGCATTGTGATGACAAGGGTCAGGGAGCATTGTGCTGACAAGTGCATGGAGAATTGTGATAACAGGGGTGATGGAGCATTCTGATGACAAGCTTGTGGAGTATTTTGATGAAAATGGCATGGAGCATTTTTATGAAAATGGCATGGGGCATTGTGATTAAAAAGGCATGGAGCCTTTTCGTGACAGGGTTCAAGGAGCAATCTGATGACAACTGTCAGGGAGCATTGTGATGACAAGTGTATTGAGAATTGTGATGACAAAGGTCATAGAGCATTTTGATGAAAAGTGCATGGAGTATTGTGATGACAGGCATCATGGAGCGTTGTGATGAGAAGTGTTATGGAACATTGTGATCACAGGGGATTGGAGCATTGTGATGACAGAGGTCATGGATCATTTTGATTTCAAGGAGCATGGAGCATTGTGATGCCAAAGGCATGAAGCAATGTGATCCCAAGGTTCATGGAGGATTGTGATGACAATGGAAATGGAGTATTGTGATGACAATTGCATAGCGCATTGTAATGACAAGGTCATGTAGCATTTTGATGACAAAGGCATGAAGCATTGTGATGACATGTGTCATGGAGCACTGTGATGACAAGTGTCACAGAGCATTGTGAATACAGGGGTCATGGAGCTCTGGGATGACAAGGGCATGGATCATTGTGAAGACAAGTGTCATGGAGCACTGGGCTGAAAATGTTCATGGAGTGTTGTGATGGCTCGGGTCATGGAGCATTGTGAAGACAAGGGAATGGAACATGGTGATGACAAGGTCCTGGAGCATTGTGATGAGAAGACCTTGGAGACTTGTGATGACAAGACTCATGGACCATGCTGATGAAAAGGGGCATGGAGTATTGTGATTACAGGGGTCTTGGAGCATTTTGATGAAAAGGGCATGGAGCATTGTGAGGAGAAGGCCATGAAGAATTCTGATGACATGCGTCATGGAGCATTTGATGAAAAGGGCATGGAGCTTTGTGATTACAGGGATCTTGGAGCATTGTGATGAAAAGGGCATGGATCATTGTGATGAAAAAGGCATGGAGCCTTGTCATGACAGGGTTCAAGGAGCATACAGACAACAACTGTCAGGGAGCATTTTGATGACAAGTGTATTGAGCATTGCGATGACGAAGGTCATGGAGCATTGTGATGAGAAGACCATGGATAATTGTGATGATGAGCGTCATGGGGTGTTGTGAAGATAAATGTTATGGAACATTGTGATCACAGGAGTTTGGAGCATTATGATGACAGAGGTCATGGAGAATATTGATTTCATTGTGATGACAATAGCCTGAAGCATTGTGATGATGGGCATGGTGCATTGTGATGACAGGGTTCATGGAGCATTGAGATGACAAGGGGCATGGAGCATTGTGTTTACAGGGGTCTTTGAGCATTGTGATGACAAGGGCATGGAGCATACTGATGAGAAGGCAATGGAGCATTCTGATGACATGTGTCATGGAGCTCTGTGAAGACAAGGGCATGGAGCAATGTGATGAGAGCGTTTATGGAGCACTGTGATGCCAATGACATGGAGCACTGTGATGCCAAGCCTCATGGATCTTTGTGATGACAAAGGTCATGGAGCATTTTGATGGCAAGGGCGTTGTGCATTGAGATGAGAAAGGCAGGGAGCATTCTGATGACAGGGTCATGGAGCAATTGGATGAAAAGTGTCATGGAACATTTTGATGACAGGTGTTATGGAACATTGTGATGTCAGGGGTCATCGAACATTGTGATGATAAGTGCATGTATCCCTGTGATGACAGGACTCATGGAACATTGTGATGACAGGGGTGAGGGAGTATTGTGACAAATAATGATGTAGCATTGTGATAACTGTGGTGAGAGAGCATTTTGATGAGAAGTGCATGGATCATTGTGATGACAAATGTTAAGGAGCATTGTGATGAGAAGATTGTGGAGCAGTGTGATGACAAGCGCATGGTGCATTGTGATGACATGTGTCATGGAGCATTGTGCTGACAAGCACATGGAGCATTGTGATGACAAGGGTCAAAGACCATTGTGAGGAAAAGTTCATGGAGCATTGTGGTTAAAAAGGTCACAGAGACTGTTGATGACGAGGGCAAGGACCATTGTGATGACAAAGGTCATGAAGCATTGTGATGACTGGAGTCACGGAGCATTGTGATTTCAGGCATCATGGAGCATTGTGATAACAAGGGCATGGAGCATTGTGATGACAAGGGCATGGAACATTGGTCTAATAAGTTTCATTGATTATTGCGATGACAGTTGGAATGGCGCATTGTGATAACAAGGGCATGGAGCATTGTGATGACCAGGTCATGCATTATTGTGAAGAGAGTTGTCAGGGAGCATTGTGATGACATATGTAAAGGCCCATTGTGATGACAATGGCATGGAGCATTGTGATGCCAAGTGTCATGGAGGATCCTGATGACAAAGGTAATGGAGCATTGTGATGACAATGGCTTGGAGCATTGTGATGACAAGGGTCAGGGAGCATTGTGCTGACAAGTGCATGTAGAATTGTGATGACAATGGTCATGGAGCATTCTGATGACAAGCTTGTGGAGTATTTTGATGACAATGGCATGGAGCATTGTGATGAAAACCACATGCGGCATTGTGATGAAAAAGTCATGGAGCCTTTTTGTGACAGGTTTCAAGGAGCATTCTGATGACAAGTGTCAGGGAGCATTGTGATGACAAGTGTATTGAGAATTGTGATGACAAATGTCAGGGAGCATTGTGATGAAAAGGGCATGGGGTGTTGTGATGACAGGCATCATGGAGCGTTGTGATGACAAGTGCTATGGAACATTGTGATCACAAGAGTTTGGAGCATTGTGATGACAGAGGTCATGGATCATTTTGATTTCAAGGAGCATGGAGCATTGTGATGACAAGGGCATGAAGCAATGTGATCCCAAGGTTCATGGAGGATTGTGATGACAATGGTAATGGAGTATTGTGATGACAAGCGCATAGAGCAGTGTAATGACAAGGTCATGTAGCATTTTGCTGACAAAGGCATGGAGCATTGTGATGACATGTGTCATGGAGCACTGTGATGACAAACGCATGGATCATTGTGATTACAAGGGTCATGGAGCATTGGGCTGAAAATGTTCATGGAGTGTTGTGATGACAGGGGTCATGGAACATTGTGATGACTAGGGAATGGAGCAATGTGATGAAAAGAGTCCCGGATCATTGTGTTGTCAGGTGTCATGGAGTGTTGTGATGACAGTGGTCATGGAGCATTGCGATGATATTGGCCATCGAGCAATTTGATGAGTAGGTCCTGGAGCATTGTGCTGAAAATGTTCAAGGATTATTGTGATGACAGGGGTCATGGAGCATTGTGATGACAAGGGAATGGAGCATGGTGATGACAGGTCTTGGAGCATTGTGATGAGAAGACAATGGAGACATGTGATGACAAGTCTCATGAAGCATTCTGATGAAAAGAGGCATGCAGCATTGTGATTACAGGTGTCTTGGAGCATTGTGATGACAAGGGCATGGAGTATTGTGATGAGAAGGCCATGAAGCATTCTCATGACCTGCGTCATGGTGGTTTTGATGACAAGGGCATGGAGCATTGTGATTACAGGGATCTTGGAACATTGTGATGAAATGTGCATGGATTATTGTGATGAAAAAGTCATGGAGCCTGGTCATGACAGGGTTCAAGGAGCATACTGGCGACAAGTGTCAGGGAGCATTGTGATGACAAGTGTATTGAGCATTGTGATGTCAAAATTCATGGAGCATTGTGATGAGAAGACCATGGATAATTGTGATAATGAGCGTCCTGGCGTGTTGTGATGATAAATGTTATGGAACATTGTGATCACAATGGTTTGTAGCATTATGATGATAGAGGTCATGGAGAATATTGATTTCATTGTGATGACAATAGCCTGAAACATTATGATGATGGGCATGGTGCATTGTGATGACAGGGTTCATGGTGCATTGAGATGAAAACGGTCATAGAGCATTGTGATTACAAGCGTCTTGGAGCATTGTGATGACAAGGGCATGGAGCATTGTGATGAGAAATCCATGGAGCATTCTGATGACATGCGTCCTGGAGCTTTGTGATGACAAGGGCATGGAGCATTGTGATTACAAGGGTCTTGGAGCATTGTGATGAAAAGGGCATGGATCATTGTGATGAAAAAGGCATGGAGCCTTGTCATGACAGGGTTCAAGGAGCATATTGACGACAAGTGTCAGTGAGCATTGTGATGACAAGTGTATTGAGAATTGTGATGACATAGGTCATAGAGCATTGTGAGGAGAAGGCCATGGATAATTGTGATGATGAGCGTCATGGGGTGTTGTGATGATAAGTGTTATGGAACATTGTGATCACAAGTGTTTGGAGCATTATGATGACAGAGGTCATGGAGAATATTGATTTCATTGTGATGACAATAGCCTGAAGCATTATGATGATAGGTATGGTGCATTGTGATGGCAGGGTTCATGGTGCTTTGAGATGAAAAGGGGCATGGAGCATTGTGTTTACAAAGGTCTTGGTGCATTGTGATGACAAGGGCATGGAGCAATGTGATGAGAAGGCCATGGAAATTCCTGATGACATGCGTCATGGAGCTTTGTGATGACAAGGGCAAGGATCATTGTGATTACAGGGGCATTCAGCATTGTGATGACAAGTGTCTTGGAACCTTGTGATGACTAGGCCTTGGAACATTGTGATGTCAGGGGTCATGGTGCATTGTTATGACAGATGTAATGGAGCATTGTGATGAGAAAGGCATGGAACCTTGGTCTGAAATGTTTCATGGATTATTGTGATGAGAGTGGGCATGGAGCATTGTGATGACAAGGGTACGGAACACTATGATACATGGGTCATGCAGGACTGTAATGACAAGGGCATGTAGCATTGTGATGAGAAAGGCATCGAGCATTGTGATGACAAGTGTCATGGAACTTTGTGATGACAAGGGCATGGAGCAATGTGTTGAGAGGGTTCATGGAGCATTGTGATGACAATGACATGGAGCATTGTGATGCCAAGGGTCATGGAGATTTGTGATGACAATCATGAGCATTTTGATGACAAGGGCATGGTGCATTGTGATGAGAAGGGCAGGGAGCATTTTGATGACAGGGTCATGCAGCAATTTGATAAAAAGTGTAATGGAATATTTTGATGGCAGGGGTTATAGAACATTGTGATGTCAGGGGTCTTGGAGCTTTGGGATGAAACGGGTCATGGAGCATTTTCTTCACAGGGGTTAAGGATGATTGTGATATCATGGGTCATGGAACATTGTGATGATAAGGGGATGTAGCATTGTGATGACAGATTCATGGAACATTGTGATTCCAGGTGTGAATGAGTATTGTGATGACTATTGTTGGAATATTGTGATATCTCTGGTGAGAGAGCATTTTGATGAGAAGTGCATGGAGCATTGTGATTACAAGGTTTATGGAGCTTTGCAATGACAAGTTTGTGGACCGTTGTGATGAAATGCACGTGGCATATTGTGATGATAATGGTCATACAGCATTGTTCAGGCAAAGACATGGAACATTGTGATGACAAGGGTCACAGAGAATTGTGATGAAAAGTTCATGGAGCATTGTGGTTACAAAGGTCACAGAGCCATGTGATGACCCGGGCATGGACCACTGTGATGACAAACGTTATGAAACATTGTGATGACTGGAGTCACAGAGCATTGTGATGACAGGGGTCATGGAGCATTTTGGTGACAAGGGCATGGAGCATTGTGATGACAGGGGCATGGAGCATTGGTCTGACAAGTTTCACAGATTATTGTGAGGACAGTGGGCATGGTGCATTGTGATGAAAAGGGCATGGAGCATTGTGATGAGAAGGTCATGGAATATTGTGAAGAGAGGTGTCACGGAGCATTGTGATGACATATGTCATGGTCCATTGCTATGACAATGGCAGGGAGCATTGTGATGCCAAATGTAATGGAGGATTTTGATGACAAATATAATGGAGCATTGTGATGACTAGGACTTGGAGCATTATGATGACAAGGGCCATTGAAAATTTTCATGAAAAGGTCGAGAAGCATTGTGATGACAAGGTCCTGGAGCATTGTGATGACAAAACCATGGAGCCTTGTGATGACAAGTCTCATGGAGCATACTGATGAAAAGGGGCATGGAGCATTGTGATTACAGGGGTCTTGGAACATTGTGATGACAAGGGCATGGAGCATTGTGAGGAGAAGGCCATGAAGCATTCTGATGATAAGCGTCATGGAGCTTTTTGATGACAAGGTCATGGAACATTGTGATTACAGGGATCTTGGAGCATTGTGATGAAAAGGGCATGGATAATTGTGAATAAAAAGGCATGGAACCTTGTCATAACAGGGTCCAAGGAGCATACTGACGACAAGTGTCAGGGAGCATTGTGTTGACAAGTGTATTGAGCATTGTGATGACAAATATCATGGAGCATTGTGATGAGAAGACCATGGATAATTGTGATGATGAGCGTCATGGGGTGTTGTGATGATAAGTGTTATGGAACATTGTGATCACAAGAGTTTGGAGCATTATGATGACAGAGGTCATGGAGAATATTGATTGCATTGTGATGACAATAGCCTGAAGCATTATGATGATGGGCATGGTGCATTGTGATGACAGGGTTCATGGAGCATTGAGATGAAAAGGGGCATGGAGCATTGTGTTTACAGGGGTCTTGGAGCATTGTGATGACAAGGGCATGGAGCATTGTGATGAGAAGGCCGTGGAACATTCTGATGACATGCGTCATCGAGCTTTGTGATGACAAGGGCATGGAGCATTGTGATTACAGGGGTCTTCAGCATTGTGATGACAAGTGTCATGGAACCTTGTGATGAAAAGGCCGTGGAACATTGTGATGGCAGGTGTCATGGTGCATTGTTATGACAAGGGTAATGGAGCATTGTGATGAGAAGGGCATGGAACATTGGTCCGAAATGTTTCATGGATTATTGTGATGAGAGTGTGCATGGAGCATTGCGATGACAAGGGTACGGAACACTATGATACATGGGTCAAGCAGGATTGTAATGTTAAGGGCATGGAGCATTGTGATAAGAAGGTCATCAAGCATTGTGATGACAAGTGTCATGGAGCTTTGTGATGACAAGGGCATTGGGCAATGTGATGAGAGCATTCATGGAGCATTGTGATGAAAATGACATGGAGCATTCTGATGCCAAGGGTCATGGATCTTTGTGATGACAAAGGTCATGGAGCATTTTGATGGCAAGTGCGTTGTGCATTGTGATGAGAAGGGCAGGGAGCATTCTGATGTCAGGGTCATGGAGCAATTTGATGAAAAGTGTAATGGAACATTTTGATGCCAGTTGTTATGGAACATTGTGATGTCAGGGGTCATCGAGCATTGTGATGATATGTGCATGTAGCATTGTGATGACAGGAGTCATGGAACATTGTGATGACTGGGGTGAGGGAGTATTGTGACAAATAGTGATGTAGCATTGTGATATCAGTGGTGAGAGAGCATTTTGATGAGAAGTGCATGGAGCACTGTGATGACAAATTTTAAGGAGCATTGTGATGACAAAAGTGTGGAGCAATGTGATGACAAGCGCATGGTGCATTGTGATGACATGTCTCATGGAGCATTGTGATGACAAGCATATGGAGCATTGTGATGCCAAGGGTCATGGATCTTTGTGATGACAAAGGTTATGGAGCATTTTGAAGGCAAGTGCGTTGTGCATTGTGATGAGAAGGGCAGGGATCATTCTGATGTCAGGGTCATGGAGCAATTTGATGAAAAGTGTCATGGAACATTTTGATGACAGGTGTTATGGAACATTGTGATGTCAGGGGTCATCGAACTTTGTGATGATATGTGCATGTAGCATTGTGATGACAGGAGTCATGGAACATTGTGATGACTGGTGTGAGGGAGTATTGTGACACAGAGTGATGTAGCATTGTGATATCAGTGGTGAGAGAGCATTTTGATGAGAAGTGCATGGAGCATTGTGATGACAAATTTTAAGGAGCATTGTGATGACAAGATTGTGGAGCACTGTGATGACAAGCGCATGGTGAACTGTGATGACATGTGTCATGGAGCATTGTGATGACAAGGGCAAGGAACATTGGTCTAATATGTTTCATGGATTATTGCGATGACAGTTGGAATGTCGCATTGTGATGACAAGGGCATGGAGCATTTTGATGAGAAGGCCATGGAGCATTCTGTTGACATGCCTCATGGAGTTTTGTGAAGACAAGGTCATGCAGCATTGTGATTACAGGGATCTTGGAGCATTGCGATAAACAGGGCATGGATCATTGTGATGAAAAAGGCATGGAGCCTTGTCATAACAGGGTTCAAGGAGCATACTGACGACAAGTGTCAGGGAGCATTGTGAAGACAAGTGTATTGAGCATTGTGATGTCAAAGTTCAAGGAGCATTGTGATGACAGGGGTCACGGAACATTGTGATGATAAGGGGATGTAGCAGTGTGATGACAGGGTCATGGAACATTGTGATTACAGGGGTGAGGGAGTATTGTGATGACTAGTGATGGAACACTGTGATATCTCTGGTGAGAGAGCATTTTGATGAGAAGTGCATGGACCATTGTGATTAAAAGGTTTATGGAGCATTGCAATGACAAGGCTGCGGACCAGTGTGATGAAATGCGTGTGGCATATTTTGAAGACAATGGTCATGGAGCATTGTTCTGACAAAAACTTGGAGCATTGTGATGACAAGGGTCACAGAGAATTGTGATGAAAAGTTCATGGAGGATTGTGGTTACAAAGGTCACAAAGCATTGTGATGATGCGGGCATGGAGCATAGTGATGACAAATGTTATGAAGCATTGTGATGACTAGAGTCACGGAGCATTGTGATGACAGGGGTCATGGATCTTTGTGATGACATGTGTCATGGAGAACTGTGCAGACAAGCGCATGGAGCATTGTGATGACAAGTGTCATGGAGCATTTTGCTGAGAAAGGCATAGAGCATTGTGACGACAAGGGTCAAAGAGCATTGTGATGAAAAATTCATGGAGCATTGTGGTTAAAAATGTCACAGAGACTGTTTATGACGAGGGCATGGATCATTGTGATGACAAAGGTCATGAAGAATTGTGATGACTGGAGTCACGGAGCATTGTGATGACAGGGGACAGGGAGCACTGTGATAACAAGGGCATGGAGCATTGTGATGACAAGGGCATGGAACATTGGTCTAATAAGTTTCATGGATTATTGCGATGACATTTGGAATGGCGCTTTTTGATGACAAGGACATGGAGCATTTTGATGGCCAGGTCATGCAGTATTGTGAAGACAGGTGTCAGGGAGCATTGTGATGACATATGTAATGGCCCATTGTGATGACAATGGCATGGAGCATTGTAATGCCAAGTTTCATGGAGGATTATGATGAGAAAGGTAATGGAGCATTGTGATGACAATGGCTTGGAGCATTGTGATGACAAGGGTCAGGGAGCATTGTGCTGACAAGTGCATGGAGAATTGTGATGACAATGGTCATGGAGCATTCTGATGACAAGCTTGTGGAGTATTTTGATGACAATGGCATGGAGCATTGTGATGAAAACGGCATGGGGCATTGTGATGAAAAGGGCATGGAGCCTTTTCGTGACAGGGTTCAAGGAGCATTCTGATGACAAGTGGCAGGGAGCATTGTGATGATAAGTGTATTGAGAATTGTGATGACAAATGTCATGGAGCATTGTGATGAAGAGGGCAATGATCATTGTGATGAAAAAGGCATGTAGCCTTGTCATGACAGGGTTCAAGGAGCATAATGACGACAAGTGTCAGGGAGCATTGTGATGACAAGTGTATTGCGCATTGTGATGGCAAAGATCATGGAGCTTTGTGATGAGAAGGCCATGGATAATTGTGATGATGAGCGTCATGGGGTGTTGTGATGATAAGTGTTATGGAACATTGTGATCACAAGGTTTTGGAGCATTATGATGACAGAGGTCATGGAGAATATTGATTTCATTGTGATGACAATAGCCTGAAGCATTATGATGATGGGCATGGTGCATTGAGATGATAGGGTTCATGGGCATTGAGATGAAAATGGGCATGGAGCATTGTGTTTACAGGGGTCTTGGAGCATTGTGATGACAAGGGCATGGAGCATTGTGATGACAGGGGCAGGGAGCATTGGTCTGACAAGTTTCATAGATTATTGTGATGTCAGTGGGCATGGTGCATAGTGATGACAAGGGCATGGATCATTGTGATGAGAAGGTCATGGAATATTGTGAAGACAGGTGTCAGGGATCATTGTGATGACATATGTCATGGTCCATTGCGATGACAATGGCATGGAACATTGTGATGCCAAATGTAATGGAGAATTGTGATGACAAATATAATGGAGCATTGTGATGATTAGGGCGTGGAGCATTATGATGACAAGGGCCATTGAAAATTGTCATGACAAGGTCGAGAAGCATTGTGATGACAAGGTCCTGGATCATTGTGATGACAAAACCATGGATCCTTGTGATGCCAAGTCTCATGGAGCATACTGATGAAAAGGGGCATGGAGCATTGTGATTACAGGGGTCTTGGAACATTGTGCTGACAAGTGCATGGAGAATTGTGATGCCAAGGGTCATGGAGCATTCTGATGACAAGCCTGTGGAGTATTTTGATGACAATGGCATGGAGCATTGTTATGAAAACGGCATGGGGAATTGTGATGAAAAAGGCATGGAGCCTTTTCGTGACAGGGTTCAAGGAGCATTCTGATGAAAAGTGTCAGGGAGCCTTGTGATGAAAAGTGTATTGAGAATTGTGATGAAAAATGTCATGGAGCATGGTGATGAAAATGGCATAGAGTATTTTGATGACAGGCATCTTGGAGCGCTGTTATGACAAGTGTTATGGAACATAGTGATCACAATGAATTGGAGCATTGTGATGACAGAGCTCATGGATCATTTTGATTTCAAGGAGCATGGAGCATTGTGATGACAAGGGCATGAAACAATGTGATCCCACTGTTCATGGAGGATTGTGATGACAATGGAAATGGAGTATTGTGATGACAAGCGCATACAGCATTGTAATGACAAGGTCATGTAGCATTTTGCTGACAAAGGCATGGAGCATTGTGATGACATGTGTCATGGAGCATTGTGATGGCAAGCGTCACGGAGCATTGTGAATAGAGGGGTCATGGAGCATTGGAATGACAAGGGCATGGATCTTTGTGATGACAAGTGTCATGGAGCATTGGGCTGAAAATGTTCATGGAGTGTTGTGATGACAGGGGTCATGGAACATTGTGATGACTAGGGAATGGAGCAATGTGATGACAAGAGTCCCGGATCATTGTGTTGTCAGGTGTCATGGAGTGTTGTGATGACAGTGGTCATGGATCATTGTGATGATATTTGCCATGGAGCATTGTGATGAGTAGGTCGTGGAGCATTGGGCTGAAAATTTTCATGGATTATTGTGATGACAGGGGTCATGGAGCTTTGTGATGACAAGGGAATGGAGCATGGTGATGACAAGGTCCTGGAGCATTGTGATGAGAAGACCATGGAGACTTGTGATGACAAGTCTCATGGAGCATTCTGATGAAAAGGGGCATGGAGCATTGTGATTACATGGGTCTTGGAGCAGTGTGATGACAAGGGCATGGAGTATTGCGATGAGAAGGCCATGAAGCATTCTGATAAGCGTCATGGAGCTTTTTGATGACAAGGGCATGGAGCATTGTGATTACAGGGATCTTGGAGCATTGTGATGAAAAGGTCATGGATTATTGTGATGAAAAAGGCATGGAGCCTTGTCATGACAGGCTTCAAGGAGCATACTGACGACAAGTGTCAGGGAGCATTGTGATGACATGTGTATTGAGCATTGTGATGACAAAGATCATGGAGAACTGTGATGAGAAGACCATGGATAATTGTGATGATGAGCGACATGGCGTGTTGTGATGATAAGTGTTATGGAACATTGTGATCACAAGAGTTTTGAGCATTATGATGACACAGGTCATGGAGAATATTGATTTCATTGTGATGACAATTGCATGAAGCATTATGATGATGGGCATGGTGCACTGTGATGACAGGGTTCATGGAGCATTGAGATAAAAAGGGGCATAGAGCATTGTGTTTACGGGGGTCTTGGAGCATTGTGATGACAAGGGCATGGAGCATTGTGATGAGAAGGCCATGGAACATTCTCATGACATGCATCAAGGAGCTTTGTAATGACAAGGGCATAGAGCATTGTGATTACAGGGGTCTCCAGCATTGTAATGACAAGTGTCATGGAACCTTGTGATGACCAGGCCGTGGAACTTTGTAATGGCAGGTATCATGGTGCATTGTAATGACAGGGGAAATGGAGCATTGTGATGAGAAGGGCTTGGAACATTGGTCTGAAATGTTTCATGGATTATTCTGATGAGAGTGGGCATGGAGCATTGTAATGACAAGGGTACGGAATACTATGATACTTGGGTCATGCAGGATTGTAATGACAAGGACATGGAGCATTGTGATGAGAAAGTCATCGAGCATTGTGATGACAAGTGTCATGGAGCTTTGTGATGAGAAGGGCATGGAGCAATGTGATGAGAGGTTTCATGGAGCTTTGTGATGACAATGATATGCAGCATTGTGATTCAAAGGGTCATGGAGCTTTGTGATGAGAAGACATGGAGCATTTTGATGACAAGGGCATGGTGCATTCTGATGAGAAGCGAAGGGAGCATTCTGATGACAGGTTCATGCAGCAATTTGATTAAAAGTGTAATGGAATATTTTGATAGCAGGGGTTATAGATCATTATGATGTCAGGGTTCTTGGAGCTTTGGGATGAAAAGGGTCATGGAGCATTTTGGTGACATGGGTCATGGAATATTGTGATGATAAGGGGAGGTAGCAGTGTGATGACAGTGTAATGGAGCATTGTGATTACAGTGGTGAGGGTGTATTGTGATGACTAGAGATGGAACACTTTGATATCTCTGGTGAGAGAGCATTTTGATGAGAAGTGCATGGAGAATTGTGATGACAAAATTTATGGAGCATTGTGATGACAAGATTGTGAAGCACTGTGATGACAAGCACATGGTGCATTGTGATGACATATGTCATGGAGCATTGTGCTGCCAAGCGCATGGAGCATTGTGATGACAAGGGTCAAAGAGCATTGTGATGAAAAGTTCATGGAGCGTTGTGGTTAAAAAGGTCACAGAGACTGTTGATGACCAGGGCATGGACCATTGTGATGACAAAGGTCATGAAGCATTGTGATGGTTGGAGTCACGGAGCATTGTGATGACAGGGGTCATGGAGCATTGTGATAACAAGGGCATGGAGCATTGTGATGACAAGGGCATGGAACATTGGTCTAATATGTTTCATGAATTATTGCGATGACAGTTAGAATGGCGCATTTTGATGACAACGGCAAGGAGCATTGTGATGACCAGGCCAAGCATTATTGTGAAGACAGTTGTCAGCGAGCATTGTGATGACATATGTCATGGCCCATTGTGATGACAATCGCAGGGAGCATTGTGATGCCAAGTGTCATGGAGGATTCTGATGACAAAAGTAATGGAGCATTGTGATGACAATGGCTTGGAGCATTGTGATGACAAGGGTCAGGGAGCATTTTGCTGACAAGTGCGTGGAGAATTGTAATGACAAGTGTCATGGAGCATTCTGATGACAAGCTTGTGGAGTATTTTGATAACAATGGCATGGATCATTTTGATGAAAACGGCATGGGGCATTGTGATGAAAATGGCATGGAGCCTTTTCGTGACAGGGTTCAAGGAGCATTCTGATGACAAGTGTCAGGGAGCATTGTGATGACAAGTGTATTGAGCATTGTGATGACAAAGGTCATGGAGCATTGTGATTAAAAGTGCATGGAGTATTGTGATGACAGGCATCATGGAGCGTTGTGATGACAAGTGTTATGGAACATTGTGATCACAAGGGTTTGGAGTATTGTGATGACAGAGTTCATGGATCATTTTGATTTCAAGGAGCATGAAGCATTGTGATGACAAAGGCATGAAGTAATGGGATCCCAAGGTTCATGGAGGATTGTGATGACAATGGAAATGGAGTATTTTGATGACAAGCGCATAGAGCATTGTAATGGAAAGGTCATGTAGCATTTTGCTGACAAAGGCATGGAGCATTGTGATGACATGTGTCATGGAGCACTGTGATGACAAGCGTCACGGAGCATTGTGAATACAGGGGTCATGGAGCATTGGGATGACAAGGGCATGGATCATTGTGATGACAAGGGTCATGGAGCACTGGGCTGAAAATGTTTATGGAGTGTTGTGATGATAGGGGTCATGGAGCACTGTGATGCCTAGGGATTGGAGCATTGTGATGACAAGAGTCCCAGATCATATTGTTGTCAGTTGTCATGGATTGTTGTGATAACAGTGGTCATGGAGCATTGTGAAGATATTGGCAATGGAGCATTGTGATGAGTAGGTCGTGGAGCATTGGGCTGAAAATATTCATGGACTGTTGTGATGACAGGGGTCATGGAGCATTGTGATGACAAGGGAATGGAGCATGGTGATGATAAGGTCCTGGAGCATTATGATGAGAATGCCATGAAGACTTGTGATGACAAGTCTCATGGAGCTTTTTGATGACAAGGGCATGGATCATTGTGATTACAGGGATCGTGGAGCATTGTGATGAAAAGGGCAGGGATTATTGTGATGACAAAGGCATGGAGCCTTGTCATGACAGGGTTCAAGGAGCATACTGACGACAAGTGTCAGGGAGCATGGTGATGACAAGTGTATTGAGCATTGTGATGACAAAGATCATGGAGCATTTTGAAGAGAAGACCATGGATAATTGTGATGATGAGCGTCATGGTTTGTTGTGATGATAAGTGTTATGGAACATTGTGATCACAAGTGTTTGGAGCATTATGATGACAGAGGTCATGGAGAATATTGATTTCATTTTGATGACAATAGCCTGAAGCATTATGATGATGGGCATGGTGCATTGTGATGGCAGGATTCATGGAGCATTGAGATGAAAAGGGGCATGGAGCATTGTGTTTACAAAGGCCTTGGAGCATTGTGATGACAAGGGCATGGAGAATTGTCATGAGAAGCCCATGGAACTTTCTGATGAAATGCGTCATGGAGCTTTGTGATGACAAGGGCAAGGAGCATTGTGATTACAGGGGCCTTCAGCATTGTGATGACAAGTGTCATGGAACCTTGTGATGACTAGGCCATGGAACATTGTGATGGCAGGGGACATGGTGCATTGTTATGACAGAGGTAATGGAGCATTGTGATGAGAAGGGCATGGAACATTGGTCTGAAATGTTTCATGGATTATTGTGATGCGAGTGGGCATGGAGCATTGTGATGACAAGGTTACGGAACACTATGATACATGGGTCATGCAGGATTGTAATGACAAGGGCATGGAGCATTGCGATGAGAAGGGCATCGAGAACTGTGATGACAAGTGCCATGGAGCTTTGTGATGACAAGGGCATTGAGCAATGTGATGAGAGGGTTCATGGAGCATTGTGATGACAATGACATGGAGCATTGTGATGCCAAGTGTCATGGAGCTTTGTGATGACAAGTCATGGAACATTTTGATGATAAGGGCATGGTGCATTGTGATGAGAAGTGCAGGGAGAATTTTGATGACCGGGCCATGCAGCAATTTGATGAAAAGTGTAATGGAATATTTTGATGGCATGTGTTATACAACATTGTGATGTCAGGGGTCTTGGAGCTTTGGGATGAAAAGGATCATGGAGCATTTTGATGACAGGGGTTATGGAACATTGTGATGTCAGGGGTCATGGAACATTGTGATGATAAGGGGATGTAGCAGTGTGATGACATGGTCATGGAATATTGTGATTACAGGGGTGAGGGTGTATTGTGATGACTAGTCATGGAACACTGTGATATCTCTGGTGAGAGAGCATTTTGATGAGAAGTGCATGGAGCATTGTGATTACAAGTTTTATGGAGCATTGCAATGACAAGGTTGTGGACCGTTGTGAGGAAATGTGCATGGCACATTGTGAAGACAATGGTCATGGAGCATTGTTCTGACAAAGACATGGAGCATTGTGATGACAAGGTTCACTGTGAATTGTGATGAAAAGTTCATGGAGCATTGTGGTTACAAAGGTCACAGAACCTTGTGATGACACGGGCATGGATCATTGTGATGACAAACGTTATGAAGCATTGTGATGACTGCAGTCACGGAGCATTGTGATGACAGGTGTCATGGGGCATTGTGATGACATGTGTCATGGAGCATTGTGCTGACAAGCGCATGGAGCATTGTGATGACAAGTGTCATGGAGCATTGTGCTGAGAAAGGCATAGAGCATTGTGATGACAAGGGTCAAAGAGCATTGTGATGAAAAGTTCATGGATCATTTTGGTTAAAAAGCTCACAGAGAGTGATGATGACGAGGGCATGGCCCATTGTGGTGACAAAGGTCATGAAGCATTGTGATGACTGGAGTCACAGAGCATTGTGATGGCAGGGGTCATGGAGCATTGTGATAACAAGGGCATGGAGCATTGTGATGACCAGGGCAAGGAGCATTGGTCTAATAAGTTTCATGGATTATTGTGATGACAGTTGGAATGGCGCATTGTGATGACAAGGGCATGGAGCATTGTGATGGCCAGGTCATGCAGTATTGTGAAGACAGGTGTCAGGGAGCATTGTGATGACATATGTAATGGACGATTGTGATTACAATGGCATGGAGCATTGGGATGCCAAGTGTCATGGAGCATTCTGATGGCAAAGGTAATGGAGCATTGTGATGACAATGGCTTGGAGCATTGTGATGACAAGGGTCAGGGAGTATTGTGCTGACAAGTGCATGGAGAAATGTGATGACAAGGGTCATGGAGCATTCTGATGACAAGCTTGTGGAGTATTTTGATGACAATGGCATGGAGCATTGTGATGAAAACGGCATGGGGCATTGTGATGAAAAAGGCATGGAGCCTTTTCCTGACAGGGTTCAAGGAGCATACTGATGACAAGTGTCAGGGAGCCTTGTGATGACAAGTGTATTGAGAATTGTGATGACAAATTTCATGGAGCATTGTGATGAAAAGAGCATGGATTATTGTGATGACAGGCATCATGCAGCGTTGTGATGACAAGTGTTATGGAACATTGTGATCACAAGGGTTTGGAGCATTGTGATGACAGAGGTCATGGATCATTTTGATTTCTAAGGAGCATGGAGCATTTTGAGGAGAAGGGCATGAAGCAATGTGATCCCAAGTTTCATGGAGGATTGTGATGACAATGGAAATGGAGTATTGTGATGACAAGCGAATAGAGCATTGTAATGACAAGGTCATGTAGCATTTTGCTGACAAAGGCATGGAGCATTGTGATGATATTGGCCATGGAGCATTGTGATGAATAGGTCTTGGTGCATTGGGCTGAAAATATTCATGGATTATTGTGATGACATGGGTCATGGAGCATTGTGATGAGAAGGGAATGGAGCATGGTGATGACAAGGTCCAGGAGCATTGTGATGAGAAGACCATGGTGACTTGTCATGAAAAGTCTCATGGAGCATTCTGATGAAAAGGGGCATGGAGCATTCTGATTACAGGGGTCTTTGAGCATTGTGATGACTAGGGCATGCAACACTGTGATACATGTGTCATGGGTCATGGAGGATTGTGTTGACAAGTCATGGAGCATTTTGATGACAGGGGGATGGAGCATTGTTATGACAGGAGCATGGAGCATTTGTCTGACAAGATTCATAGATTATTGTGATGACAGTGGACATGGTGCATTGTGATGACAAGGGCATGGAGCTTTGTGATGACAAGGTCATGGAGCATTGTGATGAGGAGGTCAGGGCGTATTGTGAAGACAGGTGTCAGGGAGCATTGTGATGACATATGTCAAGGTCCATTGCGATGACAATGGCATGGAGCACTGTGATGCCAAATGTAATGGAAAATTGTGATGACAAATATAATGGAGCATTGGGATGATTAGTGCTTGGAGCATTATGATGACAAGGGCCATTGAAAATTTTCATGACAAGGTCGAGAAGCATTGTGATGACAAGATCCTGGATCATTGTGATGACAAAATCATGGAGCCTTGTGATGACAAATCTCAAGAAGCATACTGATGAAAAGGGGCATGGAGCATTGTGATTACAGGGGTCTTGGAACATTGTGATGACAAGGGCATGGAGCACTGTGTGGAGAAGACCAAGGAGCATTCTGATGGCATGCGTCATTGAGCTTTGTGATGACAAGGGCATGGAGCATTGTGATTACATGGGTCTTGGAGCATTGTGATAAAAAGGGCATGTATCATTGTGATGAAAAATGCATGGAGCCTTGTCATGACAGGGTTCAAGGAGCATACTGACTACAAGTGTCAGGGAGCATTGTGATGACAAGTGTTTTGAGCACTGTGATGACAAAGATCATTGAGCATTGTGATGAGAAGACTATGGATAATTGTGATGACGAGCGTCATGGGGCATTGTGATGACAAGTGTTATGGAACATTGTGATCACAAGGGTTTGGATCATTGTTATGACGGAGGTCATGGAGCATTTTGATTTCATTTTGACGACAATAGCATGAAGCATTGTGATGATGGGCAAGGTGCACTGTGATGACTGGATTCATGGATCATTGAAATGAAAAAGGGCATAGAGCATTGTGATTACAGTGTTCTTGGAGCAATGTGATGAGAAAGGTCATGGAGCTTTGTGATGACAAGGCCACGGAACATCGTGATGGCAGTGGTCATGGGGCATTGTTATGACAGGGGTAATGGAGCATTGTGATGGCAAGGGCATGGAGCATTGTGATGACAAGGCCATGGAGCATTCTGAAGACTTGTCATGGAGCTTTGTGAAGACAAAGGCATGGAGCAATGTGATGAGAGCGTTCATGGAGCATTGTGATAACAATGACATGGAGCATTGTGATGCCAAGGGTCATGGATATTTGTGATGACAAAGGTCATGGAGCATTTTGATGGCAAGGGCGTTGTGCATTGTGATGAGAAGGGCAAGGAGCATTCTGATGACAGGGTCATGGAGCAATTTGATGAAAAGTGTCATGGAACATTTTGCTAACAGGTGTTATGGAACATTGTGATGTCAAGGGTCATCGAACATTGTGATGATAAGTGCATGTAGCATTGTGATGAAAGGAGTCTTGGAACATTGTGATGACAGGGGTGAGGGAGTATTGTGACACATAGTGATGTAGCATTGTGATATCAGTGGTGAGAGAGCATTTTGATGAGAAGTGCATGGAGCATTGTGATGACAAGGTTTATGGAGCACTGTGATGACAAGCGCATGGTGCATTGTGATGACATGTGTCATGGAGCATTGTGCTGACCAGTGCATGGAGGATTGTGATGACAAGGGTCAAAGAGAATTGTGATGAAAAGTTCATGGAGCATTTTGGTTACAAAGGTCACAGAGACTTGTGATGACACGGTCATGGACCATTGTGATGACAAACGTTATGAAATATTGTGATGACTGGAGTCACGGAACATTGTGATGACAGGAGTCGTGGAGCATTGTGATGACATGTGTCATGGAGCATTATGCTGACAAGCGCATGGAGCATTGTGATGACAAGGTTCATGGAGCATTGTGCTGAGAAAGGCATAGAGCATTGTGATGACAAGGGTCAAAGAGCATTGTGATGAAAAGTTCATGGAGCATTTTGGTTAAAATGCTCACAGAGACTGATGATGACGAGGGCATGGACCATTGTGTTGGCAAAGGTCATGAAGCACTGTGATGACTGGAGTCACTGAGCATTGTAATGGCAGGGGTCATGGAGCATTGTGATAACAAGGGCATGGAGCATTGTGATGATGAGGGCATGGAGCATTGGTCTAATATGTTTCATGGATTATTGTGATGACAGTTGGAATGGCGCATTGTGATGACAAGGGCCATTGAAAATTTTCATGACAAGGTCGAGAAGCATTGTGATGACAAGGTCCTGGAGCATTGTGATGACAAAACCATGGTTGCCTTGTGATGAAAAGTCTCATGGAGCATACTGATGAAAAGGGGCATGGAGCATTGTGATTACAGTTGTCTTGGAACATTGTGATGACAAGGGCATGGAGCACTGTGAGGAGAAGACCAAGGAGCATTTTGATGGCATGCATCCTTGAGCTTTGTGATGAAAAGGGCATGGAGCATTTTGATTATATGGGTCTTGGAGCATTGTGATGAAAATGGCATGGATCATTGTGATGAAAAAGGCATGGAGCCTTGTCATGACAGGGTTCAAGGAGCATACAGACAACAAGTGTCAGGGAGCATTTTGATGACAAGTGTATTGAGCATTGTGATGACAAGGGTCATGGAGCATTTTGCTGAGAAAGGCATAGAGCATTGTGATGACAAGAGTCAAAGAGTATTGTGATGAAAAGTTCATGGAGCATTGTGATGACAATGAAATGTAGCATTGTGATGCCAAGGGTCATGGATCTTTGTGATGACAAAGGTCATGGAGCATTCTGAAGGCACAGGCATTGTGCATTGTGATGAGAAGGCAGGGAGCTTTTTGATGACAGGGTCATGGAGCAATTTGATGAAAAATGTCATGGAACATTTTGATGACAGGTTTTATGGGACACTGTGATGTCAGGTGTCATGGAGCATTTTGATGAAAAGGGTCATGGAGCATTTTGATGACAGGTTTTATGGAACATTGTGATGGCAGGGGTCATCGAACATTGTGATTATAAGTGCATGTATCATTGTGATGACAGGAGTCATGGAACATTGTGATGACAGGGGTGAGGGGGTATTGTGACCAATAGTTATGTAGCATTGGGATATCAGTGGTGAGAGAGCATTTTGATGAGAAGTGCATGGAGCATTGTGATGAGAAGTTTTATGCAGCATGGTGATGAGAAGTTTGTGGAGCACTGTGATGACAAGCGCATGGTGCATTGAGATGACATGTGTCATGAAGCATTGTGCTAACAAGCGCATGGAGCATTGTGATGACAAGGGTCATGGAGCATTGTGCTGAGCAAGGCATAGAGCATTGTAATGTCAAGGGTCAAAGAGCATTGTTATGAAAACTTCATGGAGCATTGTCATTAAAAAGGTCACAGAGACTGTTGATGACGAGGACATGGACAATTGTGATGACAAAGTTCATGAAGCATTGTGATGACTGGAGTCACGGAGCATTGTGATGACAGGGGTCATGGAGCATTGTGATAACAAGGGCATGGAGCATTGTGATGACAAGGGCATGGAGCATTGGTCTAATAAGTTTCAAGGATTCTTGCGATGACATTTGGAATGGCGCATTGTGATGACAAGGGCATGGAGCATTGTGATGACCAGGTCATGCACTATTGTGAAAACAGGTGTCAGGGAGAATTGTGATGACATATATAATGGCCCATTGTGATGACAATGGCATGGAGCATTGTGATGCCAAGTGTCATGGAGGATTCTGATGACAAAGGTAATGGAGCGTTGTGATGACAATGGCTTGGAGCATTGTGAT
The DNA here is from genome assembly GCF_964341445.2 of Mesoplodon mirus. Lineage (NCBI taxonomy): Eukaryota > Metazoa > Chordata > Mammalia > Artiodactyla > Ziphiidae > Mesoplodon > Mesoplodon mirus. The sequence continues at coordinate 767,544 of NW_028295651.1, read as the reverse complement.
GACAAGGGTCAGGGAGCATTGTGCTGACAAGTGTATGGAGAATTGTGATGACAAGGGTCATGTAGCCTTCTGAGGACAAGCTTGTGGAGTATTTTGAAGAAAATTGCACGGAGCATTGTGATGAAAACGGCATGGGGCATTGTGATGAAAAATGCATGGAGCCTTTTTGTGACAGGTTTCAAGGAGCATTCTGACGACAAGTGTCAGGGAGCATTGTGATGACAAGTGTATTGAGAATTGTGATGGCAAAGGTCATGGAGAATTGTGATGAAAAGAGCATGGATTATTGTCATGGCAGGCATCATGGAGCATTGTGATGACAAGTGTTATGGAACAATGTGATCACAAGTGTTTGGAGCATTGTGATGACAGAGGTCATGGATCATTTTATTTCAAGGAGCATGGAGCATTGTGATGCCAAGGGCATGAAGCAATGTGATCCGAAGTTTCATGGAGGAATGTTATGACAATGGTAATGGAGTATTGTGATGACAAGCGCATAGAGCATTGTAATGACAAGGTCATGTAGCATTTTGCTGACAAAAGCATGGAGCATTGTGATGACAGGTGTCATGGAGCACTGTGAATACAGGGGTCATGGAACATTGGGATGACAAGGTCAAGGATCATTGTGATGACAAGAGTCATGGAGAATTGGGCTGAAAATGTTCATGGAGTATTGTGATGACTGGGGTCATGGAGCATTGTGATGAGTAGCGAATGGAGCATTGTGATGACAAGAGTCCCGGATCATTGTGTTGTCAGGTGACATGGAGTGTTGTGATGACAGAGGTCATGGAGCATTTTGATGATATTTGTCATGGAGCATTGTGATGAGAATTTCCTGGAGCATTGGGCTGAATATGTTCATGGAGTATTGTGATGACAGGGGTCATGGAGCATTGTGATGACAAGGGAATGGAGCATGGTGATGACAAGGTCCTGGAGCATTGTGATGATATGACCATGGAGACTTGTGATGACAAGTCTCATGGATCATTCTGATGAAATGGGGCATGGAGCATTGTGATTATATTGGTCTTTGAGCATTGTGATGACAAGGGCATAGAGCATTGTGAGGAGAAGGCAATGGAGCATACTGATGACATGTGTCATGGAACATTGTGATGAAAAGGGCATGAAGTATTGTGATGACAGGGGTCATGGAGCCTTGTGATGACAAGGCCGTGGAACACTGTGATGGCAGGGGTCATGGAGCATTGTTATGACAGAGGTAATTTAGCATTGTGATGACAAGCATCACGGAACATTGTGAATACAGGGTTCATGGAGCATTGGGATGACAAGGGCATGGATGATTGTGATGACAAGGGTCATGGAGGATTGGGCTGAAAATGTTCATGGAGTATTTTGATGACAGGGGTCATGGAGTATTGTTCTGATAAGGGGCTGTAGCATTGTTATGACAGGGGTCATGGAACATTGTGATAACAGGGTTAAGGGAGGATTGTGATGACTAGTGATGGAACATTGTGATATCCCATGTGAGAGAGCATTTGGATAAGAAGTGCATGGAGAATTGTGATTACAAGGTTTATGGAGCATAGCAATGACAAGGTTGTGTATCATTGTGATGAAATGCACATGGCACAATGTGATGACAAAGGTCATGGAGCATTGTTCTGACAAAGGCATGGAGCATGGTGATGACAAGTGTCTCGGAGCATTGTGATGAAAAGTTCATGGAACATTGTGGTTACAAAGGTCACAGAGCCTTGTGATGACGCGGGCATAGACCGTTGTGATGACAAACGTTATGAAGCACTGTGATGACTGGAGTCACGGAGCATTGTGATGACAGGGGTCATGGAGCATTGTGATGAATAGGGCATGGAGCATTGTGATGAAAGGGGCATGGAGAATTGGTCTGACAGGTTTCATAGATTATTGTGATGACAGTGGGCATGTAGCATTGTGATGACAAGGACATGGAGCATTGTGATGACAAGGGCATGGAGTATTGTGAAGACGTGTCAGGGAGCATTGTGATGACATATGTAATGGTCCATTGTGATGACAATGGCATGGAGCATTGGTCTAATAAGTTTCATGGATTATTGTGATGACAGTTGAAATGGCACATTGTGATGACAAGGACATGGAGCATTTTGATGACCAGGTCATGCAGTATTGTGAAGAGAGGTGTCAGGGAACATTGTGATGACAAGCGTCACGGAGCATTGTGAATACAGGGGTCATGGAGCATTGGGATGACAAGGGCATGGATCATTGTGATGACAAGAGTCATGGAACATTGGGCTGAAAATGTTCATGGAGTATTGTGATGACAGGGGTCATGGAGCATTGTGATGACTAGGGAAAAGAGCATTGTGATGACAAGTGTCCCGGATCATTGTGTTGTCAGGTGTCATTGAGTGTTGTGATGACAGTGGTCATGGAGCATTGTGATGATATTGGTCATGGAGCATTGTGATGAGAAGGTCATGGAGCATTGGGCTGAAAATATTCATGGAATATTGTGATGACAGTGGTCATGGAGCATTGTGATGACAAGGGAATGAAGCATGGTGATGACAAGGTCCTGCAGCATTGTGATGAGATGACCATGGAGACTTGTGGTGACAAGTCTCATGGAGCATTCTGATGAAAAAGGGCATGGAGCACTGTGATTACATGGGTCTTGGACCATTGTGATGACAAGGGTCATGGAGCCTTGTCATGACAAGCCCGTGGATCATTGTGATGGCAGTGGTCATGGAGCATTTTTATGACAGAGGTAATGGAGCATTGTGATGATAACGGCAAGGAGCATTGTGATGACCAGGTTATGCAGTATTGTCAAAAGAGGTGTCAGGGAGCAATGTGATGACATATGTAATGGCCCATTGTGATGACAATGGCATGGAGCATTGTGATGCCAAGTGTCATGGAGGATTCTGATGACAAAGGTAATGGTGCATTGTGATGACAATGGCTTGGAGCATAGTGATGACAAGGGTCAGGTAGCACTGTGCTGACAAGTGCAAGGATAATTGTGATGAAAAGGGTCATGGAGCATTCTGATGACAAGCTTGTGGAGTATTTTGATGACAATGGCATGGAGCATTTTGATGAAAACGGCAAGGGGCTTTGTGATGAAAAACGCATGGAGTCTTTTCGTGACAGGGTTCAAGGAGCATTCTGACGACAAGTGTCAGTGAACATTGTGATGAGAGGTGTATTGAGAATTGTGATGACAAAGGTCATGGAGCATTGTGATGAAAAGACCATCGAGTATTGTGATGATAGGCATTATGGAGCATTGTGATGACAAGTGTTATGGAACATTGTGATCACAAGTGTTTGGAGCATTGCGATGACAGAGGTCATGGATCATTTTGATTTCAAGGAGCATGGAGCATTGTGATGACAAGGGCATGAAGCAATGTGATCCCAAGGTTCATGGAGGATCGTGATGACAATGGTAATGGAGTATTGTGATGACAAGCGCATAGAGCATTGTAATGACAAGGTCATGTAGCATTTTGCTGAAAAAGGCATAGAGGATTGTGATGACTGGTATCATGGAGCACTGTGATGACAAGCATCACGGAGCATTGTGAATACATTGGTCATGGAGCATTGCGATGACAAGGGCATGGATCATTGTGATGACAGGTGTCATGGAGCACTGTGATGACAAGCATCACGGAGCACTGTGAATACAGGGGTCATGGAGCATTGGGATGACATATGGCATGGTCCATTGAGATGACAATGACAGGGAGCATTGTGATGCCAAATGCAATGGAGGTCTGTGATGACAAATATAATGGAGCATTGTGATGACTAGGGCTTGGAGAATTATGATGACAAAACCATGGAGCCATGTGATGACAAGTCTCATGGAGCATACTGTTGAAAAAGGGCATGCAGCATTGTGATTAGAGGGGTCTTGGAACTTTGTGATGACAAGGTCATGGAGCATTGTTCTGACAAAGAAATGGAGCATTGTGATGACAAGGGTCCCAGAGAATGGTGAGGAAATGTTCATGGAGCATTGTGGTTACAAATGTCACAGAGCCTTGTGATGACGCGGACATGGACCATTGTGATGACAAACGTTATGAAGCATTGTGATGACTGGAGTCACCGAGCATTGGGATGACAGGGGTCATGGAGCATTGTGATGACAAGTGCATGGAGCATTGTGATGACAGGGGAATGGAGCATTGGTCTGAAAAATTTCATAGATTATTGTGATGACCATGGGCATGGTGCATTGTGATGACAAGGGCATGGAGCATTGTGATGAGAAGGTCATGGAATATTGTGAAGAGAGATGTCAGGGAGCATTGTGATGACATATGTCATGGTCCATTGCGATGACAATGGCATGGAGCATTGTGATGCCAATTGTAACGGAGGATTGTGATGACAAATATAATGGAGCATTGTGATGATTAGGGCTTGCAGCATTATGATGACAAGGGCCAGTGAGAATTTTCATGACATGGTCGTGAAGCATTGTGATGAAAAGATCCTGGAGCATTGTGATGACAAAGCTATGGAGCCTTGTGATGACAAGTCTCATGGAGCATACTGATGAAAAGGGGCATGGAGCATTGTGATTACAGGGGTCATGGAACATTGTGATAACAAGGGCATGGAACATTGTGAGGAGAAGACCAAGGAGCATTCTGATGGCATGCATCAATGAGATTTGTGATGACAAGGGCATGGAGCATTTTGATTACATGGGTCTTGGATCATTGTGATGAAAAGGGCATGGATCATTGTGATGAAAAATGCATGGAGCCTGGTCATGACAGAGTTCGAGGAGCATTGTGATGACTGGAGTCACGGAGCATTGTGATAACAGGGGTCATGGAGCATTTTGATAACTAGGGCATGGACCATTGTGATGACAAGGGCATGGAGCATTGTGATGACCATGTGATGCAGTATTGTGAAGACAGTTGTCAGGGAGCATTGTGCTGACATATATAATGGCCCATTGTGATGACAATGGCATTGAGCTTTGTGATGCCAAGTGTCATGGAGGATTCAGAAGACAAATGTAAAGGAGCATTGTGATGACAAGGGTCATGGAGCATTCTGCTGACAAGCTTGTGGAGTATTTTGATGACAATGGCATGGAGCATTGTGATGAAAACGGCATGGGGCATTGTGATGAAAATGGCATGGAGCCTTTTCGTGACAGGGTTCAAGGAGCATTCTGATGACAAATGTCAGGGAGCATTGTGATGACAATGTATTGAGAATTGTGAGGACAAAAGTCATGGAGCATTGTGATGAAAAGGGCATGGAGTATTGTGATGACAGGCATCATGGAGCGTTGTGATGACAAGTGCTATGGAACATTGTGATCACAAGGATTTGGAGCATTGTGATGACAGAGGTCATGGATCATTTTGATTTCAAGGAGCATGGAGCATTGTGATGACAAGGGCATGAAGCAATGTGATCCCAAGGTTAATGGGGTATTGTGATGATAATGGTAATGGAGTATTGTGATGACAAGCGCATAGAACATTGTAATGACAAGGTCATGTAGCATTCTGCTGACAAAGGCATGAAGCATTGTGATGCCAGGTGTCATGGAGCACTGTGATGACAAGCGTCACGGAGCATTGTGAATACAGGGGTCATGGAGCATTGGGATGACAAGGGCATGCATGATTGTGATGACAAGTGTCATGGAGCATTGGGCCGAAAATGTTCATGGAGTATTGTGATGGCAGGGGTCATGGAGCATTGTGATGACTAGGGAATGGAGCATTGTAATGACAAGAGTCCCTGATCATTGTGTTGTCGGGTGTCATGGAGTGTTGTGATGAGAGTGATCATGGAGCATTGTGATGATATTTGTCATGGAGCATTGTGAGGAGAAGGTCATGGAGTATTTGGATGAAAATGTTCATGGAGTATTGTGATGACAGTGGTCATGGAACATTGTGATGACAAGGGAATGGAACATGGTGATGACAGTGGTCATGGAACATTTTGATTACAGGGTTGAGAGAGGATTGTGATGACTAGTGAGGGAACATGGTTATATATCAGGTGAGAGAGCATTTGAATGAGAAGAGCATGGAGCATTGTGATTACAAGGTTTATGGAGCATAGTGATTACAAGGTTGTGGATCATTGTGATGGAAAGCCCGTGGCACGTTTTGATGACAAGTGTCATGGAGCATTTTTCTGACAAAGGCATGGAGCACTGTGATGACAAGTGTCACGGAGCACTGTGTTGAAATGTTCATGGAGGATTGTGGTTACAAAGGTCACAGAGACTTGTGATTACGCAGGCATGGACCGTTGTGATGACAAATGTTATGAAGCATTGTGATGACTGGAGTCACGGAGCATTGTGTTGACAGGGTTCATGGAGCATTGTGATGACAAGGTCATGGAGCATTGTGAGGAGAAAGTCATGGAGTATTTTGAAGAGAGGTGACAGGGAGCATTGTGATGACATATGTCATGGTCCATTGTGATGACAATGGCAGGGAGCACTGTGATGCCAAATGTAATGGAGGATTGTGATGGCAAATATAATGGAGCATTGTGATGACTAGGGCTTGCAGCATTATGATGACAAGCGCCATTGAGGATTTTCATGACAATGTCGTGAAGAATTGTGATGACAAGGCCCTGGAGCTTTGTGATGAGAAAACCTTGGATCCTTGTGATGACAAGTCTCATGGAGCATACTGATGAAAGGGGCATGGATCATTCTGATTAGAGGGGTCTTGGAACATTGTGATAACAAGGACATGGAGCATTGTGATGACAATGGCATGGAGCACTGTGATGACCAGGTCATGCAGTATTGTGAAGACAGGTGTCATGGTGCATTGTGATGACATATGTAATGGCCCATTGTGAATGACAATGGCATGGAGCATTATGATGCCAAGTGTCATGGAGGATTCTGATGACAAAGGTAATGGAGCATTGTGATGACAATGGCTTTGAGCATTGTGATGACAAGGGTCAGTGAGCATTGTGCTGACAAGTGCATGGAGAATTGTGATGACAAGGGTCATGGTGCATTCTAATGAAAAGCTTGTGGAGTATTTTGATGACAATGGCATGGAGCATTGTGATGAAAACGGCATGGGTCATTGTGATGAAAAAGGCATGGAGCCTCTTCGTTACATGTTTCATGGAGAATTCTGATGACAAGTGTCAGGGAGCATTGTGATGACAAGTGTATTGAGAATTGTGATGACAAAGGTTATGGAGCAATGTGATGAAAAGGGCATGGAGTATTGTGATGACAGGCATCATGGAGCATTGTGATGACAAGTGTTATGGAACATTGTGATCACAAGGGTTTGGAGCATTGTGATGAGAGGGGTCATGGATCATTTTGATTTCAAGGAACATGGAGCATTGTGATGACAAGGGCATGAAGCAATGTGATCCCCAGGTTCATGGAGGATAGTGATGACAATGGAAATGGAGTATTGTGATGACAAGAGCATAGAGCATTGTAATGACAAGGTCATGTAGCATTTTGCTGAGAAAGGCATGGAGCATTGTGATGAGAGGTGTCATGGAGCACTGTGATGACAAGTGTCAAGGAGCATTGTGAATACAGGGGTCAAGGAGCATTGGGATGACAAGGGCATGGATCATTTTGATGACAAGCGTCATGGAGCATTGCTCTGACAAAGGCATGGAGCATTGTGATGACAAGGGTAACGGAGCATTGTGATGAAATGTTCATTGAGCGTTGTGGTTACAAAGGTCACAGAGCCTTGTGATGACGCGGGCATGGACCGTTGTGATGAGAAACGTTATGAAGCATTGTGATGACTGGAGTCACGGAGCATTGTGATGACAGGGGTCATGGAGCATTGTGATAACTAGGGCATGGAGCATTGTGATGACAGGTGAATGGAGCATTGTTCTGACAAGTTTCATAGATTATTGTGATGACAGTGCACATGGTGCATTGTGATGACAAGGGCATGGGGCATTTTGATGAGAAGGTCATGGAGTACTGTGAAGACCGGTGTCAGGGAGCATTGTGATGACATATGTTATGGTCCATTGCGATGGCAATGGCATGGAGCATTATGATGCCAAATGTAATGGAGTATTGTGATGACAAATATAATGGAGCTTTGTGATGATTAGGGCTTGGTGCATTATGATGACAAGGGCCATTGAAAATTTTCATGACAAGTTCGAGAAGCGTTTTGATGACAAGGTCCTGGAACTTTGTGATGACAAAGAATGGAGCCTTGTGATGACAAGTCTCATGGAGCATACTGATGAAAAGGGGCATGGATAATTGTGATTACATGGGTCTTGGAACACTGTGATGACAAGGGCAATGAGCATTGTGAGGAGAAGTCCAAGGAGCTTTCTGATGGCATGCGTCATTGAGCTTTGTGATGCCAAGGGCATGGAGCATTGTGATTACATGGGTCTTGGAGCATTGTGATGAAAAGGGCATGGATCATTGTGATGAAAAAGGCATGGAGCCTTGTCATGACATGGTTCAAGGAGCATACAGACAACAAGTATCAGGGAGCATTTTGATGACAAGTGTATTGAGCATTGTGGTGACAAAGGTAATGGAGCATTGTGATGAGAAGGCCATTGATAATTGTGATGACGAGCATCATGGGGCATTGTGATGACAAGAGTTTTGGAATATTGTGATCACAAGGGTTTGGAGCATTGTTATGACAGAGGTCATGGAACATTTTGATTTCATTGTGATGACAATAGGAAGAAGCATTTTGATGATGGGCATGGTGCATTGTGATGACAGGGTTCATGGATCATTGAGATGAAAAGGGGCATAGAGCATTGTGATTAAAGGGTTATTGGAGCGTTGTGATGAGAAGGGTCATGGAGCTTTGTGATGACAAGGCCATGGAACATCGTGATGGCAGGGGTCATGGACCACTGTTATGACTGGGGTAATGGAGCATTGTGATGGCAAGGGCATGGGGCATTGTGATGAGAAGGCCATGGAGCATTCTGATGACGTGTCATGGAGCTTCATGAAGACAAGGGCATGGAGCAATATGATGCCAAGTGTCATGGATCTTTGTGATGACAAATGTCATGGAGCATTTTGATGGCAAGGGCGTTGTGCATTGTGATGAGAAAGGCAGGGAGCATTCTGATGACAGGGTCATGGAGCAATTTGATGAAAAGTGTCATGGAACAATTTGATGACACGTGTTATGGAACATTGTGATGTCAGGGGTCATCGAACATTGTGATGATAAATGCATGTAGCATTGTGATGACACGAGTCATGGAACATTGTGATGACAGGGTTGAGGGAGTACTGTGACAATTAATGATGTAGCATTGTGATATCAGTGGTGAGAGAACATTTTGATGAGAAGTGCATGGAGTATTGTGATGACATATTTTAAGCAGCATTGTGATGAGAAATGCATGGTGCATTGTGATGACATGTGTCATGGAGCATTGTGCTGACAAGCGCATGGAGCATTGTGATGACAAGTTTATTGAGAATTGTGATGACAAAGGTCATGGAACATTGTGATGAAAAGGGCATGGAATATTGTGATGACAGGCATCATGGAGCGTTGTGATGACAAGTGTTATGGAACATTGTGATCACTAGGGCTTGGAGAAATGTGATGAGAGAGGTCATGTATCATTTTGATTTCAAGGGGCATGGAGCATTGTGATGAGAAGGGCATGAAGCAATGTGATCCCAAGTTTCATGGAGCATTGTGTTGACAATGACCTGGAGCATTGTGATGCCAAGGGTCATGGAGATTTGTGATGACAAGTCATGGAGCATTTTGATGGCAAGGGCGTTGTGCATTGTGATGAGAAGGTCAGGGAGTATTGTGATCACAGGGTCATGGAGCAATTTGATGAAAAGTGTCATGGAACGTTTTGATGACAGATGTTATGGAACATTGTGATGTCAGGGTTCATCGAACATTGTGATGATAAGTGCATATATAAATGTAATGACAGGAGTCATTGGACATTATGATGCCAGTGGTGAGGGAGTATTGTGACAAATATTGATGTAGCATTGTGATATCAGTGGTGAGAGAGCATTTTGATGAGAAGTGGATGGAGCATTGTGATGACAAGATTGTAGAGCACTGTGATGACAGGCGCATGCTGCATTGTGATGACATGTGTCATGGAGCATTGTGCTGACAAGCGCATGGAGCACTGTGATGACAAGGGTCATGGAGCATTGTGCTGAGAAAGGCATAGAGCATTGTGATGACAGGGGTCAAAGATCATTGTGATGAAAAGTTCATGGAGCATTGTGGTTAAAATGGTCATAGAGCCTGTTGATGACGAGGGCATGGACCATTGTGATGACAAAGGTCATGAATCATTGCGATGACTGGAATCACGGAGCTTTGTGATGACAGGAGTCAGGGAGCATTGTGATAACAAAGGCATGGAGCATTGTGATGACAAGGGCATGTAACATTAGTCTAATAAATTTCATGGATTGTTGTGATGAAAGTTGGAATGGCGCATTGTGATGACAAGGGCATGGAGCATTGTGATGACCAGGTCATGCAGTATTGTGAAGAGAGGTGTCAGGGAGCATTGTGATGACATATGTAATGGCCAGTTGTGATGACAATGGCATGGAACATTGTGATGCCAAGTGTCTTGGAGGATTGTGATGACAAAGTAATGGAATATTGTGATGACAATGGCTTGGAGCATTTTGATGACATTGGTCAGGGAGCATTGTGATGACAATTGCATGGAGAATTGTGATGACAAGTGCATGGAGCATAGTGATGACAGGGGTTATGGAGCATCGTGATTACAGGGGTCTTTGAGAATTGTGATGACAAGAGTCCCGGATCATTGTGTTGTCAGGTGTCATGCAGTGTTGTGATGAGTAGGTCATGGAGCATTGGGCTGAAAATATTCATGGATTATTGTGATGACATGGCTCATGGAGCATTCTGATGACAAGGGAATGGAGCATGGTGATGAGAATGTCCTGGAGTATTGTGATGAGATGACCATGGAGACTTGTGATGACAAGTCTCATGGAGCATTCTGATGAAAAGGGGCATGGAGCATTGTGATTACAGGGGTCTTGGAGCATTGTGATGACAAGGGCATGGATCATTGTGAGGAGAAGGCCACGGAACATTCTGATGACATGCGTCATGGAGCTTTGTGATGACAAGTGCATGGAGCTTTGTGATTACAGGGGTCTTGGAGCATTGTGATGACAAGGGTCATGGAGCCTTGTGATGACAAGGCTGTGGAACATTGTGAAGGCAGGGATCATGGAGCATTGTTATGAGAGAAGTAATGGATCATTGTGATGAAAAGGGCATTGAGCATTTGTCTGAAATGTTTCATGGATTATTGTGATGAGAGTGGGCATGGAGCATTGTGATGACAAGGGCACGGTACACTGTGCTACATGGGTCATGGAGGATTGTATGGACAAGGGCATGGATCATTGTGATGAGAAGGGCATCGAGCATTGTGATGACAAGTGTCATGGCGCTTTGTGATGACAAGGGCATGGAGAAATGTGATGAGAGTGTTCATGGAGCATTGTGATGACAATGACATGGAGCATTGTGATGCCAAAGGTCATGGAGCTTTGTGATGACAAAGGTCATGGAGCATTTTGTTGACAAGGGTGTGGTGCATTGTGATGAGAAGGGCAGGGAGTATTTTGATGACAGGGTCATGAGCAATTTGATGAAAAGTGTAATAGAACATTTTGTTGACAGGGGTTATAGAACCTTGTGATGCCAGGGGTCAAGGATCTTTGGGATGAAAAGGGTCAGGGGGCATTTTGATGACAGGGATTATCGAACATTGTGATATCAGGGGTCATGGAACATTGTGCTGATAAGGGGATGTAGCATTGTGATGACAGGTGTCATGGTATAATGTGATAACAGGGGTGAGGGAGGATTGTGATGAAAAGCGCATGGGTAATTGTGATGACAAAGGTCATGGAGCATTGGGCTGAAAATATTCATGGAGTATTGTGATGACAGGGGTCATGGAGCATCGTGATGACAGAGGTCATGGAGAATTATGATTTCATTGTGCTGACCATAGCCAGAAGCTTTATGATGATGGGCATGATGCATTGTGATGACAGGGTTCATGGGGCATTGAGATGAAAAGGGGCATGGAGCATTGTGATCACATGGGTCTTGGAGCATAGTGATGAAACGGGCATGGAGCATTTTGATGAGAAGTTCATGGACCATTCTGATGACATGTGTCATGGAGCTTTTTGATGTCAAGGGCATGGAGTATTCTGATTAAAGTGGTCTTGGAGCATTGGGATGACAAGTGTCATAGAGCCTTGTGATGACAAGGCCGTGGAACATTGTGATGACAGGGGTCATGGAGCATTGTTATGACAGGGGTAATGGAGCATTTTGATGAGAAGGGCATGGAGCACTGTGATTACAATATTTATGGAGCATTGCAATGACAAATTTGCAGACCAGTGTGATGAAAAGCGCGTGACACAGTGTGAAGACAAGGGTCATTGAGCAATTTTCTGACAAAGGCATGGAGGATTGTGATGACAAGGGTCACGGAGCATTGTGATGAAAAGTTCTTGGAGCAATGTGGTTACAAATGTAACAGAACCTTGTGATGACGCGGGCAAGGACCACTGTGATGACAAATGTTATGAAGCATTGTGATGACTGTAGTCATGGAGCATTGTGATGACAGGTGTCAAGGAGCATTTTGATGACGAGGTCATGGAGCACTGTGCTGAGAAAGGCATAGAGCATTGTGATGACAAGTGTCAAAGAGCATTGTGATGAAAAGTTCGTTGAGCACTGTGGTTAAAATGTCAGAGAGAATGTTGATGGTGAGGGCATGGACCATTGTGATGACAAAGGTCATGAAGCAATGTGATGATTGGTGTCACGGAGCATTGTGATGACAGTGGTCATGGAGCACTGTGATAACAAGGGCATGGAGCATTGTGATGACAAGGGAATGTAGCATTGTGATGACCAGGTGATGCAGTACTGTGAAGACAGGTGTCAGGGAGCACTGTGATGATATATGTAATGGCCCATTGTGATGACAATGGCATGGAGCATTGTGATGCCAAGTGTCATGGAGGATTCTGATGACAAAGGTAATGGAGCATTGTGATGACAATGGCTTGGAGCATTTTGATGACAAGGGTCAGGGAGCATTGTGCTGACAAGTGCATGGAGCATTGTGATGACAAGGTCATGGAATATTCTGATGACAAGCTTGTGGAGTATTTTGTTGACATTGGCATGGAGCATTGTGATGATAACGGCATGGGACATTGTGATGAAAAAGGCATGGAGCATTTTCGTGAAAGTGTTCAAGGAGCATTCTAACGATAAGTATCAGGGAGCATTGTGATGACACGTGTATTGAGAATTGTGATGACAAAGGTCGTGGAGCATTGTGATGAAAAAGGCATGGAGTATTTGATGACAGGCATCATGGAGCGTTGTGATGACAAGTGCTATGGAACTTTGTGATCACAAGGGTTTGGAGCATTGTGATGACAGAGGTCATGGATCATTTTCAATTCAAGGAGCATGGAGCACTGTGATGACAAGGGCATGAAGCAATGTGATCCCAAGGTTCATGGAGGATTGTGATGACAATGGTAAATGGGTATTGTAATGACAAGCGCATAGAGCATTGTAATGACAACGTCATGTAGCATTTTGCTGACAAAGGCATGGAGCATTGTGATGACAGGTGTCATGGAGCACTGTGAAGACAAGCGTCACGGAGCATTGTGAATAGAGGGGTCATGTAGAATTGGGAAGACAAGGGCATGGATCATTGTGATGACAAGTGTCATGGAGCATTGGGCTGAAAATATTCATGGAGTATGTTGATGACAGGGGTCATGGAGCATTGTGATGACAAGAGTCCCGGATCATTGTGTTGTCAGGTGTCATGGAGTGTTGTGATACAGTGATCAAGGAGCATTGTGATGATATTGGTCATGGAGCATTGTGATGAGAAGGTCATGAAGCATTGGCCTGAAAATGTTCATGGAGCATTGGCCTGAAAATGTTCATGGAGAATTGTGATGACAGGGGTCATGGAGCAATGTGATGACAAGGGAAGGGAGCATGCTGATGAAAATGTCTTGGAGCATTGTGATGAGATGTCCATGGAGACTTGTGATGACAAGTATCATGGAGCATTCTAATGAAAAGGGGCATGGAGCATTGTGATTACAGGGGTCTTGGAGCATTGTGATGACAAGGGCATGGAACATTGTGAGGAGAATGGCATGGAGCATTCTGATGACATGCGTCAAGGAGCTTTGTGATGACAAGGTGATGGAGCCTTGTGATGACAAGGCCGTGGAACATTGTGATCGCAGAGTCATGGAGCATGGTTATGACAGGGGTAATGGAGCATTGTGATGAGAATGGCATGGAACATTGTGATTACAAGTTTTATGGAGCATTGCGATGACAAATATGTGGAACGTTGGGAGCAAATGCACGTGGCACATTGTGATGACAAGGGTCATGGAGCATTGTTCTGACAAAGGCATGGAGCACTGTGATGACAAGGGTCACGCAGCATTGAGATGAAATGTTCATGGAGCATTGTGGTTAAAAAGGTCACAGAGCCTTGTGATGATGCGGGCATGGACCATTGTGATGACAAACATTATGAAGCATTGTGATGACTGGAGTCACGGAGCACTGTGTTGACAGGGGTCATGGAGCATTGTGATGACATGTGTCATGGAGCATTGTGCTGACAAGCGCATGGAGCATTGTGATGACAAGGGTCATGGAGCATTGTGCTGAGAAAGGCATAGAGCATTGTGATGACAAGGGTCAAAGAGCATTGTGATGAAAAGTTCATGGATCATTTTGGTTAAAAAGCTCACAGAGAGTGATGATGATGAGGGCATGGACCATGTGGTGACAAAGGTCATGAAGCTTTGTGATGACTGGAGTCAAAGAGCATTGTGATGGCATGGGTCATGGAGCATTGTGATAACAAGGGCATGGAGCATTGTGATGACAGGGGCATGGAGTATTGGTCTGACAAGTTTCATGGATTATTGTGATGACATTAGAAATGGCGCATTGTGATGACAAGGGCATGGAGCATTGTGATAACCAGGTTATGCAGTATTGTGAAGAGAGGTGTCAGGGAGCATTGTGATGACATATGTATGGCCCATTGTGATAACAATGGCATGGAGCATTGTGATGCCAAATGTCATGGAGAATTCTGATGACAAAGGTAATGGAGCATTGTGATGACAATGGCTTGGAGCATTGTGATGACAAGTGTCAGGGAGCATTGTGCTGACAAGTGCATGGAGAATTGTGATGACAAGGGTCATGGAGCATTCTGATGACAAATTTGTCGAGTATTTTGATGACAATGGCATGGAGATTTGTGATGAAAACGGCATGGGACATTGTGATGAAAAATGCCTGGAGCCTTTTCGTGACAGGGTTCAAGGAGCATTCTGACGACAAGTGTCAGGGAGCATTGTGATGACAAGTGTATTGAGCATTGTGATGACAAGGGTCATTGAGCATTTTGCTGAGAAAGGCATAGAGCATTGTGATGACAAGGGTCAAAGAGCATTGTGATGAAAAGTTCTTGGAGCATTTTGATGACAATGACATGGAGCATTGTGATGCCAAGGGTCATGGATATTTGTGATGACAAAAGTCATGGAGCATTTTGATGGCACGGGCATTGTGCATTGTGATGAGAAGGGCAGGGAGCTTATTGATGACAGGGTCATGGAGCAATTTGATGAAAAATGTCATGGAACATTTTGATGACAGGTTTTATGGAACACTGTGATGTCAGGTGTCATGAAGCATTTTGATGAAAAGGGTCATGGAGCATTTTTATGACAGGTGTTATGGAACATTGAGATGGCAGGGGTCATCGAACACTGTGATTATAAGTGCATGTATCATTGTGATGACAGGAGTCATGGAACATTGTGATGACAGGGGTGAGGGGGTATTGTGACCAATAGTTATGTAGCATTGGGATATCAGTGGTGAGAGAGCATTTTGATGAGAAGTGCATGGAGCATTGTGATGAGAAGTTTTATGCAGCATGGTGATGAGAAGTTTGTGGAGCACTGTGATGACAAGCGCATGGTGCATTGAGATGATATGTGTCATGAAGCATTGTGCTAAGAAGTGCATGGAGCTTTGTGATGACAAGGGTCATGAAGCATTGTGCTGAGAAATGCATAGAGCATTGTGATGTCAAGGGTCAAAGAGCATTGTGATGAAAACTTCATGGAGCATTGTCATTAAAAAGGTCACAGAGACTGTTGATGATGAGGACATGGACAATTGTGATGACAAAGTTCATGAAGCATTGTGATGACTGGAGTCACGGAGCATTGTGATGACAGGGGTCATGGAGCATTGTGATAACAAGAGCATGGAGCATTGTGATGACAAGGGCATGGAGCATTGGTCTAATAAGTTTCAAGGATTCTTGCGATGACAGTTGGAATGGCGCATTTTGATGACAAGGGCATGGAGCATTGTGATGACCAGGTCATGCAGTATTGTGAAGACAGGTGTCAGGGACAATTGTGATGACATATGTAATGGCCAATTGTGATGACAATTGCATGGAGCATTGTGATGACAAGGGTCATGGAACATTGGGCTGAAAATATTCATGGAGTATTGTGGTGACAGGTGTCATGGAACATTGTTATGACTAGGGAATGGAACATTGTGATGACAAGAGTCCGGAATCATTGTGTTGTCAGGTGTCATGGAGTGTTGTGATGACAGTGGTCATGGAGCATTGTGATGATATTGGCCAATGAGCATTGTGATGAAAAACCTTGGGTAATTGTGATGTCGAGCGTCATGGAGCACTGTAATGACAAGGGGCATGAAGCATTGTGATGACAGGTGTCAGGGAGCATTGTGATGGCAGGGGTCATGCAGCATTGTGATGACAAGGGCATGGAGCTTTGTGATGACATATGCATGGAGCATTGTGATGACAAGTGCATGGAGCATTGCAATGTCAAGTGGATGGAGAATTGTGATGAGAAGAGCATGTAACATTTTGATGAGAAGTGTCATGTAGCATTGTGATGACAAGGACGTGGAGAATTGTGATGACAAGGGACATGGAGCATTGTGATAACCAGGGCATGGTGCATTGTGATGACAGGGGACATGGAGCATTATTATGAGAACGGCCATGGTGCATTCTGACATAAGATATCACTTATGAAAGGAATGTAAACATGGCTACATATGAACTGATTTAGGGAAGAGAACAGAGTCTCAGATTTAGAAAACAATCAAACGCTTGCTTAAGGGGAAAGAGAGGTGGGGAGATGCACAAAACATAAGATTGATATTAGCCCAGGTACCATTCCATAATCCAAAAACAGAAGAGACAAGCCCTACTCCTTCCTCAGTGAATGGAACTCAACATCCCTATTCCCCGCAGAAAAATATATCTGACTAGTAAGAATTTTAAAACCTATGTATTGATATGTCTCCATAAGGGAACCAAGTGTGTCTAGAACGACATAAACATGGCAGTGAGAATCAGCTCAAATCCACTATAAAAATGAATTTCAAAACAAAACATAAAAACAGTAAAATTCTTACACAATACCTTCAGGGGTTCTGATGAAACCTGGAATGACCGTATCTACAATGACAGCTGGATGTGGCATTAGGCTGGTCACTTGGGACTGAGAGCATTGGTGAGATTGGGTGAAAAAATGCAGACCATTTAAAGCAATAATGCCTGCCACCCATGCCATGGTTCGCAACTCTCCAGGTAGAAGGGAATATCACTACAGTTATAACGTGTATGGGAACCTAGAGAATGGAAACCATCTGATGGTGAAAGGATTCTAAAACTCTACTTGTACTCCAGTTTGACATTCCAACTGCTTTACTACCCATCTCCCAACTTGGAAAGTCAGCCACTATAACCTCCTGGTTCGCACAGTTGGCAAATTGTGCACAGGATATAAGGGAAGAGAGAGAACCAATGAGAGAGTAGCTGTAGGCATTTGGACGGCCACATGTCTCTCTAATTTCCCGTCACAAAGAGGAATTAACCAAAGTCTCAGCCTGCCCCCCAGAAGCAGTATAAGTCTAGAAGCAAAACTGTTGATTTGTGGTCAGCTCACAAAAACGCGAGTTGACAAGTGGAGCTCAGGGCCACAGCAATTCACTAACCTGCAGAGTTATAAAGGACTACTCGCTGCCATAAATCTGTTGAGGGAAAGCCACGAGGTGGAAGAGAAAATGAGGAAGAATGGCATGAAACAGATTTCAAGAGGTACATTGGAATCGCCTTTAAACACAGGAAAAGCATTACAACTTCGAAAATTATGGAAATTGCCATAAAGGGCATATGGGTTTTCACGTGAATATATTCAGGAGAAAACACATATGCCCTTTTTGGACAAGCAAGCAAGCGGGCAATGCAAATCGGCACTACAAAGAAGTATCACTTCCCACCGGTCAAAAGGGACATCCGCAAAAAGTGTAAAAACCAGAAAGGCAAGACAGGCCCTGGAGAACAGGAAGCCTTGTTATGCTGATGGGTGGGATGTAAATTGCCAACTGCCTCTCTGGAGGAGTGCATTGTGTTCCCTAAAACAAGTAAACAACAGAGCTACAGAGCCAAGGGCACTTCCAGTCTAGGGAATATACCTTGGGTAAACTGAAAATAAATAAGACAGATTGACACCAAAATTCAGGGCTGCACAGCTTACAAAAACCTCAACTTGCGTACACCTTAAGTATCCCAGGAAAGACAAAAATGGTTCAAGAAATTGTGGTACTTACGTACGATGGAATATCCCTCAGCCATGAAATCAATGTCATAAGGCCAGTAGCAGCAAAATGAGTGGATTTAGGTACGATAAATCTAAGTGAAATATGTCACACAGAAAAAGAAACTTATCATAAGATATCACTTATGAAGATCCTGTAAACATGGCTACACATGAACTGAGTTAGGAAAGAGAAGAGAGACTCACATTTAAAAAACACGCTTATGCCTGCTTAAGGGGGAAGGAGAGGTGGGGTGATGCATAAAATCAGAGTTTGATATTAGTACAGGTACCTTTCTAAAAACCAAATACGGAATAGACAAGACCTACACCTTCCTCAGTGAAAGGGACTCAACACCCCATATTCACCACAGAGTAATATATCTTACTAGTATGAATCTTAAAACGTATGTATTGATATGTCTCCATAAGGGAATCAAGTGTGTCTAGACTGGCGTAAACATGACAGTGAGAATCAGCTCAAACCCACTATAAAAAGGAATTTCAAATACAAAACAAAAAAACAGCAAAATTTCTTACAAATCCTTCAGGGTCTCTGATGAAACCTGAAATGACCCTATGTACAATGACAGCTGGATGTGGCATAAGGCTGGATACTTGGGACTGAGAGGATTGGTGAGATTGGGTGAGCAAATGCAGACCCTTTAAAGCAATAATGAGTGGCACCCATTCCATGGGTCCCAACTCTCCAGGTTGAAGGGAATATTACTACAGCTATAACATGTACGGGAAACCTAGAGAATGGACACACTGTGAATACGGAAGGTCTCTAAAATTCAACTAATAGTCCCTCTCCTGGTGCTCTGGTTTGACTTTCCAACTGCTTTACTATCAATCTCCCAACTTGGAGAGACAGCCCCTTTAACCTCCTGGTTCTCACAGGTTGCCAATTTGGCAGAGGATGAAAGGGAAGAGGGAGAACCAATGAGAGAGTAGCTGTTAGGCATTAGGACGGGAACATGTCCCTCTAATTTCCCGGCCGGAAGAAGAATGAACCAAAGTCTCAGCCACCCACCGGACACCAGTATAGGTCCTGAACCAAAGTTTGGACTTGCATTCAACTCACAAAAAACGAGTTGAAAAATGGAGCTCAGGGGAACAGCAATTCACAAAGTGGCAGAGAAATATAGGACAACTATCGTCCAAATATCTGTTTAATGGAAGGCAATGACGCGGACTTGAAAGCGAGGCAGAATAGCAGGAAACAGATTTCAAGAGGTATGTTGGAATCGCCTTTAAATCACAGGAAGAGGGGCACAACTTCGACAATGATTCACTTGGCCAAAAAGGGCGTATTCCTTTTCTCCTGTATATATTCAGGAGAAAACGAATACGCCCTTTTTGGCCATCCAGCAAGCGGACAATGCAAATCTGCACTACAAAGAATTATCACCTCCAACCAGTCAAAAGGGATATCTGCCAAATGTGTAAAAAGGAGAAAGGCAAGACAGCCCCTGGAGAACTGGGATCCTTGTTATGCTGATGGGCGGGACGTAAATTGACAACTGCCTCTCTGGAGGAGTGCATTGTGTTCCCGAAAACAAGTAAACAACAGAGCTACTGAGCCAAGGGCACTTCCAGCCTAGTGAATATACTTTGGGAAAACTGAAAATCAATAAGACAGAGCCACCCCCAAATTTAGGGCTGCACTGCTTACAACAACCTCAACTTGTGTACATCTTAAATATCCCAGGAAAGATTAAAATGGTTCAAGGAATTGGGGTACATATGTACGATGGAATATCCCTCAGCCATGAAATCAGTGTCATAAGCCCAGTAGCAGCAAAATGAGTGGATTCAGGTACGATGATTCTAAGTGAAATAAGTCACAGAGAAAAAGAAACTTATCATAAGATATCACGTATGAAGGTCCTGTAAACATGGCTACACATGAACTGAGTTAGGAAAGTGAACAGAGTCTCACATTTAGAAAACACTCTTATGCCTGCTTAAGGGGGAAGGAGAGGTGGGGTGATGCATAAACCCAGAGTTTGATATTAGTACATGTACCTTTCCAAAAGTCAGATATGGAATAGGCAAGACCTACACCTACCTCATTGAAAGGCACTCAAAACGCCATATTACCCGCAGAGGAATATATCTGACTAGTAAGAATCTTATAACCTATTTATTGATATGTCTCCATGAGGCAATCAAGTGTTTCTAGACTGGCATAAACAAGGCAGTGAGAATCAGCTCACACCCACTATAAAAAGGAATTTCAAACACACACAAAAAAGAGGAAATTCTTTAAAATTACTTCAGGGTCTTTGACGAAACCTGGAATGACCCTATCTACATCGACAGCTGGATGTGGCATAAGGCTGGACACTTCGGACTGAGAGGATTGGTGAGATTGGGTGAGCAAATCCAGACCCCTTAAAGCAATAATGTGTGGCACCCATTCCATGGGTCCCAACTCTCCAGGTTAAAGGGAATATTACTACAGATATAACATGTATGGGAAACCTAGAGAAAGTACACTCAGTGAATACGAAAAGTTTCTAAAACTCAACTAATAGTCCCTCTGCTGGTGCTATGGTTTGACTTTCCAACTGCTTTACTATCAATCTCCCAACTTGGAGAAACAGCCCCTTTAACCTCCTAGTTTGCCCAGGTTGCCAATTTGGCAGAGGATGAAAGGGAAGAGGGAGAATCACGGAGAGATTAGCTTTTAGGCGTTTGGACGGTCACATGTCACTCTAATTTCATGTCAGGAAGGAGAATTAACCAAAGACTCAGCCAAGAACAGTAAACCAGTATAGGTCGTGAAGCAGTCTTTTGGACTTGCATTCAACTCACAAAAAACGAGTTGATAAATGGAGCTCAAGGGCACAGCAATTCACAAACTGGCAGAGTAATAAAGGAAAACTATCATTCAAAAATCTGTTGAGGGAAGGCAACGAGGTGGACTTGAAAGCGAGGCAGAATAGCAGGAAACAGATTTCAAGAGGCACATTGGAATCGCCTGTAAAGCACAGGAAGAGGGGCACAACATCGACAATGATGCACTTGGCCAAAAAGGGCGTATGCATTTTCTCCTGAATATATGCAGGAGAAAACGCATACGCCATTTTTGGCCAAGCAAGCAAGTGGGCAATGCAAATATGCACTACAAAGAAGTATCACTTCCCACCGGTCAAAAGGGACATCCACAAAATGGGTAAAAACCAGAAAGGCAAGACAGGCCCTGGAGAACAGGGAGCCGTGTTATGCTGATGGGCGGGATGTAAATGGCCAACTGCCTCACTGGAGGAGTGCATTGTGTTCCCTAAAACAAGTAAACAACAGAGCTACAGAGCCAAGGGCACTTCCAGTCTAGGGAATATACCTTGGGAAAACTGAAAATCAATAAGACAGAGCCACCCCCAAATTTAGGGCTGCACTGCTTACAACAACCTCAACTTGTGTACACCTTAAATATCCCTGAAAACATAAAAATGGTTCAAAAAATTGTGGTACTTACGCACGATGGAATATCCCTCAGCCATGAAATCAATGTCATAAGACCAGTAACAGCAAAATGAGTGGATTCACGTACGATGATTCTAAGTGAAATAAGTCACACAGAAAAAGAAGCTTATCATAAGATATCACTTATGAAGATCCTGTAAACATGGCTACACATGAACTGAGTTAGGAAAGAGAACAGAGTCTCACATTTAGAAAACACTCTTATGCCTGCTTAAGGGGGAAGGAGAGGTGGGTTGATGCATAAAACCAGAGTTTGATATAAGCACAGGTACCGTTCAAAAAACCAAATAAGGAATAGACAAGACCTACACCTTACTCTGTGAAAGGGACTCAAAACCCCATATTCCCCACAGAGGAATATATATGACTAGTAAGAACTTTAAAACCTATGTATTGATATGTCTCCGTAAGGGAATCAATTGTGTCTAGAATGGCATAAACATGGCAGTGAGAATCAGCTCCAACCCACTATAAAATGAAATTTCAAAAACAAAACAAAAAAACATGGAATTTCTTTACAATTCCTTCAGAGTCTCTGATGATTTCTGGAATGACCATATCTACAACGACATCTGGATGTGGCATAAGGCTGGTCACTTGGGACTGAGAGGATTGGTGAGATTGGGTGAGCAAATGTAGACCCTTTAAAGCAGTACTGCATGGCACCCATTCCATCAGTCCCAACTCTCCTGGTTGAAGGTAATATTACTATAGATATAACAAGTAAGGGAAACTTAGAGAATGGACACACTGTGAATACAAAATGTTTCTACAACTCAAAAAATAGTCCCTCTCCTGGTGCTCCGGTTTGACTTTCCAACTGCTTTACTATCAGTCTGCCAACTTGGAGAGACCGCCCCTTTAACATCCTGGTCCGCAAAGGTTGCCTATTTGGCAAAGGATGAAAGAAAAGAGGGAGAACCAATGAGAGAGTAGCTGTTAGGCATTTGGACGGGCACATATCACTCTAATTTCCCAGCAGGAAGAAGAATTAACCAAAGTCTCAGCCACCCACCGGGAACCAGTATAGGTTCTGAATCACAATTTTGGACTTGGGTTCAGCTCACAAAAAACGAGTAGAAAAATGGAGATCAGGGGCACAGCAATTCACAAACTGGCAGAGTAATAAAGGACTACTATCGTCCAAAAATCTGTTGAGGGAAGGCAACGAGGCGGACTTGAAACGAGGCAGAATAGCAGGAAACAGATTTCAAGAGTTACGTTGGAATCGGCTTTAAAGCACAGGAAAAGGGACACAACTTCGACAATGATGCACTTGGCCAAAGAGGGCTTATGCGTTTTCTCTTGAATATATTCAGGAGAAAACGCATACACCCTTTTTGGACAAGCAAGCAAGCGGGCAATGCAAATCTGCACAACAAAGATGTATCACTTCCCACTGGTCAAAAGGGACATCCTCAAAATGTGTAAAAACCAGAAAGGCAAGACAGGCCCTTGAGAACAGGGAGCCTTTTTATGCTGATGGGAAGGATGTAAATTGCCAACTGCCTCTCTGGAGGAGTGCATTGTGTTCCCTAAAACAAGTAAACAATAGAGCTACAGAGCCAAGGGCACTTCCAGTCTAGGGAATATACCTTGGGAAAACTGAAAATCAAAAAGACAGAGCCTCCCCAAAATTTAGGGCTGCACTGCTTACAAAAACGTCAACTTTGGTACACTTTAAATATCCCAGGAAAGATAAAAATGGATCAAAAAATTGTGGTACTTACGTACGATGGATTATCCCTCAGCCATGAAATCAATGTCATAAGGCCAGTAGCAGCAAAATGAGTGGATTCAGGTACGATGATTCTAAGTGAAATAAGTCACACAGAAAAAGAATCTTATCATAAGATATCACTTATGTAGGTCCTGTAAACATGGCTACACAGGAACTGAGTTAGGAATGTAAGAGATTCTCACATTTAGAAAACAATTGTATGCCCGCTTAAAGGGGAAGGAGAGGTGGGTAATGCATAAAACCAGAGTTTGATATTAGTACAGCTACCATTCTAAAAACCAAATAGAGAATAGATATTACCTACACCTTCTTAAGTGAAAGGGACTCAACCCCGCATATTCCCCGCAGAGGAATATATCTGACTAGTAAGAATCTTAAAACCTATGTATTGATATGTCTCCAAAAGGGAACCAAGTGTGTCTAGACTGGCATAAACATAGCAGTGAGAATAAGCTCAAACCCACTCTAAAATGGAATTTCATACACAAAACAATAAAACAGGGACATTTTTACAATTCTTTCAGGGTCTCTGATGAAACCTGGAATGACCCTGTCTACAATGACAGCTGGATGTGGCATAAGGCTGGACACTTGGGACTGAGAGTATTGGTGAGATTGGGTGAGCAAATGCAGACCCCTTAAAGCAATAATGTGTGGCACCCATTCCATGGGTCCCAACTGTCCAGGATGAAGGGAATATTACTACAGCTATAACATGTATAGGAAACCTAGAGAATGGACACACTGTGAATATGAAAGGTTTCTAAAACTCAACTAATAGTTCCTCTGCTGGTGCCCCGGTTTGACTTTCCAACTGCTTTACTATCAATCTGCCAACTTGGAGAGACAGCCCCTTTAAACTCCTGGTTCGCACAGTTGCCAATTTGGCAAAGATGAAAGGGAAGAGGGAGAACAAATGAGAGAGTAGATGTTATCCATTTGGACGGGTACATGTCACATTAATTGCCCGGCAGGAAGAAGAATTAACCAAAGTCTCAGCCACGCGCCGGGAACCAGTATAGGTCCTGAACCAAAATTTTGGACTTGCGGTCTGCTCACAAAAAACGAATTTAAAAATGGAGCTCAGGGGCACAGCAATTCAGAAACTGGCAGAGTAATAAAGGACAACTATCGCCCAAAAATCTGCTGAGGGAAGGCAACGAGGCGGACTTGAAAGCGAGGCAGACTTGAAAGCGAGGCAGTATAGCAGGAAACAGATTTCAAGAGGTATGTTGGAATCGCCTTTAAATCACAGGAAGAGGGGCACAACTTCGACAATGATGCACTTGCCCAAAAAGGGTGTATATGTTTTCTCCTGAATATATGCAGGAGAACACACATACACCCTTTTTGGCCAAGCAAGCAAGCGGGCAAAGCAAATCTGCACTACAAAGTAGTATCACTTCCCACTGGTCAAAAGGGATATCTGCAAAATGTGTAAAAACCAGAAAGGCAAGACAGGCCCTGGAGAACAGGGAGCCTTGTTATGCTGATGGGAGGGATGTAAATTGTCAACTGCCTCTCTGGAGGAGTGCATTGTGTTCCCTAAAACAAGTAAACAACAGAGCTACAGAGTCAAGGGCACTCCCAGTCTAGGAAATATACCTTGGGAAAACTGAAAATCAATAAGACAGAGCCACCACAAAATTTAGGGCTTCACTGCTTACAGGAACCTCAACTTGGGTATACCTTAAATATCCCAGGAAAGACAAAAATGGTTCAAGAAATTGTGGTACTTACGAACGATGGTATATCCCTCAGCCATGAAATCAATTTCATAAGGCCAGTAGCAGCAAAATGAGTGGATTCAGGTACGATGATTCTAAGTGAAATAAGTCACACAGAAAAAGAAACTTATCATAAGATATCACTTATGAAGGTCGTGTAAAAATGGCCTCACATGGACTGATTTAGGAAAGATACCAGAGTAACGAATCTTATCATAAGATATCACGCATAGCGGGAATGTACACATGGCTACACATGAACTGATTTACAAACACAACGGAGTCACAAATTTAGAAAACAAGCTTCTGCCTGCTTAATGGGAAAGGCGAGGTGGGGTGATGCATAAAATCTCAGTTTTAAATTAGCACAGATACCGTTACATAAACCAAGTATATAATAGACAACACCTAATCCCGCCACAATGAACTGGACTCAACACCCCCTATTCATTGCAAGGAATATGTCTGACTCTCAGTATTTTAATACATATGTATTCTCATGTCTCCATAAAGGAATCATGTGTGTGTATAACGGCATGAACAGAGCACTGAAATTCAGTTAAACCCACTTATAAAAATAAATTTCAAAAGCAAAATGCAAAAACAGCGAAACAGTGAGAAAGTCTTAAAAATTTCGTTCAGGGCCTGTGATGAAACCTGGATTGACCACCTTTACACCCACAGCTGGATGAGACATAAGACTGGACACTTGGGGCTGACAAGATTGCTGAGGTTGTGTGAGCAAAAGAACAACACTTAGAGCAATACTGTGTGCTACCCATTCTAGTGGTCCCAACTCTCCAGGTTTAAGGGAATCTTCCTACAGTTAAAACATGCATGGGAAACCCAGTGGATGGTACACTGTGTAATTGGGAAAGTTTTCTAAAAGGTACCTCATTTTTCCTTTTGTCGTGCTCGGCTTCGCCATTCCATCGGCATTACTAAAAATCTCCCCACTTGGAGTGTCAGCGCCTTTACCCTCCTGATATGCACAGTTTGCAAATTGTGCAGAGGATGAAAAGGAAGAGGGGGAATAAATGAGAGATTAGCTGTAGGTGTTTGGATGGGCACATGTCACTCTAGTTTCCCATCAGGAAGAATAATTAACCAAAGGCTCAGCCTGAAGCCCTGGAACCAGAGTAGGGCCTAAAGCCATCCTGCGGTATTGCAGCCAGCTCACAAAGAGGCGAGTTGAAAAATGGAAATCAGGGGCACAGCAATTCACAAACTTGCAGAGTTATAAAGGACAACTATCATCCAGAAATATATTGAGGAAAGGCAGTGAAGAGGATTTGAATGCAAGGCAGAATTGAAGGAAACAGATTTCAAGAGGTAGATTGGAGTCGTCTTTAAAGCACATGAAAAGCGACAGAATTTCGACAATGTTGCCCTTGGCTGAAAAGGGACTATGTGTATTTTCTTGAATATATTCGGGAAAAAATGCATATGCCCTTTTTGGCCAAGCAAGCCATCAGGCATTGCAAATCCACACTACATAGAAGTGTCCCTTACCTCCAGTCAAAAGGGCCATCCACAAATAGTGTAAAAACCACAAATGCAGGACAGGCCATGGAGAAAAGGGTGCCTGGTTACGCCGATGGACAGGATGTAAATTGCCAACAGCCTCTCTGGAGAACTGAATGTTGTTTTCTAAAACAGAGCTACAGAGCATAGCACACTTCCACTCATGGGCGTGTATTTTGGGAAAACTAAAAATCCATAACACACAGCCAGCCCAAACTTTAGGGCTGCTCTGTTTACAAGAACCTCGACTTCAGTACACTTTAAATATCCCAGGAAAGGAAAAAAAAATAGATATAGATGTTGTGGTACTTATATACAATGGAATGTCAATCAGACATAAAATCCATGTCATAAGGCCAACAGCAGCTTAATGAGTGGCTTTAGGTATGATGATGCTAAGTGAAATGAGCCACAAAGTAAAAGAAACTTATTGTAATATATCACTTATAGAGGGAATGTAAACATGGCTACACATGAACTGAATTCCAAAAGAGAACAGAGTTACACATTTAGAAAACACACTTATGCCTCCTTAAGGGGAAAGGTGACGTGGGGTGATGTGTAAAAGCAGCGTTTGAAATTAGCACAGATCGCATTCCATATACCAAATATGTAATAGACAAGACCTACTCCTTTCTCAATGAACTGGACACAAAACACCCTATTCACTGAAGAGGAATATATCTGACTGGTAATAACCTTGAAACCTATGTATTTATATGTCTCCATAATGGAATCAAGTGTATGTAGATTGGCATAAACACAGATCAATGGAACAGGACAGAAAGCCCAGAGATAAACCTACATACCTATGGCTATCTCATCTATGACAAAGGAGCTAAGGATATACAATGGAGAAAAGACAGTCTCTTCAGTAATTGGTGCTGTTAAAACTGGACCCCTACACATAAAGGAATGAAATTAGAACACTCCATAACACCATACACAAAAATAAACTCTAAATTGATTAGAGATCTAAATATAAGACCAGACACTATAAAACACTTAGAGGAAACCATAGGCAGAACACTCTATGACATAAATCACAGCAAGATCCTTTTTGACCCACCACTTAGAGAAATGAAAATAAAAACAGAAATCAACAAATGGGACCTAATGAAACTTAAAAGCTTTTACACAGTACAGGAAAACATAAACAAGATGCAAAAACAACCCTCAGAATGGGAGAAAATATTTTCAAATGAAGCAATTGACAAAGGATTAATCTCCTAACTTTACAAGCACCTCATGTAGCTCAATATCACAAAAACAAACAACCCAATCCAAAAACGGGCAGAAGACCTAAATAGACATTTCTCCAAATAAGATATACAGATTACCAAGAAACACATGAAAGGATGCTGAACATCACTAATCATTAGAGAAATGCAAATCAAAACTACCGTGAGTTATCACCTCACAGCAGTCAGAGTGGCAATCATCAAAAAAATCTACAAAACAATAAATGCTGGAGAGGCCTTTATTGGAGAAAATGGAACACACTTGCACTGTGGGTGGGAATGTAAATTCATATGGGCACTAGGGAGAACAGTACGGAGGTTCCTTTAAATAACTAACAATAGAAGTACCATACGACACAACAATCCAACTACTGGACATTTGCCTTGTGAAAACCATAATTCAAAAAGAGTTATGTACAAAAATGTTCATTGCAGCTCTATTTGCAATAGCCAGGACATGGAAGCAACCTAAGTGTTCATCAACAGATGAATGGATAAAGAAGATCTGGCACATATATACAATGAAATATTACTCAGCCATACATAGGAATGAAATTGGGTCATTTGTAGAGACCTTGATGGATCTAGAGACTGTCATACAGAGTGAAGTAAATCAGAAAGAGAAAAACAAATATTGTATATTAATGCATATATGTGGAACCTAGAAAAATGGTACAGATGAACCAGTTTGCAGGGCAGAGATAGAGACACAGATGTAGAGAATAAACATATGGACACCAAGGGGGGAACACCATGTGAGGGTGGTGGTGGGATGAATTGGGAGACTAGGATTCACATGTGCACACTTATATGTGTAAAATAGATATCCAATAAGAACCTGCTGTATAAAAGAAATAAATAAATTTTAAAAAATTAAAAATAAATAAATAACATTTAATCAAATAAAACAGAAAAAAAGTTTTTCCCTTCACATAGATGTCTTTATATTAATGCATTATTTCCATGTTTATATCTCCAAATTAAAAAAAAAGAGGAATAAATAAAATCTACCTTGAACAAAAAAGAAAATAAAGAATAAAAAAATAAAACAGAACCCACCAGTTATACAGAGGAAAATCTTATCAGGGCACTTGCTCCAGTGGTAAAAATTCTTAAGTTGGTCAGAGGTGGGAAATCGTCTCCCATGCACTCAGCAGCACTCCCCCCCACAAGGAGCATCCTCATTGCAAAGCTGGGGGACTGTGTCGAGGCGTCTGTGAGTAAATGTGAGCTGAGTCCCAGTCCTGCTGAAGCTGAACTCTTCCCACCCTTTCCAGGTAAAACACCTGAATATGTACAAGCACTTGCAAGCCTAGAGGAAGGGCTGTGGAGCCACACCAGCGAGAGCACGCAGGCCGACTTGGTGCCTGCAGGCCAGTGAGGATGGTCCTGGCCACAGATGCTCTTCTGGAATCTTTCCATTTCCCTGCCTGAGATACCCCTCCTGCCATGGACCCCACTGCTTTTTTACTTCCTCACCTCTGCCTGGGGACAAATTCCAGCGGCAGGTATGGATGACACATCCTCTTCTTTAGCAGGTGGCAGCCTGGCAACTCCTGCAGAAAGTCCAGCAGAGCCCCACTCACACTGGGCCACCCACAAAGCCACGGCCTTTCCCTCCGTGCCACCACCCCAGCCCCGACACTGCTGATGGGGCTGAGAATATGGCATCAGGCACAGCTACAGGGTCTCTTGCTGACTGGAGAGGTGTTTATATTGACCTCAACACAGGCACACCTGGGGAGGGCTGGCAGGCAGTGTCAGGCTGCCCAAATAAGCCAATCCTCACACCTCAGGGGCTCACAGTTGCAGAAAATGAAACTTGTTAAACAGGCCAGGCCCAAGGAAGAGGTGTGTGCTATTGAGAGTCAGGCTAGACAAGGGGCTGCAGCTGTGGCTTGTTTTCTTATCATTTTATCTGGTCCATGAGTGGAAAACAACTTCAAGAAGACCCTATCCTAATGAGAGGAATCCAGGAGTCAGGGAGAGGAGTGATGGTGGGTGGAGACAGAGGCCTGGTGCCCTGGCTGCAGTGGAAGTGTCTGGAAGACCAGGCAGAGAGAGGCTGCACAGAGTCATAGCCAGGGTCACAGACCTGTCAGAGCTGCTGTTTGTTAGTTCAAGTCCTGCTCTGAGGTGTTCTGTGTCAGCTGTGAGCGACAGGTGAGCTGGGGGTTCTCTGCAAGGTGGGCTATGTGCACAGTTCCTGTGTGTCCAGCCCTGCTGGGGTACCTGCCCTGGGGAGCTCCGTATCCTGGGAAGGGCCTGACTATGAGAGCCCCATGGGCTGCTGGGTAGCTGCACAGGTGAGCTCCATACCCTGGGAAGGACTTGACCACGAGAGCCCCGTGGGCTGTGGGGTGCGGGATGCAGCCCAGGTGAGCTCCATATCCTGGGATTGGCCTGACCACGAGAGCCCCATGGGCTGCTGGAGACCTGGTAAAGGATATCAGGACAGTCAGTGAAGCCACCGAGGATATACATCCAGTAGCTCCTATTTCTTACACCCTGCTGCTCATTCTACCATCCACCAGGCCATGGCATTCTGTATTACACTTCAATGATGCCTTCTTCTGTATTCCATTCATCTCAGAGTCACAAGAATTTTTGGCTTGTGAGTGGCAGGACACAACATGCAACACAAGCAATAATGCTGGGCCGTCCAGCCCCAATGGTTCAAAAATCCCCACACCATCATTGGGGAAATGTCCTCTAAAGACCTAAAAGTTCTACCTCTGTAAAAGGGAACCCTCCTTCAATATGCAGATGACATTCTGATCGCCAGGCCTAATAAAGACGCCTCTAAACTGCCTAGCCAAGAAAGGATAGAAGGTGTCCAAGAAAAAGGCTCAAATATACCAGGCTCAGGTGACATGCCTGGGCTTCATTCTCACAGATATTCAGAGAAACACATCCCAGGATAGGGAAGAAGCCATTTGCAGCCTTACCTCTTCTAAAACTAGAAGACAGCTTAGGGGTTCCTGGGGAGGCCAAGGTTTTCTGCATCTGGATCCCTAACTACAGTCTAATAGCTGGGCCTCTACATGAAACACTGACACGAAAAGATGATGATCCTTTTGTATAGAATCCAGAAGCAGCCTTTCAAGAATGGAAAGAGCAGTCAATTCAGACCCTTGCCCAGGAACTCGCTAATTTAGCTAAAACCTTTGACCTTTACATACCCAGTCAAAGGTTAATTGCCCTTGGAGCCTTAGTGCAAAAACTGGGACCACTTGAAATGGAGCAACACAAGAATGCCCTTCAGGTATGATAAACTATGGTCACCAAGGGCTTTGCCCACCGACTCATCAGGCCAGGATACTGGGGTATCTAAAAAGCTAGAAATCAGCAGCCCACAAAGCCAGCTCCCTCCTAAGGGAAAAGGACCCCACGTCGTGATCATAACCACCCATCATGCCCTGAAGTTGCAGGGGTCGCTCTGTGGACACACTGACCTCGAGTGAGGAGGCCCACCAACTCCAACCTCCAGAGAGACAAATGGGGGCAACGGGCACCCAAGATGACTCGTGTGACCATCACTTGACCTGGAGTTTCTCTCAGAAAACAAGAAGACTGTGCCCCGAAAGAGCAGACTACTGCTTGCAGGACTTACTGCACCCAGAGGGGAGCTAATAAGCTTGGCGGGGGAAACGTATATCACACTTTCACCATAGAAAACCCTACAGACACCGCGGTGATGGTGGCCAATATGACCGCCTGGACTGCTGGCTACTTCTAAAGGCCGTTGACTCAGTGGACGTCATGGTCCTGGATCACCACTGACCCTGGACTGTCTGGGAGTTGCACGGGCAGGGCTCTGACACATGGTGCTGTTTGTACATTAATTCAGGGACCTAATTAAAGAAAGCGCAGACTACTGGTCAGAGCATCTAGGCTGGCAAAAACCGTCAGCCTAAGGTTGGCGAACAAATGTGGGGTGGGGTGAAACCTGCCACCTCAGCATCTCTGCACATCTCTCTCCTGGACACTTAAAGGTCATTAGAATCTATAACACTTCCAATGCTGGTGCTCAGGCGTACGAGAAGTGAGGCAGGAGGCCTTGGGACAATCAACCTCACCTGGAGGCTGGTGGGGAGACGTTTTGCCCCTCCCCCGAAGTATCAGGGCTCCCACCGCAGCATGAAGCATTTACAAAAGAGGGGTCTGCAACCTCAACACCCCAAGAATGAGGAACAGAACAAAAAGCAGAGGAGGGTTTCGTCTCTGGCAACGTTCATTAAAAATTCCTGGGAGATAAAAAGAGAGTCTGGGCAATAAAATAAAGTCTTACATGTTTTTCCTTTGTGCTTTGTCTAATTTCACGTGCTCCTAGGGTTCCGCATGCAGAGGTCCCACACCCGGCACTTCAGACCCGATTTCGTAGTGCAGAATGGCTGGGTCCACACCTCAGCTAGCGGGGTCCCATGCAGACTCCACGGCATAGAGCCTGAGCTGCAGCCAACCCAGCCCTCGAGAGCTCCATCCCCTCCCTCCCACTGATGCTGCCGGGATCCCTACACAGCATCCCAGCCCACAGCCCGTGGGGGAGTGCACGCTCTCACCTCTCCATTCTGTTTTCAAAATAATATTTCCTTTGCTTCTGAACCAAAATCTGTCTTGATCTGTTGGCTCCAATGACACTGGGCACGGGGACTTCTGTTGGGGTCCACTCTGGAGGATCAGTAACAGAAATTGAGAACATTGTAACTTCAATGAACAGATGTGTGAGCCAAACTGTAGTTAACATAGAGCAGTGTATAATGCTCGGGTAAAATAAGATGTTTCTAAGACTTACCTTTGATATTTCCATCACTTTACTATAAGCAAGTTCAGTGAAGACATCTGTCTTATTTGTCAGGTCAACATTAGAGAAATGAAGTGATTTATTTCCATGGATGTACATCGAATACTCTTGGCTGAAGCTTCAATCTTGTTTTGAATGCTTTTCCATTGAAAACGATACCTCTCTTTCAGCTCCCCCATTTCTGAGAAGTATAAAATCTTATAATTTATTATTACCAAAGGGCAAAGTTAGGAGAAGGGATAAATTAACAGTGTGGGATTAAAGCATACACACTGCTATGTATAAAATAGATCATCAACAAGGAACTACTGTATAGCACAGGGAACTACACTGAATATTTTGCAATAACCTATAAGGGGAAATAATCTGAAAAAGAATCGATATTTTTATTGACATCATCTATCAATGACAGATAAAATGTAACCTAAGCAAGGCCGATGGTGAACGCTTCTGACCCTGAAGATTTCAATCATCTAAAGTTTGGGCTCTGCCTATTTCCCAAGGCCTTTAATGGACATACGTGTAGCTGTAGCTTAAAAATTCCCCAGTTTGGGGTTCGGGGAGGCACTGATTTGGAAAAATCCCTGGTGTTCTCCTTCCATGCACGGGACCTTTCCTACAACTAAAACATGCCTGTCACACCTAGAGGATGGTACACCATTTGTTCGGAAAGAGATTGGAAAAGGCACCTCATCTCCTCATTGTCTGGTGCTCGGGTTCACCCCTCCAGCATCTTTCCTAACAATCTCCTCACTTGGGGATATCAGCACCGTCAACATCCTGTTGCACACAGTTTGGAATTTGTCCAGAGGATGAAGCGGAAGGATGAGAAAAATTTAGAGACAAGTCTTAGTTGTTCGGACAGGAACATGCCACTCTAATTTCCAATCTGGAAGACAAATTCATCAAAGGCTAGAATTGCCCACGGAAACAGAATAGGGCTAGAGGAAATCCCGCTGTTTTGTGTCCAGTTTCCAAAAACACAGGTTGAAAAATGGAACTCAGGGGCACTAAAATTCATGAAACTGCAGAGTTGAAAATATCTATCGTCGAAAAATGTCTTGAGGTAAGTCACAGAAAAGGACTTGTAAGCAAGGGAGAGTGGCAGGAAACAGATTTGAAGAGGTAGAAAGGACTCCCCATTAAAACACAAGAAAAGGGGCTGAACATCGCCAATGATGCAGTTGGCCCAAAAGGGCGTATGCAAATTTTTCCGAATATATTCAAGTAAATGTCATACACACTTTTTATCCAACCAAACAGGTGGGCACTGGAAATCAATACTACAAAATGTATCACTTCACATCAGTCAGAAGGGCCATCCACATAAAGTGTAAACACCAGAAATGCAGGACAGGGCGAGGAGAAAAGGGAGCCCTGTGAGGCTGATAATGGAATTGTAATTTGCCAATGGCCACTATGGCGAAGTGTATTGTGTTTGCTAAAACATCTAAAAGATGAGCTACAGAGCATAGGGCACTTGCACTCATGGACGTATCTGCACTGTGATGAAAAGGTCATGGAGCATTGTGGTGACAAATTTCACAGAGCATTGTGATGATGAGGGCATTGACCATTGTGATGACACAGGTCATGAAGCCTTGTGATGACGGGACACACGGAGCATTGTGATGACTGGGATCATGTAGCATTGTGATGACAGGGGCATGGAGCTTTGGTCTGACAAGTTTCATGGATAATTGTGTTGACAGTGGGCATGGCACATTGTGATGACAAGGGCATGGAGCATTGTGATGACAAGGTCATGGAGTATGGTGAAGAGAGGTGTCAGGGAGCATTGTGATGGCATATTTCATGTACCACTGTGATGACAATGGCATGGAGCATTGTGATGCCAAGTGTTATGGAGGATTGTGATGCCAAAGGTAATGGAGCATTGTGATGACAAAGGCTTGGAGCATTGTGATGACAAGGGTCATGGAGCATTGTGATGACAAGGGCATGGAGCATTGTGATGACAACGGCCATTGAGAATTTTGATGAAAATGTCGTGAAGCATTGTGATGACAAAGGCATGCAGCTTGCTATGACAGGAGTCAGGGGGCATTGCGATGACAAGTGCATGGAGAATTGTGATGACAAGAGCATGTAACATTGTGATGAGAACTGTCATGGAGCATTGTGATGACAAGGACGTGGAAAATAGTGATGACCAGGGCATGGAGCATTGTGATGGCAAGACCGTGGAGCACTGTGATGAGAAGACCATGGATAATTCTGGTGACGAGCATCATGGAGCACTGTAATGACAAGGGGCATGGAGCACTGTGATGATACGTCTCATGGAGCATTGTGATGACAGGGGTCATGGATCATTGTGATGACAAGTGTCATGGAGTATTGTGATGACAAGCTTGTGGAGTATTGTGATGACAAAGCATTTAACACTGTGATGGGAAGTGTCATGGAACATAGTTTTGCCAAGAACTTGGAGAATTGTGATGACAGGGTACATGGAGCATTGTGACGACCAGGGCATGGAGCATTGTGATGGCAAGACCGTGGAGCATTGTGATGAGAAGACCATGAATAATTTTGAGGATGAGCGTCATGGAGCGCTATAATGACAAGGGGTGTGGATAATTGTGATGACAGTGGCCATGGAACATTGTGATGACAAGAGTCATGGAGCATTTTGATGACAAGCGTGTGGAGCATTGTGATGAGAAGACCACGGATAATTGTGAATGGCCAGCGTCATGGAGCACTGTAATGACACGTGGTATGGAGCATTATGATGACAGTGCTCATGGAGCATTGTGATGACAAGTGTCATGGAGCATTCAGATGACAAGCTTGTGGAGTATTGTGAAGACAATGGCATGGAGCATTGTGATGAAAAGGGCATGGAGCATTGTGATGAAAAATGCATGGAGCCTTTTCATGACAGGGTTCAAGGAGCATTCTGACGACAAGTGTCAGAGAGCATTGTGATGACAAGTGTATTGAGAATTGTGATGACAAATATCATGGAGCATTGTGACGACAAGGGCATGGAGTATTGTGATGACAGGCATCATGGAGCGTTGTGATGACAAGGGTTATGGAACATTGTGATCACATGGGTTTGGAGCATTGTGAAGACAGAGGTCATGGATCATTGTGATTTCAAGGAGCATGGAGCATTGTGATGACAGGGGTCATGGAGCATTGTGATGTCAGGGGACATGGAACATTTTGATGAAAAGGGTCATGGAGCATTTTGGTGACAGGAGTTATGGAACATTGTGATGTCAGGGGTCATCGAACATTGTGATGATAAGTGCATGTAGAATTGTGATGACAAGGTTTATGGAGCATTGTGATGACAAGATTGTGGAGCACTGTGATGACAAGCGCATGGCAAATTGTGATGACATGTGTCAAGGAGCATTGTGCTGTGAAGCGAATGGAGCATTGCAATGACAACGGTCATGGAGCATTGTGCTGAGAAAGGCATAGAGTACTGTGATGACAAGGGTCAAAGAGCATTGTGATGAAAAGTTCATGGAGCATTGTGGTTAAAAAGGTCACAGAGACTGTTGATGATGAGGGCATGGACCATTGTGATGACAAAGGTCATGAAGCATTGTGATGACTGGAGTCACGGAGCATTGTGATGACAGGGGTCATGGAGCTTTGTGATATCAAGGGCATGGAGCATTGTGAAGACCAGGTCATACATTATTGTGAAGACAGGCGTCAGGGAGCATTGTGATGACATATGTAATGGCCCATTGTGATGACAATGGCATGGAGCATTGTGATGCAAGTGTCATGGAGGATTCTGATGACAAAGGTAATGGAAAAGTGTGAGGACAATGGCTTGGAACATTGTGATGACAAAGGTCAGGGAGCATTGTGCTGACAAGTGCATGGAGAATTGTGATGACAAGGTCATGGAACATTTTGATGACAAGCTTGTGGAGTATTTTGATGACAATGGCATGGATCATTGTGATGAAAACTGCATGGGGCATTGTGAGGAAAAAGGCATGGAGCCTTTTCGTGACAGGGTTCATGGAGCATTCTGAAGACAAGTGTCAGGGAGCATTGTGATGACAAGTGTATTGAGAATTGTGATGACAAATGTCATGGAGCATTGTGATGAAAAGTGCATGGAGTATTGTGATGACAGGCATCATGGAGCTTTGTGATGACAAGTGTTATGGAACTTGGTGATCACAAGTGTTTGGAGCATTGTGATGACACAGGTCATGCATCATGTTGATTTCAAGAAGCATGGAGCATTGTGATGGCAAGGGCAAGAAACAATGTGATACCAATGTTCATGGAGGATTGTGATGACCATGGTAAAGGAGTATTGTTATGACAATCTCATAGAACATTGTAATGACAAGTTCATGTAGCATTTTGCTGACAAAGGCATGGAAAATTGTGATGACAGGTGTCATGGAGCACTGTGATGACATGCGTCACAGAGCATCGTGAAAACCTGGGTCATGGAGCATTGGGATGAAAAGGGCATTGATCATTGTGATGACAAGTGTCATGGAAGATTGGGCTGAAAATGTTTATGGAGTATTGTGATGACAGGGGTCATGGAGCATTGTGATGACAAGAGCACGGAACGCTGTGATACATTGGTCATGGAGGATTGTAATGACAAGGGCATGGAGCATTGTGATGAGAAGGGCATCGAGCACTGTGATGACAAGTGTCATGGAGCTTTGTGATGACAAGGGCATGGAGCAATGTGATGAGAGGGTTCATGGAGCATTGTGAAGACAATGACATGGAGCATTGTGATGTCAAGGGTCATGGAGGTTTGTGATGACAAAAGTCATGGAGCATTTTGATGACAAGGGCGTGGTGCATTATGATGAGAAGGGCAGGGAGGAGTTTGAGGACAGGGTCATGCAGCAATTTGATGAAAATTGTAATGGAAAAATTTGATGACATGGGTTATAGAACATTGTGATGTCAGGGGTCATGGAGCTTTGGGATGAAAAGGGTCATGGAGCATTTTGATGACAGGGGTTTTGGAACATTGTGATGCCAGGGGTCATGGAATATTGTGATGATAAGGGGAGGTAGCATTGTGATGACAGGGGTCATGGAACATTGTGATTACAGGGGTGAGGGAGTAATGTGATGACTAGTGATGGAACATTATGATATCTCATGTGAGAGAGCATTTTGATGAGAAGTGCATGGAGCATTGGGAATATAATGTTTATGGAGCATATCGATGACAAGATTGTGGATCGTTGTGATGAAAAGCACGTGGCACATTGTGATGACAAGGGTCATGGAGCATTGTTCTGACAAAGGCATGGAGCACTGTGATGAAAATTTCATGGAACATTTTGGTAAAAAATATCACAGAGACTTTTGATGACTCGGTAATGGACCATTGTGATGACAAAGGTCATGGAGCATTGTGATGAATGGAGTCACGGAGCATTGTGATGACAGGGGTCATGGGGCAGTGTGATGACAAGGGCATGGAGCATTGTGATGAGAAGACCATGGAGCCTTGTGATGACAAGTCTCATGGAGCATACTGATGAAAAAGGGCATTAAGCATTGTGATTACAGGGGTCTTAGAGCATTGTGATGAAGCGGGCATTTAGCATTGTGAGGAGAAAGACATGGAATAGTCTGATGACATACGACATGGAGCTTTGTGATGACAAGGGCATGGAGAATTGTGATTACAGGGGTCTAGGAGCATTGTGATGACAAGGGTCATGGAGCCTTGTGATGACAAGGCCGTGGAAAATTGTGATGGCAGGCGTCATGGAGCATTGTTATGACAGAGGTAATGGAGCATTGTGATGAGAAGAGCACTGAACATTGGTCTGAAATATTTCATGGATTATTTTGATGAGAGTGGGCATGAAGCATTGTGATGACATGGCCACGGAACACTGTTACATGGGTCATGGAGGAATGTAAAGACAACGGCATGGAGCATTGTGATGAGAATGGCATAGAGCATTGTGATGACAAGTGTCATGGAGCTTTCTGATGACAAGGGCATTGAGCAATGTGATGAGAGGGATCATGGAGCATTGTGATGACAATGATATTGAGCATAGTGATGTCAAGGATCATGGAGCTTTGTGAAGACAAAGGTCATGGAGCCTTTTGATGACAAGGGCGTGGTGCATTGTGATGAGAAGGGCAGGGAGCATTTTGATGACACTGTCATGCAGCAATTTGAGGAATAGTGTAATGGAATATTATGATGAGAGGGGTTATAGAATATTGTGATGTCATTGGTCATGGAACATTGGGTTGAAAAAGGTCATGGAGCATTTTGATGACAGGGGTTGTGGAACATTGTGATGTCAGGTGTCATGGAACATTGTGATGATAAGTGGATGTAGCATTGAGATGACAGGGGTCATGGAACATTGTGATTACAGTGATGAGGGAGTATGGTGATGACTAGTGATGGAACATTGTGATATATCTGGTGAGAGAGCATTTTGATGAGAAGTGCATGGATCACTGTGATTACAAGGTTTATGGAGCATAGCAATGACAAGTTTGTGAACCTTTGTAATGAAAAGTGTGTAGCACAATGTGATGACAAGGGTCATGGAGCATTGTTCGGACAAAGGCAAGGAACATTGTGATAACAAGTGTCATGCAGCATTGTGATGAAAATTTCATGGAGCATTGTGGTTACAATGGTCACAGAGCCTTGTGAAGACTGCGGCATGGAGCACTGTGATGACAAACATTATGAAGCATTGTGATGACTGGAGTCACGGAGCATTGTGATGACAGGGGTCATGGAGCATTGTGATGACAAGGACATTGAGCATTGTGATGACAGGTGCATGGAGCATTGGTCTGAAAAGTTTCATAGATTATTGTGATGACAGTGGGCATGGTGCATTGTGATGACAAGGGCATGCAGCATTGTGATGTGAAGGTCATGGATTATTGTGAAGACAGGTGTCAGGGAGCATTGTGATGACCTATGTCATGGTCGACTGCGATGACAAGGACATGCAGCATTGTGATGAGAATGTCATGGAGTATTGTGTAGACAGGTGTCAGCGAGCATTGGGATGATATATGTCATGGTCCATTGCGATGACAATGGCATGGAGCATTTTGATGCCAAATGTAATGGAGGATTGTGATGACAAATATAATGGAGCATTGTGATGACTAGGGCTTGGAGCATTATGATGACAAGGGCCATTGAGAATTTTCATGACAAGGTCGTGAAGCATTGTGATGACAATGTCCTGGAGCATTGTGATGAGAAAACCATGGAGCCTTGTGATGACAAGTCTCATGGAGCATACGGATGAAAAGGGGCATGGAGCATTGTGAATACAGGGGTCTTGGGACATTGTGATGACAAGGGCATGGAGCATTTTGAGGAGAAGGCAAGGAGCATTCTGATGACATGCGTCATTGAGCTTTGTGATGACAAGGGCATGGAGCATTGTGATTAGAGGGGTCTTGGAGGACTGTGAAGAAGAGGGCATGGATCATTGTGATGAAAGAGGCATGGAGCCTCGTCATGACAGGGTTCAAGGAGCATACAGACAACAAGTGTCAGGGAGCATTTTGATGACAAGGTCGTTGTGCATTGTGATGAGAAGGGCAAAGAGCATTGTGATCACAGTGTCATGGAGCAATTTGATGAAAAGGGTCATGGAATATTTTGATGACAGTGTTTATGGAACATTGTGATGTCAGGGGTCATGGAGCATTTTGATGAAAAGGGTCATGGAGCATTTTGATGACAGGGGTTATGTAACATTGTGATTTCAGGGGTCTTCGAACATTGTGATGATTAGTGCATGTAGCACTGTGATGACAGGAGTCATGGAACATTGTGATGACAGGGGTGATGGAGTATTGTGACGAATAGTGATGTATCATTGTGATATCAGTGGTGAGAGAGCATTTTGATGAGAAGTGCATGGAGCATTGTGATGACAATGTTTATGGAGCATTGTGATGACAAGATTGTGGAGCACTGTGATGACAAGTGCATGGAGCATTATGATGACAAGTGTCATGGAGCATTGTGGTGAGAAAGGCATAGAGCATTGTGATGACAGGGGTCAAAGAGCATTGTGATGAAAAGTTCATGGAGCATTGTGGTTAAAAAGGTCACAGAGACTGTTGATGATGAGGGCATGGACCATTGTGATGACAAAGGTTATGAAGCATTCTGATGACTGGAGTAACGGAGCATGGTGCTGACAGGGGTCATGGAGCATTGTGCTGACAAGGGCATGGAGCATTGTGATGACAAGTGTCATGAAGCATTCTGATGACAAGCTTGTGGAGTATTTTGATGACAATGGCATGGAGCATTGTGATGAAAACGGCATGGGGCATTGTGATGAAAAAGGCATGGAGCCTTTTCGTGACAGGGTTCAAGGAGCATTCTGACGACA
Organism: Mesoplodon mirus; assembly: GCF_964341445.2. Lineage (NCBI taxonomy): Eukaryota > Metazoa > Chordata > Mammalia > Artiodactyla > Ziphiidae > Mesoplodon > Mesoplodon mirus. The sequence continues at coordinate 725,784 of NW_028295651.1, read as the reverse complement.
AGTGTCAGGGAGCATTGTGATGACAAGTGTATTGAGAATTGTGATGACAAAGGTCATGGAGCATTGTGATCAAAATGGCATGGAGTATTGTGATGATAGGCATCATGGAGCGTTGTCTTGACAAGTGTTATTGGACATTGTGATCAAAAGGGTTTGGAGCATTGTGATGACAGATGTCATGGATCATTTTGATTTCAAGGAGCATGGAGCATTGTGATCACAAGGACATGAAGCAATGTGATCCCAAAGTTCATGGAGGATTGTGATGACAATGGTAATGGAGAATTTTCATGACAAGCGCATAGAGCATTGTGATGACAAGGTCATGTAGCATTTTGCTGACATAGGCATGGAGGATTGTGATGACAGGTGTCATGGATCACTGTGATGACAGGCGTCACGGAGCATTGTGAATACAGGGGTCATGGAGCATTGGGATGACAAGGGCATGGATCATTGTGATGACAAGGGTCATGGAGCATTGGGCTGAAAATGTTCATGGAGTATTGTGATGACTGGGGCATGGAGCATTGTGATTACAGGGGTCTTGGTGCATTGTGATGACAAGTGTCATGGAGCCTTGTGATGAGAAGTGCATGGAGCATTGTGATTACAAGGTTTATGGAGCATTGCCATGACAAATTTGTGAACCGTTGTGATGAAATGCACGTGGCACATTGTGATGACAAGTGTCATGGAAAATTTTTCTGACAAAAGCATGGAGCATTGTGATTACAAGGGTCACGGAGCATTGTGATGAAATGTTCATGGAGCATTGTGGTTACAAAGGTCACAGAGCCTTGTGATGACGCGGGCATGGACCATTGTGATGACAAATGTTATGAAGCATTGTGATTACTGGAGTCACGGAGCATTGTGAAGACAGGGTTCATGGAACGTTGTGATGACAAGGGCATGGAGCATTTTGATGACAGGGGCATGGAGCATTGGTCTGACAAGATTCAGAGATTATTGTGATGACAGTGGACATGGTGCATTGTGATGACAAGTGCATGGAGCATTGTGATGACAAGGGCATGGAGTATTGTGAAGACAGGTGTCAGGGAGCATTGTGATGACATATGTCATGGTCCATTGCGATGACAATGGCATGGAGCATTGTGATGCCAAATGAAATGGAGGATTGTGATGACAAATATAATGGAGCATTGTGATGACTAGGGCTTGGAGCATTATGATGACAAGGGCCATTTAGAATATTCATGACAAGGTCGTGAAGCATTGTGATGACAATGTCCTGGAGCATTGTGATGAGAAAACCATGGAGCCTTGTGATGACAAATCTCATGGAGCATACTGTTGAAAAGGGGCATGGACCATTGTGTTTACAGGGGTCTTGGAACATTGTGATGAAAAGGGCATGGATCATTGTGATGAAAATGGCATGGAAACTTGTCATGAAAGGTTTCAAGGAGAGTACAGATAACAAGTGTCAGGGAGCATTTGATGACAAGTGTATTGAGCATTGTGATGACAAAGGTCATGGAGCATTGTGATGAGAAGACCATGGATTATTGTGATGATGAGCGTCATGGGGCATTGTGATGACAAGTGTTATGGAATATTGTCATCACAAGGGTTTGGAGCATTGTGATCACAGAGGTCATGGAGCATTTTGATTTCATTTTGATGACAATAGCATGAAGCATTATGATGATGGGCATGGTGCATTGTGATGACAGGGTTCATGGATCATTGAGATGAAAAGGAGCATGGAGCATTGTGATGACAGGGGTCTTGGAGAATTGTGATGACAAGGGTCATGGAACCCTGTGATGACAAGGCCATGGAACATCGTTATGGCAGGGATCATGGAGCATTGTTATGACAGGGGTAATGGAGCATTGTGATGGCAAGGACATGGAACATTGTGATGAGAAGGCCATGGAGCATTCTGATGACATGTGCCATGGAGCATTATGATGACGACGGACAGGGAGCATTGTGATGAAAAGTTCATGGAGCATTGTGGTTACAAAAGTCAAAGAGCCTTGTGATGACGCGGGCATGCAACACTGTGATGACTAACGTTATGAAGCATTGTGATGACTGATGTCACGGAGCATTGTGATGACAGGGGTCATGGAGCATTGTGATGACTAGGGAATGGAGCATTGTGATGATAAGTGTCCCGGATCATTGTGTTGTCAGGTGTCATGGAGTGTTGTGATGACAGTTGTCATGGTGCATTGTGATGATATTGGTCATGGAGCATTGTGATGAGAAGGTCATGAATCATTGGGCTGATAATATTCTTGGAGTATTGTGATGACAGTGGTCATGGAGCATTGTGATGACAAGGAAATGGAGCATTGTGATGAGAAGACCATGGAGACTTGTGATGACATATCTCATGGAGCATTCTGATGAAAATTGGTATGGGACACTGTGACTACAGTGGTCTGGGAGCATTGTGATGACAAGGGCATGGAGCATTGTCATGAGATGGCCATGCAGCATTCTGATGACATGCGTCATGGAGCTTTGTGATGACAATTCTCATGCAGCATTCTGATGAAAAGGGGCATGGAGCATTGTGCTTACAGTGGTCTTGGAGCATTGTGATGACAAGGGCATGGAGCATTGTCATGAGACGGCCATGCTTCATTCTGATGACATGCGTCATGGAGCTTTGTGATGACAAGGTCATGGAGTATTTTGATGACAGGGGCATGGACCATTGGTCTGGCAAGTTTCATAGATTATTGTGATGACAGTGGACATGGTGCATTGTGATGGCCAGGGCATGGAGCACTGTGATGAGAAGGGCATGGAGCATTCTGATGACATGTGTCATGGAGCTTTGTCATGAAAAGTGCATGAAGCAATGTGATGACAGCGTTCATGGAGCATTGTGATGACAATGACATGGAACATTGTGATGCCAAGTGTCATGGATCTTTGTGATGACAAAGGTCATGGAGCATTTTGGTGACAAGGGCATGTAGCATTCTGATTACAGGGGTCTTGGAGCATTGTGATGAAAAGGGCATGGATCATTGTGATGAAAAATGCATGGAGCCTTGTCATGAGAGTGTTCAAGGAGCATACAGACAACAATTGTCAGGGAGCATAATGATGACAAGTGTATTGAGCATTGTGATGACAAAGGTCATTGAGCATTGTGATTAGAAGACTATGGATAATGTGATGACGAGCGTCATGGGGCACTGTGATGACAAATGTTATGGAATATTGTGATCACAAGGGTTTGGAGCATTGTGATGACAGGGTCTTGGAGCAATTTGATGAAAAGGGTAAAGGAACATTTTGATGACAGGGGTTATGGAACATTGTGATGTCACGGGTCATGGAGCACGTTGATGAAAAGGGTCATGTAGCATTTTCATGATAGGGGTATAGAACATTGGGATGTCAGGGTTCATCGAACGTTGTGATGATAATGCCTGTAGCATTGTGGTGACAGGAGTCACGGAGCAATTTGATGAAAAGGGTCAAGGAACATTTTGATGACAAGGGTTATGGAACATTGTGATGTCATGGGTCATGGAGCTTTTTGATGAAAAATATCATGGAGCATTTTGATGACAGGGGTTATGTAACATTGTGATGACAGGAGTTATGGAACATTTTGATGACAGGTGTGAGGGAGTATGGTGACGAATAGTGATTTAACACTGTGATATCAGTGGTGAGAGAAGATTTTGATGAGAAGTGCATGGAGCATTGTGATGACAAGGTTTATGGAGTATTGTGATGACAAGATTGTGGATCACTGTGATGTTAAGCGCATGGTGCATTGTGATGATATCTGTCATGGAGCATTGTGCTGACAAGCGCATGGAACATTGTGATGACAAGGGTCATGGAGCATTGTGCTGAGAATGGCATAGAGCATTGTGATGACAAGGGTCAAAGAGCATTGTGATGAAAACTTCATAGAGCATTGTGCTTAAAAACGTCACAGAGACTGTTGATGCCGGGGGCATGGACCATTGTGATGACAAAGGTCATGAAGCATTGTGATGACTGGAGTCACGGAGCATTGTGATGACAGGGGTCACGGAGCATTGTGATAACAAGGGCATGGAGCATTGTGATGACAAAGGCATGGATCATTGGAATAATAAGTTTCATGGATTATTGTGATGACAGTGGGAATGGCGCATTGTGATGACAAGGGCATGGAGCATTGTGATGACAAGGGTCATGGATCATTGTGCTGAGAAAGGCACAGAGGATTGTGATGACAACGGTCAAAGAGCATTGTGATGAAAAGTTCATGGAACATTGTGGTTAAAAAGGTCACAGAGACTGTTGATGACGAGGTCATGGACCATTGTGATGACAAAGGTCATGAAGCATTGTGATGACTGGAGTCACGGAACATTGTGATGACAGGGGTCATGGAGCACTGTGATAACTAGGGCATGCAGCACTGTGATGACAAGGGCATGGAGCATTGGCCTATTAAGTTTCATGGATTATTGCGATGACAGTTTGAATGGCTCATTGTGATGACAAGGGCATGGAGCATTGTGATGACCAGGTCATGCAGTATTGTGAAGACAGGTGTCAGGGAGCATTGTGATGACATATGTAATGGCCCATTGTGATGTCAATGGCATGGAGCATTGTGATGCCAAGTGTCATGGAGGATTCTGATGACAAATGTAATGGAGCACTGTGATGACAATGGCTTGGAACATTCGGAAGACAAGGGTCAGGGAGCATTGTGCTGACAAGTGCATGGAGAATTGTGATGACAATGGTCATGGAGCATTCTGATGACAAGCTTTTGGAGTATATTGATGACAGTGGCATGGAGCATTGTGATGAAATCGGCATGGGGCATTGTGATGAAAAATGCATGGAGCCTTTTCGTGACAGGGTTCAAGGAGCATTCTCATGACAAGTGTCAGGGAGCATTCTGATGACAAGTGTATTGAGAATTGTGATGACAAAGGTCATGGAGCATTGTGATGAAAAGGGCATGGAGTATTGTGATGACAGTCATCATGGAGTGTTGTGATGACAAGTGTTATGGAACATTGTGATCACAAGGGTTTGGAGCATTGTGATGACAGAGGTCATGGAACATTTTGATTTCAAGGAGCATGGAGCATTGTGATGACAAGGGCATGAAGCAATGTGACCCCAAGGTTCATGGAGGATTGTGATGACAATGGTAAAGCATTATTGTGATGACAAGGGCGTAGAGCATTGTAATGACAATGTCACGTAGCATTTTGCTGACAAAGGCATGGAGCATTGTGATGACACGTGTCATGGAGCACTGTGATGACAAGCGTTACGGAGCATTGTGAATACAGGGGTCATGGAGCATTGGGATGACAAGGGTTATGGAGCATTGGGCTGAAAATGTTCATGGAGTATTGTGATGACAGGGGTCATGGAGCATTGTGATGACAGAGGTCATGGAGAATTTTGATTTCATTGTGCTGACAATAGCCGGAAGCATTATGATGATGGGCATGATGCATTGTGATGACAGGGTTCATGGAGCATTGAGATGAAAAGGGACATGGAGCATTGTGATTACAGGGGTCTTGGAGCACTGTGATGACATGGGCATGGAGCATTTTGATGACAAGGACATGGAACATTCTGATGACATGTGTCATGGAGCTTTGTGATGACAAGGCCTTGGAACATTGTGATGGCAGGGGTCATGGAGCATTGTTATGACAGGGGTAATGGAGCATTGTGATGAGAAGGGCATGGAGCATTGTGATTACAAGATTTATGGAGCATTGCCATGACAAATTTTGGACGGGTGTGATGAAAAATGTGTGGCACATTGTGATGACAATGGTCATGGAAAATTTTTCTGACAAAGACATGGAGCATTGGGCGCAAAATGTTCATGGAGATTTGTGATGACAGGGGTCATGGAGCATTGTGATGAGTAGGGTATAGAACATTGTGATGACAAGAGTCCCGGATCATTGTGTGGTCAGGTGTCATGGAGTGTTGTGATGACAGTGGTAAGGGAGCATTTTGATGACAAGGGAATGGAGCATGTTGATGACAATGTCCTGGAGCATTGTGATGAGAAGACCATGGATACTTGTGATGACACGTCTCATGGAGTATTCTGATGAAAAGGGGCATGGAGCACTGTGATTACAGTGGTCTTGGAGCATTATGATTGCAAGGGCATGGAGCATTATGAGGAGAAGTCCATGGAGCATTCTGATGACATGCGTCATGGAGATTTGTGATGACAAGGGCATAGAACAATGTGATTACAGTGGTCTTGGAGCATTGTGATGAAAAGGGTATGGATCATTGTGTTGGAAAGTACATGGAGTATTGTGATGACAGGCATCATGGAGCGTTGTGATGACAAGTGTTATGGAACATTATGATCACAAGGGTTTGGAACATTGTGATGACAGAGGTCATGGATCATATTGATTTCAAGGAACATGGAGCATTGTGATGACAAGGACATGAAGCAATGTGATCCCAAGGTTCATGGAGGATTGTGATGACAATGGTAATGGAGTATTGTGATGACAAGTGCATAGAGCATTGTAATGGCAAGGTCATGTAGCATTTTGCTGACAAAGGCATGGAGCATTTTGATGACAGGTTTCATGGAGCACTGTGATGACAAGCGTCACGGATCATTGTGAATACAGGGGTCATGGAGCATTGGGATGACAAGGGCCTGGATCATTGTGATGACAAGGGTCATGGAGCATTGGGCTGAAACTGTTCATGGAGTATTGTGATGACAGGGGTCATGGAGCATTGTGATTACAGGGGTGTTTGACCATTGTGATGACAAGTGTCCTGGATCATTGTGTTGTCATCTGTCATGGAGTGTATGATGACAGTGGTCATGGAGCATTGTGATGATATTCGTCATGGAGCATTGTGATGAGAAGGTCATGGAGCATTGGGCTGAAAATATTCATGGAGTATTGTGATGACAGGGGTCATGGAACATTGTGATGACAAGGGAATGGAGCATGGTGATGACAAGGTCCTGGAGCACTGTGATGAGATGACCATGGAGACTTGTGATGACAAGTCTCATGGAGCATTCTGATGAAAAGGGGCATGGAGCATTGTGAGTACGGGTGTCTTGGAGCATTTTGATTACAAGGGCATGGAGCATTGTGAGGAGAAGGCCATGGAATAACCTGATGACATGAATCATGGAGCTTTGTGATGACAACGGCATGGAGCATTGTGATTACATGGGTCTTGGGGCATTGTGATGAAAAGGGTCTTGGAGCCTTGTGATGACAAGGCCGTGGAACTTTGTGATGGCAGGGGTCATGGAGCATTGTTATGACAGAAGTAATGGAGCATTGTGATGAGAAGGGCATTGAGCATTGGTCTGAAATGTTTCATAGATTATTGTGATGAGAGTGGGCATGGAGCATTGTGATGACAAGGGGACGGAACACTGGGATACATGGGTCATGGAGGATTGTAATGACAAGGGCATGGAGCATTGTGATGAGAATTTCATCGAGCATTGTGATGACAAGTGTCATGGAGCTTTGTGATGACAAGGGCATGGATCAATGTGATGAGAGGGTTCATGGAGCATTGTGATGACAATGGCATCGAGCATTGTGATGCCAAGGGTCATGGAGCTTTGTGATGACAACAGTCATGGAGCATTTTGATGACAAGGGCATGGTGCATTGTGATGAGAAGGGCAGGGGACATTTTGATGAAAGGGTCATGCAGCAATTTGATGAAAAATGTAATGGAACATTTTGATGGCAGGGGTTATAGAACAATGTGATGCCAGGGGTCATGGAGCTTTGGGATGAAAAGGGTCATGGAACATTTTGATGACAGGGATTATGGAACATTGTGATGTCATGGGTCATGGAACATTGTGCTGATAAGGTGATGTAGCATTTTGATGACAGTGGTCATGGAACATTTTGATAACAAGGGTGAGGGAGGATTGTGATGACTAGTGATGGAACATTGTGATATCTCATGTGAGAGAGCATTTGGATGAGAAATGCATGGAGCGTTGTGATTACAAGGTTTATGGAGCATAGCGATGACAAGGTTGTGGATCATTGTGATGAAAACGGCATGGCATATTGTGATGACAAGGGTCATGGAGCATTGTTCTGACAAAGCCATGGAGCATTGTGATGACAATGGTCACGGAGCATTGTGATGAAAAGTTCATGGAGCACTGTGGTTACAAAGGTAACAGAGCCTTGTGATGACGCTGGTATCGACCACTGTGATGACAAATATTATGAAGAAATGTGATGACTGGAGTCACGGAGCATTGTGATAACAGGGGTCATGGAGGATTGTGATGAAAAGTGCATGGAGAATTGTGCTGAGAAAGGCATAGAGCATTGTGATGACAAGGGTCAAAGGGCATTGTGATGAAATGTTCATGGAGCATTGTGGTTAAAAATGTCAGTGACTGTTGATGATGAGGGCATGGACCATTGTGATGACAAAGGTCATGGAGCATTGTGATGACTGGAGTCACGGAGCATTGTGATGACAGGGGTCATGGAACATTGTGATAACAAGGGCATGGAGCATTGTGATGACAAGGACATGGAGCATTGTGAGGCGAAGGCCATGGAACATTCTGATGACATGCGTCATGGAGCTTTGTGATGACAAGGGCATGGAGCTTTGTGATTACAGGTGTCTTGGAGCATTGTGATGACAAGGGTAATGGAGCCTTGTGATGACAAGGCCGTGGAACATTGTGATGGCAGGGGTCATGGAGCATTGTTATGACAGAGGTAATGGAGCATTGTGATGATAAGGGCAAGGAGCATTGTGATGACCAGGTCATGCAGTATTGTGAAAAGTGGTGTCCGAGAGCATTCTGATGACATATGTATTGGCCCATTGTGATGACAATGGCATGGAGCATTGTGATGCCAAGTGTCAAGGAGGATTCTGATGACAAAGGTAATGGAGCATTGTGATGACAAGGGCTTGGAGCATAGTGATGACAATGGTCAGGGAGCATTGTGCTGACAAGTGCATGGAGAATTGTGATGACAAGGGTCATGGAGCATTCTGATGACAAGCTTGTGGAGTATCTTGATGACAATGGCATGGAGCATTGTGATGAAAACGGCATGGGGCATTGTGATGAAAAAGGCATGGAGCTTTTTCGTGACAGGGTTCAAGGAGCATTCTGACGACAAGTGTCATGGAGCATTGTGATGACCAGTGTATTGAGAATTGTGATGACAAAGGTCATGGAGCATTGTGATGAAAAGGGCATGGAGTATTGTGATGACAGGCATCATGGAGCATTGTGATGACAAGGGTTATGGAACATTGTGATCACAAGTGTTTGGAGCATTGCGATGAGAGTGGGCATGGATCATTTTGATTTCAAGTAGCAAGGAGCACTGGGATGACAATGGCATGAAGCAATGTGATCCTAGGTTCATGGAGGATTGTGATGACAATGGTAATGGAGTACTGTGATGACAAGCGCATATAGCAAGGTAATGACAAGGTCATGTAGCATTTTGCTGACAAAGTCATGGAGCATTGTGATGACAGGTGTCATGGAGCACTGTGATGACAAGCGTCACGGAGCATTGTGAATGCAGGGGTCATGGAGCATTGGGATGTCAAGGGCATGGATCATTGTGATGACAAGGGTCATGGAACATTAGGCTGAAAAAGTTCATGGAGTATTGTGATGACAGGGGTCATGGAGCATTGTGATTACATGGGTCTTGGAGCATTGTGATGACAAGAGTCCCGGATCATTGTGTTGTCAGGTGTCATGGAGTATTGTGATGACAGTGGTCATTCAGCATTGTGATGATATTGGTCATGGATCATTGTGAGGAGAAGACCATGGAACATTCTAATGACATGCGTCATGGAGCTTTGTGATGACAAGGGCATTGAGCATTGTGATGACAGGGGCATGGAGAATTGGTCAGAAATATTTCATAGATTATTGTGCTGACAGTGGGCATGGTGCATTATGATGACAGGGGCATGGAGCATTGTGATGACCAGGTCATGCACTATTGTGAAGACAGGTTTCAGGGAGCATTGTGATGATATATGTAATGGCCCATTGTGATGACAATGGAATGGAACCTTGTGATGTCAAGTGTCATGGAGGATTCTGATGACAAATTTAATGGAGCATTGTGATGACAAGGGCTTGGAGCATTGTGAATACAGGGGTCATGGAGCATTGTGATGACTAGGGAATGGAGCATTGTGACGACAAGAGTCCTGGATCATTGTGTTGTCAGGTGTCATGGAGTGCTGTGATGACAGTGGTCATGGAGCATTGTGATGATATTGGCCATGGAGCATTGTGATGAGTAGGTCGTGGAGCATTGGGCTGAAAATGTTCATGGATTATTGTGATGACTGGTGTCATGGAGCATTGTGATGACAAGGGAATGCAGCATGGTGATGACAAAGAAATGGAGCATTGTGATGACAAGGGTCACGGAGCATTGTGATGAAAAGTTCATGGAGAATTGTGGTTACAAATGTCACAGAGCCTTGTGATGACGCGGGCATGGACCGTTGTAATGACAAACGTTATGAAGCATTATGATGACTGGAGTCACGGACCACTGTGATTACAGGGATAATGGAGCATTGTGATGACAAGGGCATGGAGCATTGTGATGACAGGGGCATGGAGCATTGGTCTGACATGTTTCATAGATTATTGTGATGACAGTGGACATGGTGCATTGTGATGACAAGTGCATGGAACATTGTGATGACAAGGGCATGGAGTATTGTGAAGAATGGTGTCAGGGAGCATTGTGATGACATATGTCATGGTCCATTGCGATGACAATGGCATGGAGCATTGTGATGCCAAATGTAATGGAGGATTGTGATGACAAATATAATGGAGCATTGTGATGAATAGGGCTTGGAGCATTATGATGACAAGGGCAATTGAGAATTTTCATGACAATGTCGTGAATCATTGTGATGACAAGGTCCTGGAGCATTGTGATGAGAAAACCATGGAGCCTTGTGAGGACAAGTCTCATGGACCATACTGATGAAAAGGGGCATGGAACATTCTTATTACTGGGGTTTTGAAACATTGTGATAACAAGTGCATGGAGCATTGTGATGACAAGGGCATGGAGCTTTGGTCTAATAAGTTTCATGGATTATTGTGATGACAGTTGGAATGGCGCATTTTAATGACAAGGGCATGGAGCATTGTGATGACCATGTCATGCAGTATTGTGAAGAGAGTTATTAGGGAGCATTGTGATGACATATGAAATGTCCCATTGTGATGACAACTGCATGGAGCATTGTGATGGCAAGTGTCATGGAGGATTCTGATGACAAATGAAATGGAGCATTGTGATGATATTGGTCATGGAGCATTGTGATGAGAATGTCATGGAGCATTGGGCTGAAAATGATCATGGAGTATTGTGATGACAGGGGTCATGTAGCATTGTGATGACAAGGGAATGGAGCATGGTGATGACAAGTTCCTGGAGCATTGTGATGAGATGACAATGGAGACTTGTGATGACACGTCTCATGGAGCATTCTGATGAAAACGGGCATGGAGCATTGTGATTTTAGGGGTCTTGAAGCACTGTGATGAAAAGGGCATGTAGCATTGTGAGGAGAAGGCCATGGAACATTCTGAATACATGCGTCATGGAGCTTTGTGATTACAAGGGCATGGAGCTCTGTGATTACATGGGTCTGGGAGCATTGTGATGACAAGGGTCATGGAACCTTGTGATAACAAGGCCGTGGAATATTTTGATGGCAGGGGTCATGGAGCATTGTTATGACAGAGGTAATGGAGCATTGTGATGAGAAGGGCATTGAGCATTTGTCTGAAATATTTCATGGATTATTGCTCTGAGAGTGGGCATGGAGCATTGTGATGACAAGGGCACAGTACACTGTGATACATGGGTCATGGAGGAATTTAATGACAAGGGCATGGAGCATTGTGATGAGACGGGCATCGAGCATTGTGGTGACAAGTGTCATGGAGCTTAGTGATGACAAGGGCATGGAGCAATGTGATGAGAGGGTTTATGGAGCATTGTGATGACAATGACACGGAGCATTGTGATGCCAAGGGTCATGGAGCTTTGTGATGACCAAAGTCATGGAGCATTTTGATGACAAGGGTGCAGTGCATTGTGATGAGAAGGGCAGGGAGAATTTTAATGACAGGGTCATGCAGCAATTTGATGAAATTTGTAATGGAACATTTTGATGACTATGGTTATAGAACACTGTGATGCCAGGCGTCATGGAGCTTTGAGATGAAAATGGTCATGGAGCATTTTGATGACAGGGGTTATGGAACATTGTGATGTCATGGGTCATGGAACATTGTGCTGATAAGGTGATGTAGCATTTTGATGACAGTGGTCATGGAACATTTTGATAACAAGGGTGAGGGAGGATTGTGATGACTAGTGATGGAACATTGTGATATCTCATGTGAGAGAGCATTTGGATGAGAAGTGCATGGAGCGTTGAGATTACAAGGTTTATGGAGCATAGCGATGACAAGGTTGTGGATCATTGTGATGAAAAGCGCATGGTGCATTGTGATGACAAGGGTCATGGAACATTGTTCTGACAAAGGCATGGAGCATTGTGATGACAAGTGTCCGGAGCATTGTGATGAAAAGTTCATGGAGCATTGTGGTTACAAAGGTCACAGAGCCTTGTGATGATGCGGGCATGGAACATTGTGATGACAAACGTTATGAAGCATTGTGATGACTGGAGTCACGGAGCATTGTGATGACAGGGCTCGTGGAGCATTGAGATGACAAGGGCATGGAGCATTGTGATGAGAAAACCATGGAGCCTTGTGATGACAAGTCTCATGGAGCATACTGATGAAAAGGGGCATGGAACATTCTGATTACATGGGTCTGGGAACATTGTGATAACAAGGGCATGGAGCATTGTGATGACAAGAGCATGGAGCATTGGTCTAATAAGTTTCATGGATTATTGTGATGACAGTTGGAATGGCACATTGTGATGACAAGGGCATGGAGATTTGTGATGACCAGGTCAGGCAGTATTGTGAAGAGAGGTGTCAGGGAGCATTGTGATGACATATGTAATGGCCCATTGTGATGACAATGGCATGGAGCGTTTTGATGCCAAGTGTCATGGAGGATTCTGATGACAAAGGTAATGGAGCATTGTGATGACAATGGCTTGGAGGATTGTGATGACAAGGGCCAGGGAGCATTGTGCTGACAAGTGCATGGAGAATTGTGATGACAAGGGTCATGGAGGATTCTGATGACAAGCATGTGGAGTATTTTGATGGCAATTGCAAGGAGCATTGTGTTGAAAATGGCATGGGACTTTGTGATGAAAAATGTATGGAGCCTTTTCGTGACAGGGTTCAAGCAGCATTCTGATGACAAGTGTCAGGGAGCATTGTGATGACATGTATATTGAGAATTGTGATGACAAATGTCATGGAGCATTGTGATGAAAAGGGCATGGAGTATTGTGATGACAGGCATCATGGATCATTGTGATGACAAGTGTTATGGAACATTGTGATCACAAGTGTTTGGAGTATTGTGATAAGAGAGGTCATGGATCATTTTGATTTCAAGGAGCATGGAGCATTGTGATGACAAGGGCATGAAGCAATGTGATTCCAAGTTTCATGGAGGATTGTGATGACAATGGAAATGGAGTATTGTGATGACAAGCGCATAGAGCATTGTAATGGAAAGGTCATGTAGCATTTTGCTGACAAAGGCATGGAGCATTGTGATGACAGGTGTCATGGAGCACTGTGATGAAAAACGTCATGGAGCATTGTGAATACAGGGGTCATGGAGCATTGGGATGACAAGGGCATGGATCATTGTGATGACAAGGGTCATGGAGCATTGGGCTGAAAATGTTCATGAATTATTGTGATGACAGGGGTCATGGATCACTCTGATTACAGGGGACTTGGAGCATTGTGATGACAAGAGTCCTGGATCGCTGTGTTGTCAGGTGTCATGGAGTGTTGTGATGACCGTGGTCATGAAGAATTGTGATGATATTAGTCATGGAGCATTGTGATGAGAAGGTCATGGAGCATTTGGCTGAAAATATTCATACAGTATTGTGATGAAAGGTGTCATGGGGCATTGTGATGACAAGGGAATGGAGCATGGTGATAACAAGGTCCTGGAGCATTGTGATGAGAAGACCATGGAGACTTGTGATGACAAGTCTCATGGAGCATTCTGATGAAAAGGGGCAGGGAGCATTGTGATTACAGGGGTCTTGGAGCATTGTGATGACAAGTGCATGGAGCATGGTGATGACAATGTCCTGGAGCATTGTGATGAGATGACCATGGTGACTTGTGATGACAAGTCTCATGGAGCATTCTGATGAAAAGGTGCATGGATCACTGTGACTGCAGTGGTCTTGGAGCATTGTGATGACAAGAGCATGGAGCATTGTGACGAGAAGGCCATGGAACCTTCTGATGATATGTGTCATGGAGCTTTGTGATGACAAGGGCATGGAGCTTTGTGATTACAGGGGTCTTGGAGCATTGTGATGACAAGGGTCATGGAGCCTTGTGATGACAAGGCCATGGAACATTGTGATGGCAGCGGTCATGGAGCATTGTTATGACAGAGGTAATGGAGCATTGTTATGAGAAGGGCATTGAGCATTGGTCTGAAATGTTTCATGGATTATTGTGATGAGATTGGATATGGAGCATTGTGATGAGAAGGACACGGAACACTGTGATACTTGGGTCATGGACGATTGTAATGTCAAGGGCATTGAGCATTGTGATGGGAAGGGCATCAAGCATTGTGATGACAAGTGTCATAGAGCTTTTTGATGACAAGGGCATGGAGCAATGTGATGAGAGGGTTCATGGAGCATCGTGATGACAATGACATGGAGCATTGTGATGCCAACGGTCATGGAGTTTGTGATGACATAGGTCTTGGAGCATTTTGATGACAAGTGTGTGGTGCATTGTGATGAGAATTGCAGGGAACATTTTGATGACAGGGTCATGCAGCAATTTGATGAAAAATGTAATGGAATATTTTGATGACAGGGGTTATAGAACATTTTGATGCCACAGTTCATGGAGCTTTGGGATGAAAAGGGTCATGGTGCACTTTGATGACAGGGGTTATGGGACATTGTGATGTCAGGGGTCATGGAACATTGTGCTGATAAGGGGATATAGCATTGTGATGATAGGGGTCATGGAACATTGTGATAACTGGGGTGAGGGAGGATTGTGATGACTAGACATGGAACATTGAGATATCTCATGAGAGAGAGCATATGGATGAGAAGTGCATGGAGCATTGTGATTACAAGGTTTATGGAGCATAGCGATGACAAGGTTGTGGATCATTGTGATGAAAAGCGCATGGCACATTGTGATGACAAGGGTCATGGAGCATTGTACTGACACAGGCATGGAGCATTGTGATGACAAGGATCACGGAGCATTGTGATGAAAAGTTCATGGAGCATGTGGTTACAAATGTCACAGAGCCTTGTGATGATGCGGGCATGGACCGCTGTGATGGCAAACGTTATGAAGCATTGTGATGACTGGAGTCACGGAACATTGTGATGACAGGGGTCATGGAGCATTGTGATGACAAGGGGATGGAGCATGGTGATGACAAGGTCCTGGAGCATTGTGATGAGATGACCATGGAGACTTGTGATGACAATCTCATGGAGCATTCTGATGAAAAGGGGCATGGAGCATTGTGATTACGGGTGTCTTGGAGCATTTTGATGACAAGGGCATGGAGCATTGTGAGGAGAAGACCATGGAATATCCTGATGACATGAATCATGGAGCTTTGTGATGACAACGGCATGGAGCAAAGTGATTACATGGGTCTTGGAGCATTGTGATGACAAGGATCTTGGAGCCTTGTGATGACAAGGCCGTGGAACTTTGTGATGGCAGAAGTCATGGAGCATTGTTATGACAGAGGTAATTGAGCATTGTGATGAGAAGGGCATTGAGCATTGGTCTGAAATGTTTCATAGATTATTGTGATGAGAGTGGGCATGGAGCATTGTGATGACAAGGGCACGGTACACTGTGATACATGGGTCATGGAGGATTGTAATGACAAGTGTATGGAGCATTGTTATGAGAAGGTCATCGAGCATTGTGATGACAAGTGTCATGGAGCTTTGTGATGACAAGGGCATGGATCAATGTGATGAGAGGGTTCATGGAGCATTGTGATGACAATGGCATGGAGCATTGTGATGCCAAGGGTCATGGAGCATTGTGATGACAATGGTCATGGAGCATTTTGATGACAAGGGCATGGTGCATTGTGATGAGAAGGGCAGGGAACATTTTGATGAACGGGTCATGTAGCAATTTGATGAAAAATGTAATGGAATATTTTGATGGCAGGGGTTATAGAACAATGCGATGCCAGGGGTCATGGAGCTTTGGGATGAAAAGGGTCATGGAACATTTTGATGACAGGGATTATGGAACATTGTGATGATATGTGTCATGGAATATTGTGCTGATAAGGGGATGTAGCATTTTGATGACAGTGGTCATGGAACATTTTGATAACAAGGGTGAGGGAGGATTGTGATGACTAGTGATGGAACATTGTGATATCCCATGTGAGAGAGCATTTGGATGAGAAATGCATGGAGCATTGTGATTACAAGGTTTATGGAGCATAGCGATGACAAGGTTGTGGATCATTGTGATGAAAACGGCATGGCATATTGTGATGACAAGGGTCATGGAGCATTGTTCTGACAAAGCCATGGAGCATTGTGATGACAATGGTCACGGAGCATTGTGATGAAAAGTTCATGGAGCACTGTGGTTACAAAGGTAACAGAGCCTTGTGATGACGCTGGTATCGACCACTGTGATGACAAATGTTATGAAGAAATGTGATGACTGGAGTCACGGAGCATTGTGATAACAGGGGTCATGGAGGATTGTGATGAAAAGTGCATGGAGAATTGTGCTGAGAAAGGCATAGAGCATTGTGATGACAAGGGTCAAAGGGCATTGTGATGAAATGTTCATGGAGCATTGTGGTTAAAAATGTCAGTGACTGTTGATGATGAGGGCATGGACCATTGTGATGACAAAGGTCATGGAGCATTGTGATGACTGGAGTCACGGAGCATTGTGATGACAGGGGTCATGGAACATTGTGATAACAAGGGCATGGAGCATTGTGATGACAAGGACATGGAGCATTGTGAGGCGAAGGCCATGGAACATTCTGATGACATGCGTCATGGAGCTTTGTGATGACAAGGGCATGGAGCTTTGTGATTACAGGTGTCTTGGAGCATTGTGATGACAAGGGTAATGGAGCCTTGTGATGACAAGGCCGTGGAACATTGTGATGGCAGGGGTCATGGAGCATTGTTATGACAGAGGTAATGGAGCATTGTGATGATAAGGGCAAGGAGCATTGTGATGACCAGGTCATGCAGTATTGTGAAAAGTGGTGTCCGAGAGCATTCTGATGACATATGTATTGGCCCATTGTGATGACAATGGCATGGAGCATTGTGATGCCAAGTGTCAAGGAGGATTCTGATGACAAAGGTAATGGAGCATTGTGATGACAAGGGCTTGGAGCATAGTGATGACAATGGTCAGGGAGCATTGTGCTGACAAGTGCATGGAGAATTGTGATGACAAGGGTCATGGAGCATTCTGATGACAAGCTTGTGGAGTATCTTGATGACAATGGCATGGAGCATTGTGATGAAAACGGCATGGGGCATTGTGATGAAAAAGGCATGGAGCTTTTTCGTGACAGGGTTCAAGGAGCATTCTGACGACAAGTGTCAGGGAGCATTGTGATGACCAGTGTATTGAGAATTGTGATGACAAAGGTCATGGAGCATTGTGATGAAAAGGGCATGGAGTATTTTGATGACAGGCATCATGGAGCATTGTGATGACAAGGGTTATGGAACATTGTGATCACAAGTGTTTGGAGCATTGCGATGAGAGTGGGCATGGATCATTTTGATTTCAAGGAGCAAGGAGCACTGGGATGACAAGGGCATGAAGCAATGTGATCCCAAGGTTCATGGAGGATAGTGATGACAATGGTAATGGTGTATTGTGATGACAAGCACATAGAGCATTGTAATGACAAGGTCATGTAGCATTTTGCTGACAAAGTCATGGAGCATTGTGATGACAGGTGTCATGGAGCACTGTGATGACAAGCGTCACGGAGCATTGTGAATGCAGGGGTCATGGAGCATTGGGATGTCAAGGGCATGGATCATTGTGATGACAAGGGTCATGGAACATTAGGCTGAAAAAGTTCATGGAGTATTGTGATGACAGGGGTCATGGAGCATTGTGATTACATGGGTCTTGGAGCATTGTGATGACAAGAGTCCCGGATCATTGTGTTGTCAGGTGTCATGGAGTATTGTGATGACAGCGGTCATTCAGCATTGTGATGATATTGGACATGGAGCATTGTGATGAGAAGGTCATGGACAATAGGGCTGAAAATATTCATGGATTATTGTGATGACAGTGGTCATGGAGCATTGTGATGACAAATGAATGGAGCATGGTGACAACAAGGTCCTGGAGCATTTTGATTAGAGGACCATGTAAACTTGTGATGACAATTCTTATGGTGCATTCTGATGAAAAGGGGCATTGAGAATAGTGATTACAGTGGTCTTGGAGCATTGTGATGACAAGGGCATGGAGCATTGTGAGGAGAAGACCATGGAACATTCTAATGACATGTGTCATGGAGCTTTGTGATGACAAGGGCATTGAGCATTGTGATTACAGGGGTCTTGGAGCATTGTGATGACAAGGGTCATGGAGCCTTGTGATGACAAGGCCGTGGAACATTGTGAATGCAGGGGACATTGAGCATTGTTATGACAGAGGTTATGGAACATTGTGATGAGAAGGGGATTGAGCATTGGTCTGAAATATTTCATGGATTATTGTGATGAGTGTGGGCATGGAGCATTGTGATGATAAGGGCACGGTACACTGTGATACATGAGTCATGGAGGATTGTAATGACAAAGGCATGGGGCAATGTGATGAGAGGGTTCATGGAGCATTGTGATGACAATGACATGGAGCAATGTGATGCCAAGGGTCATGGAGATTTGTGATGACAATGATATGGAGCAATGTGATACCAAGGGTCATGGAGCTTTTTGATGACAATGACATGGAGCATTGTGATGCCAAGGGTCATGGATCTTTGTGATGACAAATGTCATGGAGCATTTTGATGACAAGTGTGTGGTGCATTGTGATGAGAAGGGCAGGGAGCATTTTGATGACAGGGTCATGCAGCAATTTGATGAAAAATGTAATGGAACACTTAGATGACAGGTTTTATAGAACATTGTGATGCCAGGGGTCATGGAGCTTTGTGATGAAAAGGGTCATGGAGCATTTTGATGACAGGTGTTATGGAACATTGTGATGTCAGGGGTCATGGAATATTGCGCTGATAAGCGGATGTAGCATTGTGATGACAGGGGTCATGGAACATTGTGATAACAGGGGTGAGAGAGGATTGTGATGACTAGTTATGGAACATTGTGATATCTCTGGTGAGAGAGCATTTTGATGAGAAGTGCATGGAGCATTGTGATTACAAGGTTTATGGAGCATAGCGATGACAACGTTGTGGATCATTGTGATGAAAAGCACATGGCACATTGTGATGACAAGGGTCATGGAGCATTGTTCTGACAAAGGCATGGAGCATTGTGATGACAAGGGTCACGGAGCATTGTGATGAAAAGTTCATGGAGCATTGTGATTACAAAGGTCACAGAGCCTTGTGATGACACGGGCATGGACCGTTGTGATGACAAACGTTATGAAGCATTGTGATGACTGGAGTCATGGAGAATTGTGATGACAGGGGTCATGGAGCAATGTGATGACAAGATCATGGAGCATTGTGATGACAAGGGCATGGAGAATTGGTCAGAAATGTTTCATAGATTATTGTGCTGACAGTGGGCATGGTGCATTGTGATGACAGGGGCATGGAGCATTGTGATGACCGGGTCATGCACTATTGTGAAGACAGGTTTCAGGGAGCATTGTGATGATATATGTAATGGCCCATTGTGATGACAATGGAATGGAACATTGTGATGTCAAGTGTCATGGAGGATTCTGATGACAAATTTAATGGAGCATTGTGATGACAAGGGCTTGGAGCATTGTGAATACAGGGGTCATGGAGCATTGTGATGACTAGGGAATGGAGCATTGTGACGACAAGAGTCCTGGATCATTGTGTTGTCAGGTGTCATGGAGTGCTGTGATGACAGTGGTCATGGAGCATTGTGATGATATTGGCCATGGAGCATTGTGATGAGTAGGTCGTGGAGCATTGGGCTGAAAATGTTCATGGATTATTGTGATGACTGGTGTCATGGAGCATTGTGATGACAAGGGAATGCAGCATGGTGATGACAAAGAAATGGAGCATTGTGATGACAAGGGTCACGGAGCATTGTGATGAAAAGTTCATGGAGAATTGTGGTTACAAATGTCACAGAGCCTTGTGATGATGCGGGCATGGACCGTTGTAATGACAAACGTTATGAATCATTATGATGACTGGAGTCAAGGACCACTGTGATTACAGGGATAATGGAGCATTGTGATGACAAGGGCATGGAGCATTGTGATGACAGGGGCATGGAGCATTGGTCTGACATGTTTCATAGATTATTGTCACGACAGTGGACATGGTGCATTGTGATGACAAGTGCATGGAGCATTGTGATGACAAGGGCATGGAGTATTGTGAAGACAGGTGTCAGGGAGCATTGTGATGACATATGTCATGGTCCATTGCGATGACAATGGCATGGAGCATTGTGATGCCAAATGTAATGGAGGATTGTGATGACAAATATAATGGAGCATTGTGATGAATAGGGCTTGGAGCATTATGATGAAAAGGGCAATTGAGAATTTTCATGACAATGTCGTGAAGCATTGTGATGACAAGGTCCTGGAGCATTGTGATGAGAAAACCATGGAGCCTTGTGAGGACAAGTCTCATGGAGCATACTGATGAAAAGGGGCATGGAACATTCTTATTACTGGGGTTTTGAAACTTTGTGATAACAAGTGCATGGAGCATTGTGATGACAAGGGCATGGAGCTTTGGTGTAATAAGTTTCATGGATTATTGTGATGACAGTTGGAATGGCGCATTTTAAAGACAAGGGCATGGAGCATTGTGATGACCATGCCATGCAGTATTGTGAAGAGAGGTATTAGGGAGCATTGTGATGACATATGAAATGTCCCATTGTGATGACAACTGCATGGAGCATTGTGATGGCAAGTGTCATGGAGGATTTTGATGACAAAAGAAATGGAGCATTGTGATGATATTGGTCATGGAGCATTGTGATGAGAATGTCATGGAGCATTGGGCTGAAAATGATCATGGAGTATTGTGATGACAGGGGTCATGGAGCATTGTGATGACAAGGGAATGGAGCATGGTGATGACAAGTTCCTGGAGCATTGTGATGAGATGACAATGGAGACTTGTGATGACAAGTCTCATGGAGCATTCTGATGAAAAGGGGCATGGAGCATTGTGATTTTAGGGGTCTTGAAGCATTGTGATGAAAAGGGCATGTAGCATTGTGAGGAGAAGGCCATGGAACATTCTGAATACATGCGTCATGGAGCTTTGTGATTACAAGGGCATGGAGCTCTGTGATTACATGGGTCTGGGAGCATTGTGATGACTAGGGTCATGGAACATTGTGATGACAAGGCCGTGGAACATTGTGATGGCAGGGGTCATGGAGCATTGTTATGACAGAGGTAATGGAGCATTGTGATGAGAAAGGCATTGAGCATTGGTCTGAAATATTTCATGGATTATTGCTCTGAGAGTGGGCATGGAGCATTGTGATGACAAGGGCACGGTACACTGTGATACATGGGTCATGGAGGATTTTAATGACAAGGGCATGGAGCATTGTGATGAGACGGGCATCGAGCATTGTGGTGACAAGTGTCATGGAGCTTTGTGATGACAAGGGCATGGAGCAATGTGATGAGAGGGTTTATGGAGCATTGTGATGACTATGACATGGAGCATTGTGATGCCAAGGTTCATGGAGCTTTGTGATGACCAAAGTCATGGAGCATTTTGATGACAAGGGTGCAGTGCATTGTGATGAGAAGGGCAGGGAGTATTTTGATGACCGGGTCATGCAGCAATTTGATGAAATTTGTAATGGAACATTTTGATGACTGTGGTTATAGAACACTGTGATGCCAGACGTCATGGAGCTTTGAGATGAAAATGGTCATGGAGCATTTTGATGACAGGGGTTATGGAACATTGTGATGTCAGGGGTCATGGAACATTGTTCTGATAAGCAAATGTAACATTGTGATGACAGGGGTCATAGAACATTGTGATAACAGGGGTGAGGGAGGATTGTGATGACGAGTGATGGAACATTGTAATATCTCATGTGAGAGAGCATTTGGATGAGAAGTGCATGGAGCATTGTGATTACAAGGCTTATGGAGCATAGCGATGACAAGGTTGTGGATCTTTGTGATGAAAAGCGCATGGTGCATTGTGATGACAAGGGTCATGGAGCATTGTTCTGACAAAGGCATGGAGCATTGTGATGACAAGTGTCCGGAGCATTGTGATGAAAAATTCATGGAGCATTGTGGTTACAAAGGTCACAGAGCCTTGTGATGATGCGGGCATGGAACATTGTGATGACAAACGTTATGAAGCATTGTGATGACTGGAGTCACGGAGCATTGTGATGACAGGGCTCATGGAGCATTGAGATGACAAGGGCATGGAGCATTGTGATGAGAAAACCATGGAGCCTTGTGATGACAAGTCTCATGGAGCATACTGATGAAAAGGGGCATGGAGCATTCTGATTACATGGGTCTTGGAACATTGTGATAACAAGGGCATGGAGCATTGTGATGACAAGGGCATGGGGCATTTGTCTAATAAGTTTCATGGATTATTGTGATGACAGTTGGAATGGCGCATTGTGATGACAAGGGCATGGAGATTTGTGATGACCAGGTCAGGCAATATTGTGAAGAGAGGTGTCAGGGAGCATTGTGATGACATATGTAATGGCCCATTGTGATGACAATGGCATGGAGCATTGTGATGCCAAGTGTCATGGAGGATTCTGATGACAAAGGTAATGGAGCATTGTTATGACAATGGCTTGGAGCATTGTGATGACAAGGGTCAGGGAGCATTGTGCTGACAAGTGCATGGAGAATTGTGATGACAAGGGTCATGGAGGATTCTGATGACAAGCATGTGGAGTATTTTGATGACAATGGCATGGAGCTTTGTGATGAAAATGGCATGGGACTTTGTGATGAAAAGTGCATGGAGCCTTTTCGTGACAGGTTTCAAGCAGCATTCTGATGACAAGTGTCAGGGAACATTGTGATGACAAGTGTATTGAGAATTGTGATGACAAAGGTCATGGAGCATTGTGATGAAAAGGGCATGGAGTATTGAGATGACAGGCATCATGGAGCATTGTGATGACAAGTGTTATGGAACATTGTGATCACAAGTGTTTGGAGTATTGTGATAACAGAGGTCATGGATCATTTTGATTTCAAGTAGCATGGAGCATTGTGATGACAAGGTCATGTAGCATTTTGCTGACAAAGGCATGGAGCATTGTGATGACAGGTGTCATGGAGCACTGTGATGAAAAGCGTCAAGGAGCATTGTGAATACAGGGGTCATGGAGCATTGGGATGACAAGGGCATGGATCATTGTGATGACAAGGGTCATGGAGCATTGGGCTGAAAATGTTCATGGATTATTGTGATGACAGGGGTCATGGATCACTC
Source organism: Mesoplodon mirus (assembly GCF_964341445.2). Lineage (NCBI taxonomy): Eukaryota > Metazoa > Chordata > Mammalia > Artiodactyla > Ziphiidae > Mesoplodon > Mesoplodon mirus. Next base: position 701,839 of record NW_028295651.1, on the reverse strand, counting down.
TGATTACAGGAGACTTGGAGCATTGTGATGACAAGAGTCCCGGATCGCTGTGTTGTCAGGTGTCATGGAGTGTTGTGATGACAGTGGTCATGAAGCATTGTGATGATATTGGTCATGGAGCATTGTGATGAGAAGACCATGGAAACTTGTGATGACAAGTCTCATGGAGCATTCTGATGAAAAGGGGCAGGGAGCATTGTGATTACAGGGGTCTTGGAGCATTGTGATGACAAGTGCATGGAGCATGGTGATGACAATGTCCTGGAGCATTGTGATGAGATGACCATGGAGACTTGTGATGACAAGTCTCATGGAGCATTCTGATGAAAAGGTGCATGGATCACTGTGACTGCAGGGGTCTTGGAGCATTGTGATGACAAGGGCATGGAGCATTGTGACGAGAAGGCCATGGAACCTTCTGATGATATGTGTCATGGAGCTTTGTGATGACAAGGGCATGGAGCTTTGTGATTACAGGGGTCTTGGAGCATTGTGATGACAAGGGTCATGGAGCCTTGTGATGACAAGGCCATGGAACATTGTGATGGCAGGGGTCATGGAGCATTGTTATGACAGAGGTAATGGAGCATTTTTATGAGAAGGGCATTGAGCATTGGTCTGAAATGTTTCATGGATTATTGTGATGAGATTGCATATGGAGCATTGTGATGAGAAGGGCACGGAACACTGTGATACTTGGGTCATGGACGATTGTAATATCAAGGGCATGTAGCATTGTGATGAGAAGGGCATCGATCATTGTGATGATAAGTGTCATTGAGCTTTGTGATGACAAGGGCATGGATCAATGTGATGAGAGGGTTCATGGAGCATCGTGATGACAATGACATGGAGCATTGTGATGCCAACGGTCATGGAGTTTGTGATGTCATAGGTCATGGAGCATTTTGATGACAAGTGTGTGGTGCATTGTGATGAGAATTAAAGGGAGCATTTTGATGACAGGGTCATGCAGCAATTTGATGAAAAATGTAATGGAATATTCTGATGACAGGGGTTATAGAACATTGTGATGCCAGGGTTCATGGAGCTTTGGGATGAAAATGGTCATGGAGCACTTTGATGACAGGGGTTATGGGACATTGTGATGTCAGGGGTCATGGAACATTGTGCTGATAAGGGGATATAGCATTGTGATGATAGGGGTCATGGAACATTGTGATAACTTGGTTGAGGGAGGATTGTGATGACTAGTCATGGTACATTGAGATATCTCATGAGAGAGAGCATATGGATGAGAAGTGCATGGAGCATTGTGATTACAAGGTTTATGGAGCATAGCGATGACAAGGTTGTGGATCATTGTGATGAAAAGCGCATGGCACATTGTGATGACAAGGGTCATGGAGCATTGTACAGACACAGGCATGGAGCCTTGTGATGACAAGGATCACGGAGCATTGTGATGAAAACTTCATGGAGCATTGTGGTTACAAATGTCACAGAGCCTTGTGATGATGCGGGCATGGACCGTTGTGATGGCAAACGTTATGAAGCATTGTGATGACTGGAGTCACGGAACATTGTGATGACAGGGTTCATGGAGCATTGAGATGAAAAGTGGCATGGAGAATTGTGATTACAGGGGTCTGGGAGCATTGTGATGACAAGGGCATGGAACATATTGATGAGAAAGCCATGGAACATTCTGATGACATGTGTCATGGAGCTTTGTGATGATAAGGGCATGGAACATTGTGATTACAGGGGTCATGGATCATTGTGATGACAAGGGCATGGAACATTGTGAGGAGAATCCCATGGAACATTCTGATGACATGCGTAATGGAGCTTTGTGATGAGAGGGGCATGGAGCATTTTGATTAAGGGTTCTTGGAGCATTGTGATTACAAGTGTCATGGAGAATTGGGATGACAAGGGCATGGATGATTGTGATGACAAGGGGCATGGAGCATTGGGCTGAAAATGTTCATGGAGTACTGTGATGACAGGGGTCATGGAGCATTGTGATGAGTAGGGAATGGAGCATTTTGATGACAAGAGTCCCGGTTCATTGTGTTTTCCGGTGTCATGGAGTGTTGTGATGACAGTGGTCATGGAGTATTTTGATGATATTTGTCATTGAGCATTGTGATGAGAAGTTCATGAAGCACTGGGCTGAAAATGTTCATGGAGTATTGTGATGAGAGGGGTCATGGAGCATTGTGATGACAAGGGAATGGAGCATGGTGATGACAATGTCCTGGAGCATTGTGATGGGAAGACCATGGAGACTTGTGATGACAAGTCTCATGGAGCATTGTGATGAAAAGGGGCATGGAGCATTGTGATTACTCGGGACTTGGAGCATTGTGATGACAAGTGCATGGAGAATTTTGAGGAGGAGGCCATGGAGCATTCTGATGACATGCGTCATGGAGCTTTGTGATGACAAGGGCATGGAGCATTGTGATTACAGGGGTCTTGGAGCATTGTGATGAAAAGGGCATGGATCATTGTGAGGAAAATGCATGGATCCATGTCATTACAGGGTTCAAGGAGCATACTGACGACAAGTGTCAGGGAGCATTGTGATGACAAGTGTGTTGAGAATTGTGATGACAAAGATCATGGAGCATTGTGATGAGAAGACCATGGATAATTGTGATGATGAGCGTCATGGGGTGTTGTGATGATAAGTGTTATGGAACATTGTGATCACAAGGGTTTGGAGCATTATTATGACAGAGGTCATGGAGAATATTGATTTCATTGTGATGACAATAGCCTGAAGCATTATGATGATGGGCATGGTGCATTGTGATGACAGGGTTCATGGAGCATTGAGATGAAAAGGGGCATGGAGCATTGTGATTACAAGGGTCATGGAGCATTCTGATGACAAGGGTATGGAGCATTGTGATGAAAATGCCATGAAACATTCTGATGACATGCGTCATGGAGCTTTCTGATGACAAGGTCATGGAGCATTGTGATTTCAGGGGTCTTAAGCATTGTGATGACAAGTGTCATGGAACCTTGTGATGACTAGGCCGAGGAATATTTTGATGGCAAGGGTCATGGTGCATTGTTATGACAGGGGTAATGGAGCATTTTGATGAGAAGGGCATGGAACATTGGTCTGAAATATTTCATGTATTATTGTGATGAGAGTGCGCATGGAGCATTGTGATGACAAAGGCACGGAGCACTGTGATGCATGGGTCATTCAGGATGGTAATGACAAGGGCATGGAGCATTATGATGAGAAGGGCATCGAGCATTGTGATGACAAGTATCAGGAATCTTTGTGATGACAAGGGCATGGAGCAATGTGATAAGTGGGTTTATGGAGCATTGTGATGACAATGACATGGAGCATTGTGATGCCAAGGGTCATGGAGCTTTGTGATGACAAGTCATGGAGCATTTTGATGACAAGGGCATGGTGAATTGTGATGAGAAGGGCAGGGAACATTTTGATGACCGGGTCATGCAGCAATTTGATGAAAGGTGTAATGGAACATTTTGATGGCAGTGGTTATAGAACATTGTGATGTCAGGGGTCTTGGAGCTTTTGGATGAAAAGCGTCATGGAGCATTTTGTTGACAGGGGTTATGGAACATTGTGATGTCAGGGGTCATGGAACATTGTGATGATAAGGGGATGTAGCATTGTGATGACAGGTTCATGGAACATTGTGATTACAGGGGTGAGAGAGTATTGTGATGACTAGTGATGGAACATTGTGATATCTCGTGTGAGAGAACAGTTTGATGAGAAGTGCATGGAGCATTGTGATTACAAGGTTTATGGAGCATTTCAATGACAAGGTTGTGGACCGTTGTGATGAAAATCGCGTGGCACATTGTAATGACAATGGTCATGGAGCATTGTTCTGAAAAAGACATGGAGCATTATGATGAAAAGGGGCAGAGAGAATTGAGATGAAAATTTCAGGGAGCATTCTGGTTACAAAGGTCACAGAGCCTTGTAATGACACGGGCATGGACCACTGTGATGACAAACGTTATGAAACATTGTGAGGACTGGAGTCACGGAGTTTTGTGAAGACAGGGGTCATGGATCTTTGTGATGACAAAGGTCACAGAGCATTTAGATGGCAAGGGCGTTGTGCATTGTGATGAGAAGGGCAGGGAGCATTCTGGTGACAGGGTCTTGGAGCAATTTGATGAAAAGTGTCATGGAACATTTTGATGACAGGTGTTATGGAACACTGTGATGTCAGGGGTCATCGAACATTGTGATAAGTGCATGTAGCATTGTGATGACAGGAGTCATGGAACATTGTGATGACAGGGGTGAAGGAGTATTGTGACAAATAGTGATGTAGCATTGTGATATCAGTGGTGAGAAAGCATTTTGATGAGAAGTGCATGGAGCATTGTGATGACAAATTTTAAGGAGCATTGTGATGACAAGATTGTGGAGCACTGTGATGACAAGTGCATGGTGCATTGTGATGACATGTGTCATGGAGCATTGTGCTGACCAGCGCATGGAGCATTGTGATGACAAGGGTCAAAGAGCATTGTGATGAAAAGTTCATGGAGCATTGTGGTTACAAAGGTCACAGAGCCTTGTGATGATGCGGGCATGGACCACTGTGAGGACAAAAGTTATGAAACATTGTGATGACTGGAGTCACGGAGCATTGTGAAGACAGGTGTCATGTAGCTTTGTGATGATAAGGGCATGGAGCATTATGATGACAGGGGCATGGAGCATTGGTCTGACAAGATTCATAGATTATTGTGATGACAGTGGGCATGGTGCATTGTGATGACCAGGGCCTGGAGCATTCTGATGAGAACGTCATGGAGTATTGTGAAGACAGGTGTCAAGGAGCATTGTGATGATATATGTCATGGTCCATTGCGATTACAATGGCATGGAGCATTGTGATGCAAAATGTAATGGAGAATTGTGATGACAAATATAATGGAGCATTTTGATGATTAGGGCTTGGAGCATTATGATGACAAGGGCCATTGAAAATTTTCATGACAATGTCGAGAAGCATTGTGATGACAAGGTCCTGGAGCATTGTGATGGCAAAACCATGGAGCCTTGTGATGAAAAATCTCATGGAGCATACTGATAAAAGGGGCATGGAGCATTGTGATTAGAGGGGTCTTGGCACATTGTGATGACAAGGGCATGGAGCATTGTGAGGAGAAGACCAAGGAGCATTCTGATGGCATGCGTCATTGAGCTTTGTGATGACAAGGACATGGAGCATTGTGATTACATGGGTCTTGGAGCATTGTGATGAAAAGGGCATGGATCATTGTGATGAAAAAGGCATGGAGCCTTGTCATGACAGGGTTCAAGGAGCATACAGACAACAAGTGTCAGGGAGCATTTTGATGTCAAGTGTATTGAGCATTGTGATGAGAAGACCATTGATAATTGTGATGACGAGTGTCATGGGGCATTGTGATGATAAGTGATAGGGAATATTGTGATCACAAGGATTTGGAGCATTATTATGACAGAGGTCATGGAGCATTTTGATTTCATTGTGATGACAATAGCATGAAGCATTATGATGATGGGCATGGTGCATTGTGATGACAGGGTTCATGGATCATTGAGATGAAAAAGGGCATAGAGCATTGTGATTACAGGGTTCTTGGAGCATTGTGATAAGAAGGGTCATGGAGCTTTGTGATGTCAAGACCATGGAACATCGTGATGGCAGGTGTCATGGAGCATTGTTATGACTGGGGTAATGGAGCATTGTGATGGCAAGGGCATGGAGCATTGTGATGAGAAGGCCATGGAGCATTCTGATGACATGTGTCATGGAGCTTTGTGAAGACAATGGCATGGAGCAATGTGATGAGAGTGTTCATGGAGCATGGTGATGACAATGACATGGAGCATTGTGATGCCAAAGGTCATGGATCTTTGTGATGACAAAGGTCATGGAGCATTTAGATGGCAAGGGCGTTGTGCATTGTGATGAGAAGGGCAGGGAGCATTCTGATGACAGTGTCTTGGAGCAATTTGATGAAAAGTGTCATGGAATATTTTGATGACAGGTGTTATGGAACACTGTGATGTCAGGGGTCATCGAACATTGTGATAAGTGCATGTAGCATTGTGATGACAGGAGTTATGGAACATTGTGATGACTGGGGTGAGGGAGTATTGTGACAAATAGTGATGTAGCATTGTGATATCAGTGGTGAGAGAGCATTTTGATGAGAAGTGCATGGAGCATTGTGATGACAAATTTTAAGGAGCATCGTGATGACAAGATTGTGGAGCACTGTGATGACAAGCGCATGGTGCATTGTGATGACATGTGTCATGGAGCATTGTGCTGACAAGCGCATGGAGCATTGTGATGCCAAGGGTCAAAGAGCATTGTGATGAAAAGTTCATGGAGCATTGTGGTTAAAAAGGTCACAGAGACTGTTGATGACGAGGGCATGGACCATTGTGATGACAAAGGTCATGAAGCACTGTGATGACTGGAGTCACGGAGCATTGTGATGACAGGGGCCATGGAGCATTGTGATAATAAGGGCATGGAGCGTTATGAGGACAAGGGCATGGAACATTGGTCTAATAAGTTTCATGGATTATTGTGATGACAGTTGGAATGGCGCATTGTGATGAAAAGGGCATGGAGCATTGTGATGACCAGGTCATGCAGTATTGTGAAGACACGTGTCAGGTAGCATTGTGATGACATATGTAATGGCCCATTGTGATGACAATGGCTTGGATCATTGTGATGATAAGGGTCAGGGAGCATTGTGCTGACAAGTGCATGGAGAATTGTGATGACAAGGTTCATGGAGCATTCTGATGACAAGCTTGTGGAGTATTTTGATGACAATGGCATGGAGCATTGTGATGAAAACGCCATGGGGCATTGTGATGAAAAAGGCATGGAGCCTTTTCGTGACAGGGTTCAAGGAGCATTCTGACGACAAGTGTCAGGGAGCATTTTGATGACAAGTGTATTGAGAATAGTGATGAAAATGGTCATGGAGCATTGTGATGAAAAGGGCATGGAGTATTGTGATGACAGGCATCATGGAGCGATGTGATGAGAAGTGTTATGGAACACTGTGATCACAAGGGTTTGGAGCATTGTGATGACAGAGGTCATGGATCATTTGGATTTCAAGGAGCATGGAGCATTGTGATGACAAGGGCATGAAGCAATGTGATCCCAATGTTCATGGAGGAGTGTGATGACAATGGAAATGGAGTATTGTGCTGACAAGCGCATAGAGCATTGTAATGACAACGTCATGTAGCATTTTGCTGACAAAGGCATGGAGCATTGTGATGACAGGTGTCATGGAGCACTGTGATGACAAGCGTCATGGAGCATTGTGAATACGGGGTCATGGAGCATTGGGATGACAATGGCATGGATCATTGTGATGAGAACGGTCATGGAGCACTGGGCTGAAAATATTCATGGAATGTTGTGATGACAGGGGTCATAAAGCATTGTGATGACTACGGAATGGAGCATTGTGATGACAAGAGTCCCAGATCATTGTGTTGTCAGGTGTCATATAGTGTTGTGATGACAGTGGTCATGGAGCATTGTGATGATATTGGCCATGGAGCATTGTGATGAGTAGGTCGTGGAGCACTGGGCTGAAAATGTTCATGGATTATTGTGATGACAGGGGTCATGGAGCATTGTGATGACAAGGGAATGGAGCATGGTGATGACAAGGTCCTGGAGCATTGTGATGAGAAGACAATGGAGACTTGTGATGACAAGTCTCATGGAACATCCTGCTGAAAACGGGCATGGAGCAATGTGATTACAGGGTTCTTGGAGCATTGTGATGACTAAGGCACGGAGCATTGTGATGAGAAGGACATGGAGCATTCTGATGACATGCATAATGGGGCATTGTGATGACAAGTGTTATGGAATATTGTGGTCACAAGGGTTTGGAGTATTTGTATGACAGAGGTCATGGAGCATTTTGATTTCATTGTGATGACAATAGCATGAAGCATTATGATGATGGGCATGGTGCATTGTGATGACAGGGTTCATGGATCATTGAGATGAAAAGGGGCATACAGCATTGTGATTACACGGTTCTTGGAACATTGTGATGAGAAGGGTCATGGAGCTTTGTGATGACAAGGCCATGGAACATCATGATGGCAGGGGTCATGGAGCATTGTGATGACTGGGGTAATTGAGCATTGTGATGGCAAGGGCATGGAGCATTGTGATGAGAAGAACATGGAGCATTCTGATGTCATGTGTCATGGAGCTTTGTGAAGACAAGGGCATGGAGCAATGCGATGAGAGCGTTCATGGAGCATTGTGATGACAATGACATGGAGCATTGTGATGCCAAGGATCATGGATCTTTGTGATGACAAAGGTCATGGAACATTTTGATGGCAAGGTCGTTGTGCATTGTGATGAGAATGGCTTGGAGCATTCTGATGACAGGGACATGGAGCACTTTGATGAAAACTGTCATGGAACATTTTGATGACAGGTGTTATGGAACATTGTGATGTCACGGGTCAACGAACATTGTGATGAATAGTGCATGTAGCATTGGGATGACAGGAGTCATGGAACATTGTGATGACAGGTGTGAGGGAGTATTGTGACAAACAGTGATGTAGCATTGTGATATCAGTGGTGAGAGAGCATTTTGATGAGAAGTGCATGGAGCATTGTGATGACAAATTTTAAGGAGCATTGTGATGACAAGATTGTGGAGCACTGTGATGACAAGCGCATGGTGCACTGTGATGACATGTCATGCAGCATTGTGCTGACAAGCGCATGGAGCATTGTGATGACAAGGGTCAAAGAGCATTGTGATGAAAAGTTCATGGAGCATTGTGTTTAAAAAGGTCAGAGACTGTTGATGACGACGGCATGGACCATTGTGATGACAAAGGTCATGAAGAATTGTGATGACGGGAGTCACGGAGCATTGTGATGACAGGGGTCATGGAGCATTGTGATAACAAGGCCATGGAGTATTGTGATGACAAGGGCATGGAACATTGGTCTAATATGTTTCATGGATTATTGCAATGACATTTGGAATGGCCCATTGTGATGACAATGTCATGGAACATTGTGATGCCAAGTGTCATGGAGAATTCTGATGACAAGGGTCAGGGAGCATTGTGCTGACAAGTGCATGGAGAATTGTGATGAGAAGGCTCATGGAGCATTCTGATGACAAGCTTGTGGAGGATTTTGATGAAAATGGCCTGGAGCATTGTGATGAAAACGGCATGGTGCATTGTGATGAAAACGGCATGGAGCCTTTTCGTGACAGGGTTCAAGGAGCATTCTGATGACAAGTGTCAGGGAGCATTTTGATGACAAGTGTATTGAGAATTGTGATGGCAAAGGTCATGGAGCATTGTGATGAAAAGGGCATGGATTATTGTGATGACAGGCATCATGGAGCGTTGTGATGACAAGTGTTATGGAACATTGTGATCACAAGGTTTTGGAGCATTATGATGACAGAGGTCATGGATCATTTTGATTTCAAGGAACATGGAGCATTGTGATGAAAATGGCATGAAGCAATGTGATCCCAAGGTTCATGGAAGATTGTGATGACAATGGAAATGGAGTATTTTGATGACAAGCGCATAGAGTATTGTAATGACAAGGTCATGTAACATTTTGCTGACAAAGGCATGGAGCATTGTGATGACAGGTGTCATTGAGCACTGTGATGACAAGCGTCACGGAGCATTGTTAATACAGGGGTCATGGAGCATTGGGATGACAAGGGCATGGATCATTGTGATGACAAGGGTCATGGAGCACTGGGCTGAAAATGTTCATGGAGTGTTGTGATGACAGGGGTCATGGAGCATTGTGATGACTAGGGTATGGAGCACTGTGATGACAAGTGTCCCGGATCATTGTGTTGTCAGGTGTCATGGAGTGTTTTGATAACAGTGGTCATGGAGCATTGTGCTGATATGGTCTATGGAGCATTGTGATGAGAATTTCGTGGAGCATTGGGCTGAAAATATTCATGGATTATTGTGATGACAGTGGTCATGTTGCATTGTGATGACAAGGGAATGGAGCACTGTGATGACAAGGTCCTGGAGCACTGTGATGTGAAGACCATGGAACCTTGTGATGACAAGTCTCATGGAGCATTCTGATGAAAAGGCGCAGGGATCATTTTGTTTACAGGGCTCTTGGAGCATTGTGATGACAAGGGCATGGAACATTATGATGAGAAGGCCATGGAGCATTCTGATGACATTCGTCATGGAGCTTTGTGATGACAAGTGCAAGGAGCATTGTGATCACAGGTGTCTTGGAACATTTTGATGAGAAGGGCATGGATCAGTGTGATGAAAAAGGCATGGAGCCTTGTCAGGAAAGAGTGCACTGTGCATACTGAGGTCAATAATCAGAGAGCATTGTGTTGACAAGGGTATTGAGCATTGTGTTGACAAAAGTCATGGTGCATTGTGATGAGAAGACCATGGATAACTGTGGTGACCAGCGTCATGGGGCATTGTGATGACAAGGGTTATGGGACATTGTGACCACAAGGGTTTGCTGCATTGTGATGACAGATGTCATGGAGCTTTTTGATTTCATTGTGATGACAATAGCATGAAGCATTTTGATGATGGGCATGGTGCATTTTGATGACAGCGTTCATGGAGCATTGTGATGAAAATTGGCATGGAGCATTGGTCTGACAATTTTCTTGGATTATTGTGATAAGAATGGGCATGGCCCATTGTGATGACAAGGTCATGGAGCACTGTGATGACAAGGTCATGGATTATTGTGAAGAAAGGTGTCAGGGAGCATTGTGATGAAATATGTCATGTTCCAGTTTGATGACAATATCATGGAGCATTGTGATGCCAATTGTTATGGAGGACTGTTGTGACAAAGTAAAGGAGCATTGTGATGACAAGGGCATGGAGCATTGTGATATCAAGGGCCATTGAGAATTTTAATGTCCTGGCCGTGAAACATTTTGATGAAAAGTGCATGGAGCTTCCTATGACAGGGGTCATGGAGCATTGCGATGACAAGTGCATGGAGTATTGTGATGACAAGAGCATATAACATTGTGATGTGAAGTGCCATGGAGCATTGTAATGACAAGGACGTGGAGAATTGTGAGGACAAGGGACATTGAGCTTTGAGATGACAAGGCATGGAGCATGGTGATGGCAAAACCATGGAGCATTGTGATGAGAAGACCTTGGGTAATTGTGATGTCGAGCATCATGGAGCACTGTAATGACAATGGGCATGAAGCATTGTGATGACAGGTGTCAGGGAGCAATTTGATGACAGGGGTCATGGAGCAATGTGATGACAAAGGCATGGAGCATTGTGATGACAAGGGCATGGAGCATTGCAATGTCAAGAGAATGGAGAATTGTGATGACAAGAGCATGTAACATTTTGATGAGAAGTGTCATGTAGCATTGTGATGACAAGGACGTGGAGAATTTTGATGACAAGGGACATGGAGCATTTTGATAACCAGGGCATGTATCATTGTGATGACAGGGGTCATGAAGCATTATTATGACAAGGGCCATGGTGCATTCTGACATAAGATATCACTTATGAAGGGAATGTAAACATGGCTACATATGAACTGATTTAGGGAAGAGAACAGAGTCTCAGATTTAGAAAACACTCTAACGCTTGCTTAAGGGGAAAGACAGGTGGGGAGATGCACAAAACAAAAGATTGATATTAGCCCAGGTACCGTTCCATAATCCAAAAAAAAAAAGAGACAAGCCCTACTCCTACCTCAGTGAACGGAACTCAACATCCCTATTCCCCACAGATAAATATATCTGACTAGTAAGAATTTTAAAACCTATGTATTGATATGTCTCCGTAAGGTAACTAAGTGTGTCTAGAATGACATAAACATGGCAGGGAGAATCAGCTCAAACCCAATATAAAAATGAATTTCAAAACAAAACATAAAAACAGAACAATTCTTACACAATACATTCAGGGTCGCTGATGAAACCTGGAATGACGCTATCTACAATGACAGCTGGATGTGTCATAAGGCTGGACACATGGGACTGAGAGGATTGGTGAGATTGGGTGAGCAAATACAGACGCTTTAAAGCAATAATGCATGGCACACATTCCATGGGTCCTAACTCTCCAGGGAGAAGCGAATATTACTATAGTTATAACATGTACGGGAAACCGAGAGAATGGACACACTGTGAATACGAATGGTCTCTAAAACTCAACAAATAGTCCCTCTCCTGGTGCTCCGGTTTGACTTTCCAACTGCTTTACTATCAATCTCTCAACTTGGAGAGACAGCCCCTTTAACCTCCTGTTTCACACAGGTTGCCAATTTGGCAGAGGATGAAACGGAAGAATGAGAACCAATGAGAGAGGAGCTGTTAGGCATTTGGACGGGCACATGTCACTCTTGTTTCCCGGGAGGAAGAAGAATTAACCAAAGTCTCAGCCACCCACCGGGTACCAGTATAGGTACTGAACAAAAATATTGGACTTGCGTTCAGCTCACAAAAAACGAGTTAAATAAAGTAGCTCTGGGGCACGGCAATTCACAAACAGGCAGAGTAATAAAGGACAACTATCATCCAAAAATCTGTTGAAGGAAGGCAACGAGGCGGACTTGAAAGCGAGGCAGAATAGCAGGAAACAGATTTCAAGAGGTACGTTGGAATCGCCTTTAAAGAACAGAAAGAGGGGCACAACTTCGAAAATGATGCACTTGGCCAAAAAGGGCGTATGCGTTTTCTCCTGAATATATTCAGCAGAAAACGCATACGCCCTTTTTGGCCAAACAAGCAAGCGGGCAATGCAAATCTGCACTACAAAGAAGTATCACTTCCCACAGGTCAAAAGGGAAATCCACAAAATGTGTAAAAATCAGAAAGGCAAGACGGGCCCTGAAGAACAGGGAGCCTTGTTATGCTGATGGGCGGGATGTAAATTGCCAACTGTCTCTCTGCAGGAGTGCATTGTGTTCCCTAAAACAAGTAAACAACAAAGCTACAGAGCCAAGGGCACTTCCAGTCTAGGGAATATACCTTGGGAAATGGAAAATCAATAAGACAGAGTCACCACCAAATTTAGGGCTGCACTGGTTACAACAACCTCAACTTGGGTACACCTCAAATATCCCAGGAAATATAAAAATGGTCCAAAAAATTGCGGTACTTACGTACGATGGAATATCCCTCAGCCATGTAATCAATGTCATAAGACCAGTAGCAGCAAAATGAGTGGATTCAGGTACGATGATTCTAAGTGAAATAAGTCACACAGAAAAAGAAGCTAATCATAAGATATCACTTACGAAGACCCTGGGAACATGCCTACACATGAACTGAGTTAGGAAAGTGAAGAGAGTTTGACCTTTAGAAAACATTCTTATGCCTGCTTAAGGGGGAAGGAGAGGTGTGGTGATGCATTAAACCAGATTTTGATATTAGTTCAGGTACCGTTCCAAAAACCAAATACGGAATAGACAAGAACTACACGTTCCTCAGTGAAAGGGACTCAACTCCCCATATTCCATGCAGAGAGATATAACGTACTAGTAAGAATCTTAAAACCTATGTATTGATATGTCCCCATAATGGAATCAAGTGTGTCTAGACTGGCATAAACATGGCAGTGAGAAGCAGCTCAAACCCACTATAAAAAGGAATTTCAAAAACAAAACAAAAAAACAGGGAAATTCTTTACAATTCCTTCAGGGTCTCTGATGAAACGTGGAATAACCCTGTCTACAATAACAGCTGGATGTGGCATAAGGCTGGACAATTGGGACTGAGAGGATTGGTGATATTGGGTGAGCAAATGCAGACCCTTTAAAGCAATAATGCATGGCACTCTTTCCATGGGTCCCAACTCTCCAGGTTGAAGGGAATGTTACTACAGCTATAACATGTATGGGAAACCTAGAGAATGGACACACTGTGAATACAAAAGGTTTCTAAAACTCAACGAATAAACCCTCTCCTGGTGCTCCGGTTTGACTTTCCAACTGCTTTACTATCAATCTCCCAACTTGGAGAGACTGCCTCTTTAACCTCCTGGTTCGCACAGGTTGGCAATTTGTCAGAGGATGAAAGGGAAGAAGGAGAACCAATGAGAGAGTAGCTGTTAGGCATTTGGATGGGCACATGTCACTCTATTTGCCCGGCAGGAAGAAGAATTAACCAAAGTCTCAGCCCCTCACCGGGAAAAAGTATAGGTCCTAAACCACAATTTTGGCCTTGCATTCAGCTCAAGAAAAACGAGTTGAAAAATGGAGCTCAGGGGCAGAGCAATGCACAAACTGGCAGAGTAACAAAGGCCAACTATCGTCCAGAAATCTGTTGAGGGAAGGCAACGAAGCGGACTGGAAAGCGAGGCAGAATAGCAGGAAACAGATTTCAAAAGTTACGTTGGAATCATCTGTAAAGCACAGGGAGAGGGGCATAACTTCGACAATGATGCACTTGGCCAAAAAGGGCGTGTGCATTTTCTCCTGAATATATGCAGGAGAAAACGCATACGCCCTTTTTGGCCAAGCAAGCAAGTGGGAAATGCAAATCTGCACTACAAAGAAGTATCACTTCCCACCAGTCAAAAGGGACATCCACAAAATATGTAAAAAACAGAAAGGCTAGACAGGCATTGGAGAACAGCGAGCCTTGTTATGCTGATGGGCGGGATGTAAATTGTCAACTGCTTCTCTGGAGGAGTGCACTGTGTTCCCTAAAACAAGTAAACAACAGAGCTACAGAGCCAAGAGAAGTTCCAGTCTAAGGAATATACCTTGGGCAAACTGAAAATCAATAAGACAGAGCCAGCCCAAAATTTAGGGCTGCACTGCTTACAAGAACTTCAACTTGTCTACACCTTAAATATCCCTGGAACCATAAAAATGGTTCAAAAAATTGTGGTACTTACGTACGATGGAATATCCCTCAGCCATGAAATCAATGTCATAAGACCAGTAGCAGCAAAATGAGTGGATTCAGGTACGATGATTCTAAGTGAAATAAGTCACACAGAAAAAGAAACTTATCATAAGATATCACTTATGAAGGTCCTGTAAACATGGCTACACATGAACTGAGTTAGGAAAGAGAAGAGAGTTTGACATTTAGAAAACATTCTTATGCCTGCTTAAGGGGGAAGGAGAGCTGGGGTGATGCATTAAACCAGATTTTGATATTAGTTCTGGTACCGTTCCACAAACCATATACGGAATAGACAAGAAATAAACCTTCTTCAGTGAAAAGGATTCAACTCCCCATATTCCATGCAGAGGGATATATCTTAATAGTAAGAATCTTAAAACGTATGTATTGATATGTCCACATAATGGAATCAAGTGTGTCTAGACTGGCATAAACATGGCAGTGAGAATCAGCTCAAACCCAGTATAAAATGGAATTTCAAAAACAAAACAAAAAAAACAGGGAAATACTTTTCAATTCCTTCAGGGTCTCTGATGAAACCTAGAATGACCCTATCTACAACGACAGCTGGATGTGGCATAAGGCTGGACACATGGGACTGAGAGGATTGGTGACATTGGGTGAGCAAATGCAGACCCTTTAAATCAATAATGCATGGCACCCATTCCCTGGGTCCCAACTCTCCAGGTTGAAGGGAATGTTACTACAGCTATAACATGTATGGGAAACCTAGAGAATGGACACACTGTTAATACGAAAGGTCTCTAAAACTCAGCGAATACTCCCTCTCCTGGTGCTCCAGTTTGACTTTCCAACTGCTTTACTATCAATCTCCCTACCTATAGAGACAGCACCTTTAACCTACTGTTTCGCACAGATTTCCAATTTGGCAGAGGATGAATGGGAAGAGGGAAAACCAATGAGAGAGTAGCTGTTACGCATTTGGACGGGCATATGTCACACTTATTTCCCGGGAGGAAGAAGAATTAACCAAAGTCTCAGCCACCCACCTAAAACCAGTATAGGTCCTGAACCAAAATATTGGACTTGCGTTCAGCTCACAAAAAAACGAGTTAAATAATGTAGCTCAGGGGCACAGCAATTCACAAAATGGCAGATTAATAAAGGGCAACTATCGTCCAACAATCTGTTGAGGGGAGGCAACGAGGCGGACTTGAAAGCGACGCAGAATAGCAGGAAACAGATTTCAAGAGGTTCATTGGAATCACCTTTAAAGCACAGGAAGAGGGGCACAACATTGACAATGATGCACTTGGCCAAAGGGGGCGTATGCGTTTTCTCCTGAATATATTCAGGAGAAAACGCATACGCCCTCTTTGGCCAAGTAAACAAGCGGGCAATGCAAATCTGCACTAAAAAGAAATATCACTTCCCACCAGTCAAAAGGGACATCCACAAATGGATAAAAACCAGAAAGGCAAGACAGGCCCTGGAGAACAGGGAGCCTTGTTTTGCTGATGTGCGTGATGTAAATTGCCCACTGCCTCTCTGGAGGAGTGCATTGTGTTCCCTAAAACAAATAAACAACAGAGCTACGGAGCCAAGGGCACTTCCAGTCTAGGAAATATACCTTGGGAAAACTGAAAATCAATAAGACAGAGCCACCCCAAAATATAGGGCTGCACTTCTTACAAGAAACTGAACTTGGGTACACTTTAAATATCCCAGGAAATATAAAAATGGTTCAAAAAATTGTGGTACATACGTACGATGGAATATCCCTCAGCCATGAAATCAATGTCATAAGACCAGTAGCAGCAAAATGTGTGGATTCAGGTACGATGATTCTAAGTGAAATAAGTCACAGAGAAAAGGAAATTATCATAAGATATCACTTATGAAGATCCTGTAATCATGGCTACACATGAAATGATTTAGGAAAGAGAACAGAGTCTCACATTTACAAAACACTCTTGTTCCTGTTTAAGGGGGAAGGAAAGGTGGGGTGATGCATAAAACCAGAGTTTGATATAAGCACAGGTACAGTTCCAAAAACCAACTATGGAATACACAATACCTACACCTTCCTCAGTGAAAGGGATTCAAAATCACATATTTCCCGCAGAGGAATATATCTGACTAGTAAGAATCATAAAACCTATGTATTGATATGTCTCCGTAAGGGAATCAAGTGTGTGTAGACTGGCATAAACATGGCAGCGAGATTTACCTCAAACCCACTATATAATGAATTTCAAAAACAAAAAAAAAGGGAAATTCTTTACAATTCCTTCAGGGTCTCTGATGAAACCTGGAATGACCCTATCTACAATGACAGCAGGATGTGGCATAAGGCTGGACACATGGGACTGAGAGGATTGTTGAGATTGGGTGAGCAAATGCAGACCGTTTAAAGCAATAATGCATGGCACCCATTCCATGGGTCCCATGTCTCCAGGTTGAAAGGAATATTACTGCAGCTATAACATGTACGGGAAACCTTGAGAATGGACACAATGTGAATACTAAAGGTCTCTAAAACTCAACGAATAGTCCCTCTCCTGGTGCTCCGGTTTGAATTTCCAACAGCTTTACTATCAATCTCCCAACTTGGAGAGACAGCACCTTTAACCTCCTGGTTCGCACAGGTTCCCATTTTGACAGAGGAGGAAAGGGAAGAGGGAGAACCAAAGAGAGAGTAGCTGTTAGGCATTTGGACGATCACATGTCAGTCTTATATCCCGGGAGGAAGAAGAATTAACCAAAGTCTCAGCCACCCACCGGGAACCAGTTTAGGTCCTGAACCAAAATTTTGGAGTTGCGATCAGCTCACAACAAACAAGTTAAAAAATGGAGCTCAGGGGCACAGCAATTCACAAACTGGCAGAGTAATTAAGGGAAACTATCATCCAAAAATCTGTTGAGGGAAGGCAACAAGGCGGACTTGATAGGGAGGCAGAATAGCAGGAAACACATTTCAAGAGGTACGTTGGAATCATCTTTAAAGCACAGGTAGAGGGGCACAACTTCGACAATGATGCACTTGGCCAAAAAGGGCGTATGCGTTTTCTCCTAAATATATTCAGGAGAAAACGCATACGCCCTTTTTGGCCAAGCAAGCAAGCGGGCAATGCAAAACTGCAGTACAAAGAAGTATCACTTCCCACCAGTCCTAAGGGACATCCACATAAAGGGTAAAAACAAGAAATTCAAGACAGGCCCTGGAGAACAGGGAGCCTTGTTATGCTGATGGGCGGGATGTAAATTGCCAACTGCCTCTCTGGAGGAGTGCATTGTGTTCCCTAAAACAAGTAAAAAACAGAGCTACAGAGCCAAGGACACTTCCAGTCTAGGGAATATACCTTGGGAAAACTGAAAATCAATAAGACAGAGCCACCCCAAAATTTAGTGCTGCACTGCTTACAAAAACCTCAACTTGTGTACAACTTAAATATCCCAGGAAATATAAAAATGGTTCAAATAATTGTGGTACTTACATATGATGGAATATCCCTCAGCCATGAAATCAATGTCATACGACCAGTAGCAGCAAAATGAGTGGATTCAGGTACGATGATTCTAAGTGAAATAAGTGACACAGAAAAAGAAACATATCATAAGATATCACTTATGAGCATCCTGTAAACATGTCTACACATGAACAGAGTTAGGAAAGAGAACAGAGTCTCACATTTAGAAAACACTCTTATGCCTGCTTAAGGAGGAAGGAGAGGTGGGGTGATGCATAAAACCAGAGTTTGATATACGCACAGGTACCGTTCCATAAACCAACTATGGAATAGACAAGACCTACACCTTCCTCAGTGAAAGGGACTCAAAACCCCATATTTCCCGCAGAGGAATATATCTGACTAGTAAGAATCTTAAAATCTATGTATTGATATGACTTCTTAAGGGAATCAAGTGTGTCTAGACTGGCATAAACTTGGCAGAGAGAATCAGCTCAAACCCACTATAAAAAGGAATTTCAAAAACAAAACAAAAAAACAGGAAAATACTTTACAATTCCTTCTGGGTCTCTGATGAAACCTGGAACGACCCTATCTACAAGGACAGCTTGATGTGGCATAAGGCTGGACACATGGGACTGAAAGGATTGGTGAGATTGGGTGAGCAAATGCAGACCCTTTAAAGAAATAATGCATGGCACCCATTCCATGGGTACCAACTCTCCAGGTTGAAGGGAATATTACTATAGCTATAACATGTATGAGAAACCTAGAGAATGGACACACTGTGAATACGAAAGGTTTCTAAAAGTCAACGAATAGTCCCTCTTCTTGTGCTCCACCTTGACTTTCCAACTGCTTTACTATCAATCTCCCAACTTGGAGAGACAGCACCTTTAACCTCCTGGTTTGCACAGGTTGCCAATTTGGCAGAGGATGAAAGCGAAGAGGGAGAACCAATGAGAGAGTAGCTGTTAGGCATTTGGACGGGCTCATGTCACTCTTATTTCCCGTGAGGAAGAAGAATTAAACAAAGTCTCAGCCAACCACCGAAAACCAGTATAGGTTCTGAACCAAAATATTCTACTTGCGTTCAGCTCACAAAAAGTGAGTTAAAAATTGGAGCCCAGTGGCACAGCAATTCACAAATTGGCAGAGTAATAAAGGGCAACTATCGTCCACAAATCTCTTGAGGGAAGGTAATGAGGCAGACTTGAAAGCAAGGCAGAATAGCAGGAAACAGATTTCAAGAGGTACATTGGAATCGCCTTTAAAGCACAGGAAGAGGGGCACAGCGTCGAAAATGATGCACTTGGCCAAAAAGGGAGTATGAGTTTTCACCTGAATATATTCAGGAGAAAACGCATACGCCCTTTTTGGCCAAGCAAGCAAGTACCCAATGCAAATCTGCACTACAAAGAAGTATCACTTCCCACAGGTCAAAAGGGACATCCACAAAATGGGCAAAAATCAGATAGGCAAGACAGGCCCTGGAGAACAGGGAGCCTTGTTATGCTGATTGGCGGGATGTAAATTGCCAACTGCCTCTCTGGAGGAGTGCATTGTGTTCCCTAAAACAAGTAAACAACAGGGCTAGAGAGCCAAGGGCACTTCCAGTCTAGGGAATATACCTTTGGAAAATTGAAAATCAATAAGACAGAGCCACCCCCAAATTTAGGGCTGCACTGCTTACAAGAACCTCAACTTGGGTACACCTTAAATATCACAGGAAAGATAAATATGGTTCAAAAAACTGTGGTACATATGTACGATGTAATATACCTCAGCCATGAATTCAATGTGATAAGACCAGTAGCAGCAAAATGAGTGGATTCACGTACGATGATTCTAAGTGAAATAAGTCACACAGAAAAAGAAACTTATCATAAGCTATCACTTATGAAGATCCTGTAAACATGGCTACACATGAACTGATTTATGAAAGAGAACAGAGTCTCACATTTACAAAACCCTCTTATGCCTGCTTAAGGGGGATTCAGAGGTGGCGTGATGCATAAAACCAGAGTTTGATATAAGCAGAAGTACCGTTCCAAAAACCAACTATGGAATAGACAAGACCTACACTTTCCTCAGTGAAAGGGACTCAAAACCCCATATTTCCCGCAGAGGAATATATCTGACAAGTAAGAATCTTAAAACCTATGTATTGATATGTCTCCGTAAGGGAATCAAGTGTGTCTAGACTGGCATAAATATGGCAGGAAGAATCAGCTCAAACCCACTATAAAAAGGAATTTCAAAAACAAAAAAAGGGAAATTCTTTACAATTTCTTCAGGGTCTCTGATGAAACCTGGAATGACCCTATCTACAAAGACAGCTGGATATGGCATAAGGCTGGATACCTGGGATTGAGAGGATTAGAGAGATTGGGTGAGCAAATGCAGACCCTTTAAAGCAATAATGCATGGCACCCATTCCATGGGTCCGATGTCTCCAGGTTGAAGGGAATATTACTGCAGCTATAACATGTACGGGAAACCTAGAGAATGGAAACATTGTGAATACGAAAGGTCTCTAAAACTCAACGAATAGTCCCTCTCCTTGTGCTCTAGTTTGACTTTCCAACTGCTTTACTGTCAATCTCCCAACTTGGAGGGAGAGCACCTTTAACATCCTGGTTCGCACAGGTTGCCAATTGGCAAAGGATGAAAAGGAATAGGGAGAACCAATGAGAGAGTAGCTCTTAGGCATTTGGACGGGCACATATCACTCTTATTTCCCGGGAGGAAGAAGAATTAACTGAAGTCTCAGCCACCCACTGAAAACCGGTATAGATGCTGAACCAAAATATTGGACTTGCGTTCAGCTCACAAAAAACGAGTTAAAAAATGGAGCTCAGGGGCAAAGCAATTCACAAACTGGCAGAGTAATAAAGGGCAACTATCTTCCAACAATCTGTTGAGGGAAGGCAACTAGGCGGAATTGAAATCGAGGCAGAATAGCAGGAAACAGATTTCAAGAGGTACGTTGGAATCGCCTTTAAAGCACAGGAAGAGGATCACAACTTCGACAATGATGCACATGGCCAAAAAGGCCGTATGCATTTTCTCCTGAATATATTCAGGGGAAAATGCATACGCACTTTTGGCCAAGCAAGCAAGTGGGCAATGCAAGTCTACACTACAAAGAAGTATCACTTCTCACCAGTCAAAAGGGATATCCACAATATGGGTAAAAACCAGAAAGGCCAGACAGGCCCTGGAGAACAGGGAGCCTTGTTATGCTGATGGCCGGGAAGTAAATTGCCATCTGCCTCTCTGGAGGAGTGCATTGTGTTCCCTAAAACAAGTAAACAACAGAGCTACAGAGCCAAGTACACTCCCAGTCTAGGGAATATACCTTGGGGAAACTGAAAATGAATAAGACAGAGCCACCCCAAAATTTAGGGCTGCACTGCTTACAAGAACCTCAACTTGGGTACACCTTAAGTATCCCAGGAAAGGTAAAAATTGTTCAAAAAATTGTGGTACTTACGTATGATGGAATATCCCTCAGCCATGAAATCAATGTCATAAGTCCAGTAGCAGCAAAATGAGTGGATTCAGTTACGATGATTCTAAGTGAATTATGTCACACAGAAAAAGAAACTTATCATAATATATAAATTATGAAGACCCTGTAAACATGGCTACACATGAACTGAATGAGGAAAGAGAACAGTGTCTCACATTTAGAAAACACTCTTATGCCTGCTTATGGGGGAAGGAGAGGTGGGGTGATGCATAAAAGCAGAGTTTAATATAAGCACAAGTACCCTTCCAAAAACCAACTATGGAATAAACAACACCTACACCTTCCTCAGTGAAAGTGACTCAATACCCCACATTTCCCGCAGAGGAATATATCTGACTAGTAAGAATCTTAAAACCTATGTATTGATATGTCTCCCTAAGGGAATCAAGTGTGTCTAGACTGGCATAAAGATGGCAGCGAGAATCAGATCAAACCCACTATAAAACGGAATTTCAAAAACAAATCAAAAAACAGCGAAATTCTTTACAATTCCTTCAGGCTCTCTGATGAACCTTGGAATGACCCTATCTACAACCACAGCTGGAGGTGGCATAAGGCTGGACACATGGGAGTGAGAGGATTGGTGAGATTGGGTGAGCAAATGCAGACCCTGTAAAGCAATAATGCATGTCACCCATTCCATGGGTCCCAACTCTCCAGGTTGAAGGGAATATTACTACAGCTATAACATGTATGGGAAACCTACAGAATGGACACACTGTGAATACGAAAGCTTTCTAAAACTCAACGAATAATCGCTCTCCTGGTGCTCCAGTTTGACATTCCAACTGCTTTACTATCAATCTCCCAACTTGGAGAGACAGCACCTTTAACCTCCTGGTTCGCACATGTTGCCAATTTGGCAAAGGATGAAAGGGAAGAGGGAAAACCGAAGAGAGAGTAGCTGTTAGGCATTTGGACGGGCACATTTCACTCTTATTACCCAGGAGGAAAAAGAATTAACCAAAGTCTCAGCCACCCACCGGGAACCAGTATTGTTCCTGAACCAAAATATTGGACTTGCGTTCAGCTCAGAAAAAATGAGTTAAAAAATGGAGCTATGGGGCAGAGCAATTCACAAACTGGCAGAGTAATAAAGGACAACTATCGTCGGAAAATCTGTTGAGGGAAGGCAACGAGGCGGACTTGAAAGCGAGGGAGAATAGCAGGAAACCGTTTACAACAGGTACTTTGGAATCACCTTTAAAGCACAGGAAGAGGGGCACAACTTCGAAAATGATGCACTTGGCCAAAAAGGGCGTATGCGTTTTCTCCTGAATATATTCAGGAGAAAACACATACGCCCTTTTTGGCCAAGCAAGCAAGTAGGCCGTGCAAATCTGCACTACAATGAAGTATCACTTCCCACCAGTCAAAAGGGACATCCACAAAATGGGCAAAAATCAGAAAGGCAAGACAGGCCCTGGAGAACAGGGAGCCATGTTATGCTGATGGGCGGGATGTAAATTGCCAACTGCCTCTCTGGAGGAGTGCATTGTGTTCCCTAAAATAAGTAAACAACAGAGCTACAGAGCCAAGTACACTCCCAGTCTTGGGAAAAAACCTTGGGAAAACTGAAAATGAATAAGACAGAGCCACCCCAAAATTTAGGGCTGCACTGCTTTCAAGAACCTCAACTGGGGTACACTTTAAGTATCCCAGGAAAGGTAAAAAATGTTGAAAAAAGTGTGGTACTTACGTATGATGGAATATCCCTCAGCTATGAAATCAATGTCATAAGATCAGTAGCAGCAAAATGAGTGGATTCAGGTACGATGATTCTAAGTGAATTAAGTCACACAGAAAAAGAAACATATCATAAGATATCACTTATGAAGATCCTGTAAACATGGCTACACATGAACTGCGTTAGGAAAGAGAACAGAGTCTCATATTTAGAAAACACTCTTATGCCTGCTTAAGGGGGAAGGAGAGGTGGGGTGATGCATAAAACCAGAGTTTGATATAAGCACAGGTACCCTTCCAAAAACCAACTATGGAATAAACAGCACCAACACCTTCCTCAGTGAAAGGGACTCAAAACCCCTCATTTCCCGCAGAGGAATATATCTGACTAGTAAGAATCTTAAAACCTATGTATTGATATGTCTCCGTAAGGGAATCAAGTGTGTCTAGACTGGCATAAAGATGGCAACGAGAATCAGATCAAACCCACTATAAAACAGAATTTCAAAAACAAAACAAAAAAAAAGCAAAATACTTTACAATTCCTTCAGGCTCTCTGATGAACCTTGGAATGACCCTATCTACAACGACAGCTGGAGGTGGCATAAGGCTGGACACTTGGGACTGAGAGGATTGGTGAGATTGGGTGAGCAAATGCAGACCCTGTAAAGCAATAATGCATGCCACCCATTCCATGGGTCCCAACTCTCCAGGTTGAAGGTAATATTACTACAGCTATAAAAGGTATGGGATACCTAGAGAATGGACACACTGTGAATACGAAAGCTTTCTAAAACTCAACAAATAATCGTTCTCCTGGTGCTCCAGTTTGACATTCCAACTGCTTAACTATCAATCTCCCAACTAGGAGAGACTGCACCTTTACCCTCCTTGTTCGCACAGGTTGCCAGTGTGGCAAAGTATGAAAGGGAAGAGGGAGAACCAAAGAGAGAGTAGCTGTTAGGCATTTCGACGGGCACATGTCACTCTTATTTCCCGGGAGGAAGAAGAATTAACCAAAGTCTCAGCCACCCACCGGGAACCAGTATAGGTCCTGAGCCAAAATATGGGACTTGCGTTCAGCTCACAAAAAACGAGTTAATAAATGGAGCTCAGGGGCACAGCAATTCACAAACTGCCAGAGTAATAAACGACAACTATCATCCAAAAATCTGTTGAGGGAACGCAACGAGGTGGACTTGAATGTGAGGCAGAATAGCAGGAAACAGATTTCAACAGGTACATTGGAATCGCCTTTAAAGCACAGGAAGAGAGGCACAACTTCGACAATGATGCACTTGGCCAAAGAGGGCATAAGCGTTTTCTCCTGAGTATATTCAGGAGAAAACGCATACACCCATTTTGGCCAAGAAAACAAGCGGGCAATGCAAATCTCCACTACAAAGAAGTATCACTTCCCACCGATCCTAAGGGATATCCACATAAAGGGTAATAACCAGAAATTCAAGACAGGCCCTGGAGAACAGGAAGCCTCGTTATGCTGATAGCCGGGATGTAAATTGCCAACTGCCTCTCTGGAGGAGTGCATTGTGTTCCCAAAAACAAGTAAACAAGAGAGCTACAGAGCCAAGGACACTTCCAGTCCAGGGAATATACCTTGGGAAAACTGAAAATCAATATGACAGAGCCACCCCAAAATTTAGTGCTGCACTGCTTACAATAACCTCAACTTGGGTACACCTTAAATATCACAGGAAATATAAAAATGGTTCAAAAAATTGTGGTACTTACGTATGATGGAATATCGCTCAGCGATGAAATCAATGTCATAAGACCAGTAGCAGCAAAATGAGTGGATTCAGGTACGAAGATTCTAAGTGAAATAAGTCACACAGAAATAGAAACGTATCATAACATATCACTTATGAAGATCATGTAAACATGGCTAAACATGAACTGAGTTAGGAAATAGAACAGAGTCTCACATTTAGAAAACACTCTTATGCGTGCTTAAGGGGGAAGGAGAGGTGGGGTGATGAATAAAATCAGAGTTTGATATAAGCACAGGTACCGTTCCAAAAACCAACTATGGAATAGACAAGACCTACACCTTCCTCAGTGAAAGGGACTCAAAACCCCATATTTCCCGCAGAGGAATATATCTGACTAGTAAGAATCTTAAAACCTATGTATTGATATGTCTCCGTCAGGGAATCAGTGTGTCTAGATTGTCATAATTATGGCAGCGAAAATCAGCACAAACTCACTATAAAAAGGAATTTCAAAAAAAAAAAAACAGGGAAATTCTTTACAATTCCTTCAGGGTCTCTGATGAAACCTGGAATGACCCTATCTACAATGACAGCTGGATATGGCATAAGGCTGGATACCTGGGACTGAGAGGATTGGTGAGATTGGGTGAGCAAATGCAGACCCTTTAAAGCAATAATGCATGGCACCCATTCCATGGGTCCGATGTCTCCAGGTTGAAGGGAATATTAATACAGCTATAACATGTACGGGAAACCTAGATAATGGACACACTGTGAATACGAAAGGTCTCTAAAACTCAACGAATAGTCCCTCTCCTGGTCCTCCGGTTTGACTTTCCAACTGCTTTACTATCAATCTCTGAACCTGGAGAGACAGCACCTTTAACCTCCTGTTTCGCACAGGTTGACAATTTTGCAGAGGATGAAAGTGAATAGGGAGAACCAATGAGAGAGTAGCTGTTAGGTATTTGGACGGGCATATGTCACTCTTATTTCCCGGGATGAAGAAGAATTGACCAAAGTCTCAGCCACCCACCGGGAACCAGTATAGTTCCTGAACCAAAATATTGGACTTGCGTTCAGCTCAGAAAAAACGAGTTAAAATATGGAGCTCAGGGGCACAGCAATTCACAAACTGGCAGAGTAACAAAGGGCAACTATCGTCCAAAAATCTGTTGAGGGAAGGCAACGAGGTGGCCTTGAAAGCGAGGCAGAATAGCAGGAAACAGATTTCAAGAGGTACGTTCGAATCGCCTTTAAAGCACAGGAAGAGTGTCACAACTTCGACAATGATGCACTTGGCCAAAAAGTGCGTATGTGATTTCTCCTGAATATATTCAGGAGAAAACGTATACGCCCTTTTTGGCCAAGCAAGCAAGCGGGCAATGCAAATCTGCACTACAAAGTAGTATCACTTCCCACCGGTCAAAAGGGACATCGGAAAAATATTTAAAAACCAGAAAGGCAACACAGGCCCTGGAGAACAGGGAGACTTGTTATGCTGAAGGAAGGCATGTAAATTGCCAACTGCCTCTCTGAAGGACTGCATTGTGTTCCCTAAAACAAGTAAACAACAGAGCTACAGAGCCAAGGGCACTTCAAGTCTAGGGAATATACCTTGGGAAAACTGAAAATCAATAAGACAAAGCCACCCCAAAATTTAGGGCTGCACTGCTGACAAGAACCTCAACTTGGGTACACCTTAAATATTCCGTGAAAGATAAAAATGGTTCAAAAAATTGTGGTACTTACGTTATGATGGAATATCCCTCAGCCAAGAAATCAATGTCAAAAGACCAGTAGCAGCAAAATGAATGGATTCAGGTATGATGATTCTAAGTGAAATAAGTCACACAGAAAAAGAATCTTATCATAAGATATCACTTATGAAAATCCTGTAAACATGGCTACACATGAACTGATTTAGGAAAGAGAACAGAGTCTCACATTTAGAAAACACTCTTACGCCTGCTTAAGGGGGAAGGAGAGGTGGGGTGTTACATAAAACAGAGTTTGATATAAGTACAGGCACCATTCCAGAAACCAAATACAGAATAGACAAGATCTACACCTCCTCACTGAAAGGTTATCAAGACCCCATACTTCCTGCAGAGGAATATATCTGACTAGTAAGGATCTTAAAACCTATTTATTGATATATCTCCGTAAGGGAAACAAGTGTGTCTAGACTGGCATAAACACGGCAGTGCGAATCAGCTCAAACCCACTATAAAAAGGAATATCAAAAACAAAACAACAAAACAGGGAAATTCTTTACAATTCCTTCAGGGTCTCTGATGAAACCTTGAATGACCCTGTGTACAACGACAGCTGGATGTGGCATAAGGCTGGACACTTGGGACTGAGAGGATTGGTGAATTTGGGTTAGCAAATGCAGACCCTTCAAAGCAATAATGTGTGGCACCCATTCCATGGTTCCCAACTCTCCATGTTGAAGGGAATATTACTACAGCTATAACATGTACAGGAAACCAAGAGAATGTACACACAGTGAATACGAAAGGTTTCTAAAACCCAACTAACTGTCCCTCTCCTGGTGCTCCGGTTTGACTTTCCAACTGCTTAACTATCAATCTCCCAACTTGGAGAGACAGCCCCTTTAACCTCCTGGTTTGCTCTGGTTGCCAATTTGGAAGAGGATGAATGGGAAAAGGGGGAACCAATGAAAGAGTAACTGTTAGGCATTTGGATGGGCACATGTCAATCTAAATGCCCGGCAGGAAGAAGAATTAACCAAAGTCTCAGGCACCCGCCGTGAACAAGTATAGTTCCTGAACCAAAATTTTGGACTTGCGGTTAGCTCACAATAAAACAAGTTAGAAAATGGAGCTCAGGGGCACAGCAATTCACAAACTGGCACAGTAATAAAGGACAACTATCGTCCAAAAAATCTGTTAAGGGAAGGCAACGAGGCGACCTTCAAAGCGAGGCAGAATAGCAGGAAACAGATTTCAAGTGGTTCGTTGGAATCACCTTTAAAGCACAGTAAGAGGGGCACAACTTCGAAAATGATGCACTTGGCCAAAAAGGGCATATGCATTTTCTCCTGAATATATTCAGGAGAAAACGCATACGCCCTTCTTGGCCAAGCAAGCAAGCGGGCAATGCAAATCTGCACCGCAAATTAGTATCACTTCCCACCTGTCAAAAGGGACATCCACAAAATGTGTAAAAACCAGAAATCCTAGAGAGGCCCTGGAGAACATGGAGCCTTGTTATGCTGATGGGCGGGATGTAAATTGCCAACTGCCTCTCTGGAGGAGTGCATTGTGTTCCCTAAAACAAGTAAACAACAGAGCTACAGAGCCAAGGGCACTTCCATTCTAGGGAATATACCTTGGGAAAACTGAAAATCAATAAGATAGAGCCACCCCAAAATTTAGGCCTGCACTACTTACAAGAATCTCAAATTGAGTACTCTCTAAATATCCCAGGATAGATAAAAACGATTAAAAAAATTGTGGTACTTATGTACGATGGATTATCCCTCAGCCATAAAATCAATTTCATAATGCCAGTAACAGGAAAATGAATGGATTCAGGTACGATGATTCTAAGTGAAATAAGTCACACTGAAAAACAAACTTATCATAAGATAGCACTTATGAATTTTCTGTAACATGGCTACACATGAACTGAGTTAGGAAAGGGAACAGCGTCTCACATTTAGAAAACACACTTATGCCTGCTTAAGGAGGAAGGAGAGGTGGTGTGATGCATAGAACCAGAGTTTGATATTAGTACAAGTACCATTCCAAAATCAAAATACGGAATAGACAAGACCTACACCTTCATCAGTGAAAGGGACACAAAACCCAATATTCTGCGCAGAGGTATATATCTGACTAGTAAGAATCTTAAAACCTATGTATTGATATGTCACCATAAGGGAATCAAGTGTGTCTAAACTGGCATAAACATGACAGTGTGAATCAGCTCAAACCCAGTAAAAAAAAAATTTCAAATACAATGCAAATAAAACAGGGAAAATCTTTACAATTCCTTCAGGGGCTCTAAGGAAACCTGGAATGACCCTACCTACAACGAGAGGTGGATGTGGCATAAAGCTGGACACTTGAGACTGAGAGGTTTGGTGAGACTGGGTGAGCAAATGCAGACCCTTTAAAGCAATAATATGTGGCACCCATTCCATGTGTCCCAACTCTCCATGTGTAAGGGAATATTACTACAGCCATAACATTTACGGGAAACCTAGAGAATGGACACACTGTGAATACGAAATGTTTCTAAAACTCAACATATAGTCCCTCTCCTTGTGCTCCAGTTTGAACTTCCAATGGCTTTACTATCAATCTCCCAACTTGGAGCGATAGTCCGTAAAACCTCCTGGTTCGCACAGGTTGCCAATTTGGCAGAGGATGAAAGGGAAGAGGGAGAACCAAAGAGAGAGTAGCTGTTAGGCATTTGGACAAGTACATGTCACTTTAATTGCCCGGCAGGAAGTAGAATTAACCAAAGTCTCAGCCACCCACCGGGAACCAGTATAGGATTTGAACCATAATTTTGTATTTGCTGTCAGCTCACAAAAACGAGTTGAAAAATGGAGCTCAGGGGCACAGCAATTTACAAACTGGCAGAGTAATAGAGGACAACTATCGTCCAAAAATCTTTTGAGGGAAGGCAGAGAGGTGGACTTTAAAACGAGGCAGAATAGCAAGAAACAGGTTTCAAGAGGTACGTTGGAATCACCTTTCAAGCACAGGAAGAGGGGCAAAACTTCGACAATGATGCACTTGGCCAAAAAGGGCGTATGCGTTTTCTCCTGAGTATATTCAGGAGAAAATGCATACTCCATTTTTGGCCAAGCAAGAAAGAAGCAATGCAAATCTGCACTACAAAGAAGTATCCCTTCCCACCGGTCAAAAGGGACATCCACAAAATGTGTAAAAACCAGAAAGGCAAGACAGGCCCTGGAGATCACGGAGCCTTGTTATGCTGATGGGCAGGATGTAAGTTGCCAACTGCCTCTCTGGAGGAGTGCATTGTGTTCCCTAAAACAAGTAAACAACAGAGCTACACAGCCAAGGGCAGTTCCAGTCTAGGGAATATACCTTGGGAAAACTGAAAATCAATAAGACAGTGCCACCCTAAAATTTAGCGCTGCACTGCTTACAAGAACCTCAACTTGGGTACACCTTAAGTATCCCAGGAAAGACAAAAATGGTTCAAGATATTGTGGTACTTACGTACGATGGAATATCGCTCAGCCATGAAATCAATGTCATAAGGCCAGTAGCAGCAAAATGAGTGGATTCAGGTACGATGATTCTAAGTGAAATAAGTCACACAGAAAAAGAAACTTATCATAAGATATCACTTATGAAGGTCCTGTAAACATGGCTACACATGAACTGAGTTAGGAAAGATTACAGAGTAACTAATCTTATCATAAGTTATCACTCATAGCGGGAATGTACACATGACTACACATGAACTGAATTACAAACACAACAGAGTCACACATTTAGAAAACATCTTCTTCCTGCTTAATGGGAAAGCTGAGGTGGGGTGATGCATAAAACCACAGTTTTAAATTAGCACAGATACCGTTATATAAACCATGTATGTAATAGACAACACCTACTCCCGGCACAATGAACTGGACTCAACACCCCCTATTCATTGCAGAGGAATATGTCTGACTCTAAGTATTTTAAAACATATGTATTCTCATGTCTCCATAAAGGAATCATGTGTGTGTATAATGGCATGAACACAGCACTGAAATTCAGTTAAACCCACTTATAAAAATAAATTTCAAAAGCAAAATGCAAAAACAGAGAGAAAGTCTTAAAAATTACGTTCAGGGCCTGTGATGCAAGCTAGATTGACCACCTTTACACCCATAGCTGGATGAGACATAAGACTGGACACTTGGGGCTGACAAGATTGCTGAGGTTGTGTGAACAAAAGAACACCACTTAGAGAATTACTGTGTGCTACCCATTCTAGTGGTCCCAACTCTCCAGGTTTAAGGGAATCTTCCTACAGTTAAAACATGCATGGGAAACCCAGTGGATGGTACACTGTGTAATTGGGAAAGTTTTCTAAAAGGTACCTCATTTTTCCTTTTGTCGTGCTCGGCTTCGCCATTCCATCTGCATTACTCAAAATCTCCCCACTTGGAGTGTCAGCGCCTTTACCCTCCTGTTATGCACAGTTTGCAAACTGTGCAGAGGATGAACAGGAAGAGGGGAAATAAATGAGAGATTAGCTGTAGGTGTTTGGATGGGCACATGTCACTCTAGTTTCCCATCAGGAAGAAGAATTAACCAAAGGCTCAGCCTGAAGCCCCAGAACCAGACTAGGGCCTAAAGCCATCCTGCGGTATTGCAGCCAGCTCACAAAGAGGCGAGTTGAAAAATGGAAATCAGGGGCACAGCAATTCACAAACTTGCAGAATTATAAAGGACAACTATCATCCAGAAATATATTGAGGAAAGGCAGTGAAGAGGATTTGAATGCAAGGCAGAATTGAAGGAAACAGATTTCAAGAGGTAGATTGGAGTCGTCTTTAAAGCACATGAAAAGCGACAGAATTTCGACAATGTTGCCCTTGGCTGAAAAGGGATTATGTGTATTTTCTTGAATATATTCGGGAAAAAATGCATATGCCCTTTTTGGCTAAGCAAGCCATCAGGCATTGCAAATCCACACTACATAGAAGTGTCCCTTACCTCCAGTCAAAAGGGCCATCAACATATAGTGTAAAAGCCACCAATGCAGGACAGGCCATGGAGAAAAGGGAGCCTGGTTACACCGATGGACAGGATGTAAATTGCCAACAGCCTCTCTGGAGAACTGTATGTTGTTTTCTAAAACAGAGCTACAGAGTATAGCACACTTCCACTCATGGGCGTGTATTTTGGGAAAACTAAAAATCCACAACACACAGCCAGCCCAAACTTTAGGGCTGCTCTGTTTACAAGAACCTCGACTTCGGTACACTTTATATATCCCAGGAAAGGAAAAAAAAATGGATATAGATGTTGTGGTACTTATATACAATGGAATGTCACTCAGACATAAAATCAATGTCATAAGGCCAATAGCAGCATAATGAGTGGCTTTAGGTACGATGATGCTAAGTGAAATGAGCCACAAAGAAAAAGAAACTTATTGTAATATATCACTTATAGAGGGAATGTAAACATGGCTACACATGAACTGAATTTCAAAAGAGAACAGAGTTACACATTTAGCAAACACACTTATGCCTCCTTAAGGGGAAAGGTGACGTGGGGTGATGTGTAAAAGCAGAGTTTGAAATTAGCACAGATCCCATTCCATATACCAAATAGTTAATAGACAAGACCTACTCCTTTCTCAATGAACTGGACACAAAACACCCTATTCACTG
Source organism: Mesoplodon mirus (assembly GCF_964341445.2). Lineage (NCBI taxonomy): Eukaryota > Metazoa > Chordata > Mammalia > Artiodactyla > Ziphiidae > Mesoplodon > Mesoplodon mirus. Next base: position 669,102 of record NW_028295651.1, on the reverse strand, counting down.
AAGAGGAATATATCTGACTGGTAATAACCTTGAAACCTATGTATTTATATGTCTCCATAATGGAATCAAGTGTATGTAGATTGGCATAAACACAGATCAATGGAACAGGACAGAAAGCCCAGAGATAAACCTACATACCTATGGCTATCTCATCTATGACAAAGGAGCTAAGGATATACAATGGAGAAAAGACAGTCTCTTCAGTAATTGGTGCTGGAAAAACTGGACCCCTACACATAAAAGAATGAAATTAGAACACTCCATAACACCATACACAAAAATAAACTCTAAATTGATTAGAGATCTAAATATAAGGCCAGACACTATAAAACACTTAGAGGAAACCATAGGCAGAACACTCTATGACATAAATCACAGCAAGATCCTTTTTGACCCACCTCCTAGAGAAATGGAAAAAAAAACAGAAATCAACAAATGGGACCTAATGAAACTTAAAAGCTTTTACACAGTACAGGAAAACATAAACAAGATGCAAAAACAACCCTCAGAATGGGAGAAAATATTTTCAAATGAAGCAATTGACAAAGGATTAATCTCCTAACTTTACAAGCACCTCATGTAGCTCAATATCACAAAAACAAACAACCCAATCCAAAAACGGGCAGAAGACCTAAATAGACATTTCTCCAAAGAAGATATACAGATTACCAAGAAACACATGAAAGGATGATGAACATCACTAATCAGTAGAGAAATGCAAATCAAAACTACCCTGAGGTATCACCTCACAGCAGTCAGAGTGGCAATCATCAAAAAAATCTTCAAAGCAATAAATGCTGGAGAGGCCTTTATTGGAGAAAATGGAACACACTTGCACTGTGGGTGGGAATGTAAATTGATATGGGCACTAGGGAGAACAGTACGGAGGTTCCTTTAAATAACTAACAATAGAAGTACCATACGACACAACAATCCAAGTACTGGGCATTTGCCTTGCGAAAACCATAATTCAAAAAGAGTTATGTACAAAAATGTTCATTGCAGCTCTATTTGCATTAGCCAGGACATGGAAGCAACCTAAGTGTCCATCGACAGATGAATGGATAAAGAAGATCTGGCACATATATACAATCAAATATTACTCAACCATAAAAAGAAGCAAAACTGAGTTATTTGTACTGAGGTGGATGGACTTAGAATCTGTCCTACACAGTGAAGTAAGTCAGAAAGGGAAAAACAAATACTGTATGTTAACAGAGATATATGGAATCTAATGAAGAAAAAAAAAAAGATTTTGAAGAACCTAGTGGCAGGACAGGATTAAGGACACAAACATACAGAAAGGACTTGAGGACACCGGAAGGGGGATGGGTAAGCTCGGACGAATTGAGAGAGTGGCATGGACATAAATACATTACCAAATGTAACACCGATAGCTACTGAGAATCAGCCACATAGAACAGGGAGATCAGCTCGGTGCTTTGTGACCACATAAAGGGGTGGAATATGGAGTGTGGGAGGGAGATGCAAGAGGGAAGGGATCTGGTGATATTTGTATATGTATAGCTGATTCACTTTGTTATACAGCAGAAACGAACACTCCATTGTAAAGCAATTATACTCCAATAAACGTGTAAAAGGAAAAAAAAAAAAAAACAAAGCCCAAGGATAAACCTACACACTTATGGTCAACTAATCTATGACAAAGGAGGCAAGACTATACAATGGATATAAGACAGTCTCTTCAATCATTGGTGCTGGGAAATATGGAGAGCTACATGTAAAAGAATGAAATTAGAACACTCCCCAACACCATACATAAAAATATATTCAAAATGAATTAGAGACCTTAATGTAAGACCAGACAGTATAAAACTCTGAGAGGAAAACTTACGAAGGATACTCTGACGTAAATCACAGCAAGATCTTTTGATCCACCTCCTATAGTAATGAAATAAAAAAGAAAACTAAACAGATGGGACTAATGAAACGTAAAAGCTTTTGCCAAGCAAAGGAAACTACAAACAAGACGAAAAGACAACCCTCAGAATGGCAGAAAATATTTGCAAATGAATCAATGGACAAATGATTAATCTCCAATATATATAAACAGCTCATGCAGCTCAATATTAATAAAACAAACAACCCAATACAAAATGGAATATCTAAATAGACATTTCTTCCAAGAAGACATAGAGATGGCCAGTACGCACATGAAAATCTGCTGAACATCACTAATTATTAGAGAAATGGAAATCGAAACTACAATGAGGTATCACGTCACACCTGTTAGAATGGGCATCATCAGAAAATCTACAAACAACAAATGCTGGAGAGGGTGTGGAGAAAAGGAACCTTATTCCACTATTGGTGGGAATGTAAATCGATACAGTCTCTATGGAGAACAGTATGGAGGTTCCTAAAAAAACAAAAATAAAATTACCATATAATCCAGCAATCCCACTACTGGGCATATACCCAGAGAAAACCATAAATCAAAAAGACACATTCACCACAATGTTCATTGCAGCACTATTTACAATAGACATGTAATGAAAGCAACCTAAGTGCCCACAGACATACGAATGGATAAAGACGTGGTACATATATACAACGAATATTACTCAGTCATACATAGGAATGAAATTGGGTCATTTGTAGAGACCTCGATGGATCTAGAGACTGTCATACAGAGTGAAGTAAGTCAGAAAGAGAAAAACAAATATTGTATATTAATGCATATATGTGGAACCTAGAAAAATGGTACAGATGAACCAGTTTGCAGGGCAGAGATAGAGACAGATGTAGAGAACAAACATATGGACACCAAGGAGGGAACGCCATGTGAGGGTGGTGGTGGGATGAATTGGGAGACTGGGATTCACATATGCACAATTATATGTATAAAATATATATCCAATAAAAACCTGCTGTATAAAAGAAATAAATTTAAAAAAATTAAAAATAATAACATTTAATAAAATAAAACAGAAAAAAGTTTTTTCCCTTCACATAGACATCATTATATTAATACATTATTTCCATGTTTATATCTCCCAATAAAAAAAAAGAGGAATAAATAAAATCTAACTTGAACCAAAAAGAAAAAAAGAAAAAAAAAAAACAGAACTCACCAGTTATACAGAGGAAAATTGTATCAGGGCACTTGCTCCAGTGGTAAAAAATTCTTAAGTTGGTCAGAGGTGGGAAATCGTCTCCCATGCCGTCAGCAGCGCTCCCCCCCACAAGGATCATCCTCATTGCAAAGCTGGGGGACTGTGTCGAGGCGTCTGTGAGTAAATGTGAGCTGAGCACCAGTCCTGCTGCAGCTGAACTCTTCCCACCCTTTCCAGGTAAAACACCTGAATGTGTACAAGCACTTGCAAGCCTACAGGAAGGGCTGTGGAGCCACACTAGCGAGAGCACGCAGGACGACTTGGTGCCTGCAGGCCAGCCAGGATGATCCTGGCCCCAGATGCTCTTCTGGAAGCTTTCCATTTCCCTGCCTGAGATACCCCTCCTGCCACAGCCCCCACTGCTTTTTTACTTCCTCACCTATGCCTGGGGATAAATTCCAGTGGCAGGTATGTGTGACACATCCTCTTCTTTAGCAGGTGGCAGCCTGGCAACTCCAGCAGAAAGTCCAGCAGAGCCCAAATCACACTGGGCTACCCACAAAGCCACGGCCCCACACTCCCTCCCACCACCCCAGCCCCGAAACTGCTGACGGGGCAGAGAATATGGCGTCAGTCACAGCTACAGGTGCTCTTGCTGACTGGAGAGGTGTTTATATTGACCTCAACCCAGGCACACCTGTGGGGTGGGGGCTGGCAGGCAGTGTCAGGCTGCACAAATCAGCCAAACCTCACCCCTCAGGGGCTCACAGTTGCAGAAAATGAACCTTGCTAAACGGGTCAGTCCCAAGGAACAGGTGTGGGCCTTCAGAGTCAGGCTAGACAAGGGGCTGCAGCTGCGGCTTGTTTTCTTATCATTTTATCTGGTCCATGAGTGGAAAACAACTTCAAGACCCTATCCTAATGAGAGGAACCCAGGAGTCAGGGAGAGGAGTGATGGTGGGTGGAGACAGAGGCCTGGTGCCCTGGCTGCAGTGGAAGTGTCTGGAAGACCAGGCAGAGAGAGGCTGCACAGAGTGATAGCCAGGGTCACAGACCTGTCAGAGCTACTGTTTGTTAGTTCAAGTCCTGCTCTGAGGTGTTCTGTGTCAGCTGTGAGCGACAGGTGAGCTGGGGGTTCTCTGCAAGGTGGGCTATGTGCACAGTTCCTGTGTGTCCAGCCCTGCTGGGGTACCTGCCCAGGGGAGTTCCGTATCCTGGGAAGGGCCTGACTATGAGAGCCCCATGGGCTGCTGGGTAGCTGCACAGGTGAGCTCCATACCCTGGGAGGGACTTGAACACGAGAGCCCCGTGGGCTGTGGGGTGTGGGATGCAGCCCAGGTGAGCTCCATATCCTGGGATTGGCCTGACCACGAGAGCCCCATGGGCTGCTGGAGACCTGGTAAAGTATATCAGGACAGTCAGTGAAGCCACCGAGGATCTACATCTAGTAGATCCTATTTCCTACACCCTGCTGCTCATTCTACCATCCACCAGGCCATGGCATTCTGTATTAGACTTCAATGATGCCTTCTTCTATATTCCATTCATCTCAGAGTCACAAGAATTTTTGGCTTGTGAGTGGCAGGACACAGCATGCAACAAAACGAATAATGCTGGGCCGTCCTGCCCCAATTGTTCAAAAATCCCCACACCATCATTGGGGAAATGTCCTCTAAAGACCTAAACGTTCTACCTCTGTAAAAGGGAACCCTCCTTCAATATGCAGATGACATTCTGATTGCCAGGCCTACTAAAGACGCCTCGGAACTACCTAGCCAAGAAAGGATAGAAGGTGTCCAAGGAAAAGGCTCAAATATCCCAGGCTCAGGTGACTTGCCTGGGATTCATTCTCACAGATATTCGGAGAAAAGCATCCCAGGATAGGGAAGAAGCCATTTGCAGCCTTACCTCTTCTAAAACTAGAAGACAGCTTAGGTGTTCCTGGGGAGGCCAAGGTTTTCTGCATCTGGATCCCTAACTACAGTCTAATAGCTGTGCCTCTACCTGAAACACTGACATGAAAAGATGATGATCCTTTTGAATATAATCCAGAAGCAGCCTTTCAAGAATGGAAAGAGCAGTCAATTCAGATCCTTGCCCAGGAACTCGCTAATTTAGCTGAACCCTTTGACCTTTACATACCCGGTCAAAGGTTAATCGCCCTTGGAGACTTAGTGCAAAAACAGGGACCACTTGAAATGGAGCAACACAAGAATGCCCTTCAGGTATGATAAACTATGGTCACCAAGGGCTCTGCCCACTGACTCATCAGGCCAGGATACTGGGGTATCTAAATAGCTGGAAATCAGCAGCCCACAAGGCCAGCTCCCTCCTAAGGGAATAGGACCCCACGTGGTGATCCTAGCCACCCATCATGTCCTGAAGTGGCAAGGGTCGCTCTGTGGACACACTGACCTCGAGTGACGAGGCCCTCCAACTCCAACCTCCAGAGAGACAAATGGGGGCAACGGGCCCCCAAGATGACTCGTGTGACCATCACTTGACCTGGAGTTTCTCTCAGAAAACAACAAGACTGTGCCGCGAAAGAGCAGACTACTGCTTGCAGGACTTACTGCACCCAGAGGGGAGCTAATAAGCTTGGCGGGGGAAACGTATATCACGCTTTCACCATAGAAAACCCTACAGACACCGCGGTGATGGTGGCCAATATGACCGGCTGGACTGCTGGCTACTTCTAAAGGCCGTTGACTCAGTGGACGTCATGGTCCTGGATCACCACTGACCCTGAACTGTCTGGGTGTTGCACAGGCAGGGCTCTGACACATGGTGCTGTTTGTACGTTAATTCAGGGACCTAATTAAAGACAGCACAGACTACTGGTCAGAGCATCTAGGCTGGCAAAAACCGTCAGCCTAAGGTCACCAAACAAATGTGGGGTGGGGTGAAACCTGCCACCACAGCATCTCTGCGCATCTCTTTCCTGGACCCTTAAAGGTCATTAGAATCTATAACCCTTCCAAAGCTGGTGCTCAGGCGGACGATAAGTGAGGCAGGAGGCCTTGGGACAATCATCCTCACATGGAGGCAGGTGGGGAGAAGTTTTGCCTTTCCCCCTAGGTATCAGAGCTCCCACCACAGCATGAAGCAGTTACAAAAGAGGGATCTTCACCCTCAACACCCCAAGAATGAGGAACGGAACAAAAAGCAGAGGAGGTGTTCGTCTCTGGCAACGTTCATTAAAAATTCCTGGGAGATAAAAAGAGAATCTGGGCAATAAAATAAAGTCTAACCTGTTTTTCCTTTGTGCTTTGTCTAATTTCACATGCTCCTAGGGTTCCGCATGCAGAGGTCCCACACCCAGCACTTCAGACCCGACTTCCTAGTGCAGAATGGCTGGGTCGACACCTCAGCTAGCGGAGTCCCATGCAGACTGCACGGCATAGAGCCTGAGTTGCAGCCAACCCAGCCCTCGAGACCTCCATCCCCTAACTCCCACTGACGCTGCCAGGATCCCTACTCAGCATCCCAGCCCACAGCCCGTGGGGGAGTGCACACTCTCAAATCTCCATTCGGTTTTCAAAATAATGTTTCCTTTGCTTCTGAACCAAACTCAGTCTTGATCTGTTGGCTCCAATGACACTGGGCACGGCGACTACTGTTGGGGTCCCCTCTGGATGATCAGTAACAGAAATTGAGAACTTTGTAACTTCATTGAACAGATGTGTGAGCCAAACTGTAGTTAACATAGAGCAGTGTATAATGCTTGGGTAAAATAAGATGTTTCTAAGACTTACATTTGATATTTCCATCACTTTACTATAAGCAAGTTCAGTGAAGACGTCTGTCTTATTTGTCAGGTCAACATTAGAGAAATGAAGTGATTTATTTCCATGGATGTACATCGAATACTCTTGGCTGAAGCTTCAATCTTGTTTTGAATGCTTTTCCATTGAAAACGATACCTGTCTTTCAGCTCCCCCATTTCTGAGAAGTATAAAATATTATAATTTATTATTACCAATTGGGAAAGGTAGGAGAAGGGATAAATTAACAGTTTGGGATTAACACATACACACTGCTATGTATAAAATAGATCATCAACAAGGAACTACTGTAAAGCACAGGGAACTACACTGAATATTTTGCAATAACCTATAAGGGGAAATAATCTGAAAAAGAATCGATATTTTTATTGACATCATCTATCAATGACAGATAAAATGTAACCTAAGCAAGGCCGATAGTGAGCGCTTCTGAACCTGAAGATTTCTATCATCTAAAGTTGGGCTCTGCCTATTTCCCAAGGCCCTTAATGGACATACGTGTAGCCGTAGCTTAAAAATTCCCCAGTTTGGGGTTCGGGGAGGCACTGATTTGGAAAAATCCCTGGTGTTCTCCTTCCATGCACGGGACCCTTCCTACAGCTAAAACATGCCTGTCACACCTAGAGGAGGTACACCGTTTGATCGGAAAGAGTTTGGAAAAGGCACCTCATCTCCTCATCGCCTGGTGCTCGGGTTCACCCCTCCAGCATCTTTCCTAACAATCTCCTCACTTGGGGATATCAGCACCGTCAATATCCTGTTGCACACAGTATGGAATCTGTCCAGAGGATGAAGCGGAAGGATGAGAAAATTTAGAGACAAGTCTTAGGTGTTTGGACAGGCACATGCCACTCTAATTTCCAATCCGGAAGACAAATTCATCAAAGGCTAGAATTACCCACAGAAAGAGAATAGGGCTAGAGGATATCCTGCTGTTTTGTGTCCAGTTTCCAAAAACACAAGTTGAAAAATGGAACTCAGGGGCACTAAAATTCATGAAACTGCAGAGTTGAAAATATCTATTGTTGAAAAATGTCTTGAGGTAAGTCACAGAAAAGTACTTATAAGCAAGGGAGAGTGGCAGGAATCAGATTTGAAGAGGTAGAAAGGTCTCCCCATTAAAGCACAAGAAAAGGGGCTGAACATCGTCAATGATGCACTTGACCCAAAAGGGCGTATGCATTTTTTTCTGAATATATTCAAGTTAAGGCCATTCACACTTTTTATCCAACCAAACAGGTGGGCACTGGAAATCAATACTACAAAATGTATCACTTCACATCAGTCAGAAGGGCCATCCACATAAAGTGTAAACACCAGAAATGCAGGACAGGGTAAGGAGAAAAGGGAGCCCTGTGAGGATGATAGTGGAAATGTAATTTGCCAACGGCCACTCTGGAGAAGTGTATTGTGTTTGCTAAAACATCTGAAAACTGAGCTACAGAGCATAGGGCACTTGCACTCATGGGCGTATACTTGGGAAAAACAAAAAATGACAGAAAACAGGCACCCCAACGTTTACCACCTCTCTGTTAAAAAGGGCCTCCACTTGGATATAACCTAAATGTCCCTGGAAGGATAAAATGGATAAAAGAGATGGGGTACTTATGTAGAGTGGAATATTACTCATCCAGAAATCAATGAATTAAGGCCAGTTGGAACAACTCTGGAGGAGTTACATACGATCATTCTAAGTGACACATGTCAGAAAGAAAAAGACATATCATAAGATGTCACTTAAAGGTGGAATCAAAAATGGATACACATGAAATAAACTACAAAACAGAAACATAGTCAAATATGTAGAAAAGAGACATAAGGCTGCTAAATGGGAAAGGTGGGGAATGGTGAGGTATTATCCAGGAGGTTGAAATTAGCAAAGATACCATTCCAAGTACCAAATTGAATAACTGGCAAAGCCTACACGGTACCTCAAAGAACTGCACTCAGTCCACTCAAGTCACTGGAAAATAATACATATGACTCATAAGCATCTGAGAAAGAATTTATTGTTGTCTCACAGTACATGAATCAAGTGGATGTACAGCAGCAAAAAACAGAGCTTTGAAAATCAGCTGTAACCAATATAAAAATAAATTAAAAAATATTTATAAAAACAGTGAGACAGACAAAAATTCTTACAACTTTTGTTGAAGGGCTACGATGTAACATGGATTGAACACATGTAGACCCACAGCAGGATGATATATAAGGCTGGAAGCTATGCACGCTAAGAGATGTTAGAGAGGCTGGGTGAGGAAATGCAGACCTTTTAAAGTAATACTGCCTGGTACCCATTCCATGGGTCCCAAATCTGCACTTTCAAGGGAATCTTCTGACAGTGAAAACATGCCTGGGAAACCGAGATGAATGTACACCGTGTGCTCAGGAGAGGTGTCTAAAATGCACCTCATTTTTGATCTCCTGGTGCTGGGGTTCGCCATTCCAGCCACATTACTAACAATCTCCCCACTTGGAGAATCAGCACCTTTAACCTCCTGTTTCACACAGTTTGAAATTTTTGCAGAGGATAAATGGGAAGAGGAGGAACCAATGAGAGATTAGCTGTAGTAGTTTTGACAGGCACATGTCACTCTAATTTCCCATTAAGAAGAATAAATAACCAAAGGCTCAGCCTGCCTCCCCAGAACCAGAATAGGGCCGGAATCAATCCAATGGTTTGGCGGTCAGCTCACAAAAAAAGCGAGTTGCAAAATGGAGCTCAGGAGCAGATAATTCAAAGACCTGCAAAGATATAAATGATAACCAACGTCCAAAAATATATTCAGGTAAGGCAACAAAGAGGTTCTGAATGAGAGGCAGAATTGCAGGAAACAGATTTCAAAAGGTAGATTGTACTCACATTTAAAGCATATGAAAAGCAGCAGAATTTCTAAAATGATGCAGTTGGGCAAAAGGGTGTATGCGTTTGTTTCGTGAATATCTTCAGGAAAAAAACACATACAGAGTTTTTGGCCAACCAAGCAAGAGGGAAATGCAAATCCGCACAATAAAGAAGTCTCAATTTCCACTGCTCAGAAAGGCCATCCAAAAAATGTGTACAAATCAAAAATGCAGGAGAGGCCATGGAAAACAGGGAGACTAGTCACGCTGATGGGTGGGGTATAAATATCCAAGAGCTACTCTGAAGAAGTGTATGCTGTTTCCTAAAACATCTAAAATACAAAGCCACCGAGCAAAGGGGACTTCAACTCACGGACATATAACTTGGGAAGAGTAAATATCAACAAGACACAGGCACCCCAAAGTTTAGGGCTGCTCTGCATACAAGAACCTCAGCTTCGGTACACCTAAAGTATCCCAGGAAAAAGAGAAATGCATAAAGAATTTGTGGTAATTTTGTACAATGGAATATCACTCAGATGTGAAATCAATGTCATAAAGCCAAGTAGAAGCATAATGAGAGGATTTAGGTATGATGATTCTTAGGGAAATTAGTCACACAGAAAAAGAATCTTATCATAAGATATCACTTAGAGAGGGAATGTCAACATCACAACACATGAACTGAATTAGGAAAGAGAGCAGCGTCTCACATTTAGAAAACACTCTTATGCCTCCTTAAGGGGAAAGGAGAGGTGGGGTGATGCATAAAACCAGAGTTTGATATTAGCACAGGTACCATTCCATAAACCAAATACAGAATAGACAAGACCTACACCTTCCTCAGTGAACGGGACTCAAAACCCCTATTCCCCACAGAGGAATATATCTGATTAGTAAGAATCTTAAAACCTATGTATTGATATGCCTCTGTAAGGGAAACAAGTGTGTCTAGACCGTCATAAACACGTCAGGGAAAATCAGCTCAACCCCATTATAAAAATGAATTTCAAAAACAAAACAAAAAAACAGCGAAATTCTTACACAATTCCTTCAGGGGTTCTGATGAAACCTAGAATGACCCTATCTGCAAAGACAGCTGGATGAGACATAAGGCTGGACACTTGGGACTGAGAGGACTGGTGAGATTGGGAGAGAAAATGCAGACCCTTTAAAGTAGTAATGCATGCCACCATTCCATGGGTCCCAAATTTCCAGGTAGAAGGGAATATCACTACAGTTATAACATATATGGGAAACCAAGAGAATGGACACCCTGTGATGGCGAAAGGTTTCTGAAAGTCTCCTACTTTTTCCTCTCCTTGTGCTACAGTTTGGCATTCCAACAACTTTACTATCAATCTCCCAACTTAGGAGAGTCATCCCCTATAACCTACTGGTTCGCACAGTTTGCTAATTGTGCAGAGGATGAAAGGGAAGAGGGAGAACCAATCAGAGAGTAGATGTAGGCATTTGGACGGACACATGTCACTCTAAATTCCCATTAGGAAGAAGAATTAACCAAAGCCTCAGCCACCCACAGGGAACCAGTATAGCCAGCCCTGGAACCAGTATAGGTCCTGAAGCAAAATTGTGGAATTGCGGTCAGCTCCCAAAAATGGGATTTGAAAATTGGAGCTCAGGGGCAAAGCAAATCAAAAACCTGCAGAGTTATAAAGGACTACTCTCTTCCAAAAATCTGTTGAGGGAAGGCAACAAAGCGGACTTGAAAATGAGGCAGAATTGCACAAAACATATTTCAAGAGGTAAATTGGAATCGCCTTTAAAGCACAGGAAAGGCATCACATCTTCGAGAATGATGCACTTGGCCAAAAACAGTGTATGACTTTTCTCCTGAATATATTCAGGAGAAAAGGCATAGGCCATTTTTGGCCAATCAAGCAAGCACACAACGCAAATCCACACTACAAAGAATTGTCGCTTCCCACCGGTCAAAAAGGGCATCCGAAAATCTGTAAAAACCAGAAAGGCAAGATAGAGATGACAAGGGCATAAAGCAATATGATCCCAAGGGTCATGGAGGATTGTGATGACAAGCACATGGAGCATTGTGATGACAAGATTATGTATCATTTTGCTGACAAAGGCATTGTGATGACAAGGTTCATGGAGCACTGTGATGACAAGCGTCATGGATCATTGTGATTACAGGGTTCATGGAGAATTGGGATGACAAGGGCATGGAGCATTTTGATGACAAGCGTCCCGGATCATTGTGTTGTCAGGGTTCATGGAGCGTTGTCATGACAGTGGTCATGGAGCATTGTTATGAAAGAGGTCATGGAGCATTGTGATGAGAACGTCATGGAGCATTGGGCTGAAAATGTTCATGGAGTATTGTGATGACAGGGGTCAAGGAGCATTGTGATGACAAGGTATTGGAGCACTGTGATGAGAAGACCATGGAGCCATGTGATGACAAGTCTCATGGAGCATTCTGATGAAAAGGGTCATCGAGCATTGTGATTACAGGGGTCTTGGAGCATTGTGATGACAAGATTATGTATCATTTTGCTGACAAAGGCATTGTGATGACAAGGTTCATGGAGCACTGTGATGACAAGCGTCATGGAGCATTGTGATTAAAGGGTTCATGGAGCATTGGGATGACAAGGGCATGGAGCATTTTGATGACAAGCGTCCCGGATCATTGTGTTGTCAGGGTTCATGGAGCATTGTCATGACAGTGGTCATGGAGCATTGTTATGACAGAGGTCATGGAGCATTGTGATGAGAACGTCATGGAGCATTGGGCTGAAAATGTTCATGGAGTATTGTGATGACAGGGGTCAAGGATCATTGTGATGACAAGGTACTGGAGCACTGTGAGGAGAAGACCATGGAGCCATGTGATGACAAGTCTCATGGAGCATTCTGATGAAAAGGGTCATGGAGCATTGTGATTACAGGGGTCTTGGAGCATTGTGATGACAAGGGCATTGAACATTGGGATGAGAATGTCATGGAGCCTTCTGATGACATGCATCATGGAGCTTTGTGATGACAAGGGCATGGAGCATTGTGATTACAGGGGACTTGGAGCACTGTGAGGAAAATGGCATGTAACACTGTGATGAAAAAGGCATGTAACCTTGTCATGACAGGGTTCAAGGAGCATACTGATGACAAGTGTCAGGGACCATTGTGATGACAAGGGTATTGAGCATTGTGATGACAAATGTCATGGAGCATTGTGATTAGAAGACCATGGATAATTTTGATGACGAGCGTTATGGGGAGCTGTGATGATAAGTGTTAGGGAATATTGTGATCACAAGGATTTGGAGCATTGTGATGACAGAGGTCCTAGAGCATTTTGATTTCATTGTGATGACAATAGCATGAAGCATTATGATGATGCACATTGGTGCATTGTGATGACAGCGTTCATGGAGCATTGAGATGAAAAGGGGCATGGAGCATTATGATTAGAAGAGTCTTGGATCACTGTGATGAAAAGGGCATGGAATATTGGTCTGAGATGTTTCATGGATTATTGTGATGAGAGGGGGCAAGGAGCATTGTGATAACAATGGCACGGAACACTGTGATACATGGTTCATGGAGGATTGTAATGACAAGCGCATGGAGCATTGTGAGAAGAATGGCATCGAGCATTGTGATGAAAAGCATTATGGATACTGTGATGACAAGGGCTTGGAACGATGTGATGAGAGGTTTTTGGAGCATTGTGATGACAATGGCATGGAGCATTGTGATGCCAAGGGTCATGGAGTTTTGTGATGACAAAGGTCATGGAGCATTTTGATGACAAGTGTGTGGTGAATTCTCTTGTGAAGGGCAGGGAGCATTGTGATGAGAGGGTCATGGAGCAATTTGAAGAAAAGTGTCATGGAACATTTTGATGACAGGGGTTATGGAACATTGTGATGTCAGGAGTCATGGAACATTTTCATGACGGTGTTGTGGACCATTGTGATGACAGGGGAGTGGGTGTATTGTGATGACTAGTGAGGGAACATATTGATATCATTCGTGAGAGAGCATTTTGATAAGAAGTGCATGGAGCATTGTGATGACAAATTTTATGGAGCATTGTGATGACAAGGTTGTGGAGCATTGTTATGACAAGCACATGGTGCATTGTGATGACATGGGTCATGGAGCCCTGTGCTGACAAAGGCATGGAGCATTGTGATGAGAAGGGTCACCGAGCATTGTGATGAAAATTTCATGGAGCATTTTGGTGACAAATGTCACAGAGCCTTGTGATGACGAGGGCATGGACCATTGTGATGACAAAGGTCATGAAGCATTGTGATGACTGGGGTCATGGAGCATTGTGATGACAGGGTACATAGAGCATTGTGATGAAAAGGCAATGATCATTATGATGACAGGGGCATGGAGCATTGGCCTGACATGTTTCATGGATTATTTTGATGACAGTGGGCATGGTGCAATGTGATGACAAAGGCATGGAGCACTGTGATGAGAAGGTCATGGAGTATTTTGAAGACAGGTCTCAGGGAGCATTGTGATGACATATGTCATTGTCCATTGCGATGACAATGGAATGGAACATTGTGATGACAAATGTAATGGAGCATTTTGATGACAAGGGCTTGGAGCATTGTGATGACAAGGGACATGGAGCATTGTGATGACAAGGGCATGGAGCATTGTGATGACAAGGGCATGGAGCATTGTGATGACAAGGGCCATTGAGAATTTTGATGACAAGTTCATGAAGCATTGTGATGAGAAGCACATGGAGCTTCCTATGACAGGGGTCATGGAGCATTGCGATGACAAGTGCATAGAGAATTGTGATGACAATCATGTAAAACGGTGATGAGAACTGTCATGGAGCATAGTGATGCCAAGAACGAGGAGAATTGTGATGACAGGGGACATGGAGCATTGTGATGACCAGGGCATGGAGCATTGTGATGACCAGGGAAAGGAGCATTGTGATGGCAAGACCGTGGAGCATTGTGATGACGAGCGTCATGGAGCACTGTAATGACAAGGTGAATGGAGCATTGTGATGACAGTGGCCATGGAGCATTGTGATGACAACGGTCATGGAGCATTTTGATGACAAGCGCGTAGAGCATTGTGATGAGAAGACCATGGATAATTGTGATGACGAGCGTCATGGAGCACAGTAATGACAAGGGGTATGAAGCATTGTGATGACAGTGGCCATGGAGCATTGTGATGACAAGTGTCATGGAGCATTCTGATGACAAGCTTGTGGAGTATTGTGACGACAATGGCATGGAGCATTGTGATGAAAAGGGCATGGAGCATTGTGATGAAAAGGGCATGAAGCCATTTCATGACAGGTTTCAAGGAGCATTCTGACGACAAGTGTCAGGGAACATTGTGATGACAAGTGTATTGAGAATGGTGATGAAAAAGATCATGGAGCATTTTGACGAAAAGGGCATGGAGTATTGTGATGACAAGCATCATGGAGCGTTGTGATGACAAGGGTTATGGAACTTTTGATAACAAGGGTTTGGAGCATTGTGATGATAGAAGTCATGGATCATTTTGTTTTCAAGGAGCATGGAGCATTGGGATGACAAGGGCATTAAGCAATGTGATCCTAAGATTCATGGAGGATTGTGATGACAATGGTAAGGGAGTATTGTGATGACAAGCAAATGCAGCATTTTGATGACAAGGTCATGTAGCATTTTGCTGACACAGGCATGGAGCACTGTGATGATAAGGGTCATGGAGCACTGTGATGAGAAGCATCACGGATCATTGTGATTACAGGCGTCATGGAGCATTGGGATGACAAGGTCATGGATCATTGTGATGACAACTGTTATGGAGCATTGGGCTGAAAATGTTCATGGAGCATTGTGATGACTAGGGAATGGAGCATTGTGATGACAAGAGTCCCGGATCACTGTGTTTTCAGGGGTCATGGAGCGTTGTGATGACAGGGGTCATGGAGCATTGTGATGATAGGGATCATGAAGCATTGTGATGAGAAGTTCCTGGAGAATTGGACTGAAAATGTTCAGGAAGTATTGTGAGAACAGAGGTCATGGAGCATTGTGATGACAAGGGAATGGAGCACTGTGAAGAAAAGTTCCTGGAGAATTGTGATGAGAAGACCATGGAGCCTTGTAATAACATGTCTCATGGAGCATTCTGATGAAAAGGGGCATGGAGTATTGTGATTACAGGGGTCTTGGGGCATTGTGATGACAAAGGCATGGAGCATTGTGATTACTGGTGTCTTGGAGCATTGTGATGAAATTGGCATGGATCATTGTTATGAAAATGGTATGGAGCCTTGTCATGACAGTGTTCCAGGAGCATACTGATGACAAGTGTCAGGGAGCATTGTGATGACAAGTGTATAGAGCACTGTGATGACAAAGGTCATGGAGCACTGTGATGAGAAGACCATGGATAATTGTGATGATGAGCGTCAAGGGACATTTTGATGATAAGTGTTATGGAACATTGTGATCAAAAGGATTTGGAGCATGTGATGAGATAGATCACCAAATATTTTGATTTCATTGTGATGACAATAGCCTGAAGCATTAAGATGATGGGCATGGTGCATTTTGATGACAGGGTTCATGGAGCATTGAGATGCAAATGTGCATGGAGCATTGTGATTAGGGGGTTCATGGAGTTTTGTGATGACAATGGCATGGAGCATTGAGATGCCAAGGGTCATGGATCCTTGTGATGACAAAGGTCATGGAGCATTTTGATGACAAGGGCGTGGTACATTGTGATGAGAAGGGCAGGGAGTATTGTGATGACAGGGTTATAGAGCAATTTGATGAAATGTGTCATGGAATATTTTGATGACAGTTGTTATGGAACATTGTGATATCAGGGGTCATCGAACTTTTTGATGATATGTGCATGTAGCATTGCAAAGACAGATGTCATGGAATATTGTGATGACAGGGGTGAGGGAGTATTGTGATGAATAGTGATGTAACATTGTGATATCAGTGTTGAGAGAGCATTTTGATGAGAAGTGCATGGAGAATTGTGATGACAAGTTTTATGGAGCATTGTGGTGACAAGATTGTGGAGCACTGTGATGAAAATTGCAGGGTGCATTGTGATGACATGGGTCATGGGGCATTGTGATGACGAGGGTCATGGAGCATTGTGCTGAGAAAGGCATAGAGCATTGTGATGAGAAGGGTCAAAGAGCATTGTGATGAAATGTTCATGGAGCATTGTGGTTAAAAAGGTCACAGAGACTGCTGATGACGAGGGTATGGACCATTGTGATGACAAAGGTCATGAAGCATTGTGATGAATGGATGCATGGAGCATTGTGATGACAGGGGTCATGGAATATCGTGATAACAAGGGCATGGAGCCTTGTGATGACAAGGGAATGGAGCATTGGTCTAATAAGTTTCATGGATTATTGTGATGCAGTGGGCATAGAGCATTGTGATGATAAGGGCATGGAACACTGTGATACATGGGTCATGAAGGATTGTAATGACAAGGTCATGGGGCATTGTGATGAGAAGGGCATTGAGCATTTTGATGACAAGTGTCATGGAGCTTTGTGATGACAAGGGCATGGAGCAATGTGATGAGAGGGTTCATGGAGCATTGTGATGCCAAGTGTCATGGCGCTTTGTGATGACAAATGTCATGGAGCATTTTGATGACAAGTGCATGGTGCATTGTGATGATAAGGGCAGGGAGTATTTTGATGAGAGGGTCATTCAGCATTATGATGGAAAGTGTATTGGAACATTTTGATGACAGGGGTTATAGAATATTGTGATGTCAGGGGTCACGGAACATTGTGATGATAAAGGGATGTAGCATTGTGATGACAGGGGTCATGGGACATTGTGATTACAGTAGTGAGGGAGTATTGTGACAACTAGTGTTGGAACACTGTGATATCTCTGGTGAGAGAGCATTTTGATGAGAAGTGTATGGAGCATTGTGATTACAAGGTTTATGGAGCATTGCAATGACAATTTTCTGGACCGTTGTGATGAAAAGCGAATGGCACATTGTGATGACAAGGGTCATGGAACAGTTTTCAGACAAAGTCATGGAGCATTTTGATGACAATGGTCACGGAGCATTGTGATGAAAACGGAATGCGGCATTGTGATGAAAAAGGCATGGAGCCTTTTCGTGACAGGGTTCAAAGAGCATTCTGATGACAAGTGTCAGGGAGCATTGTGATGACAAGTGTACTGAGCATTTTGATGCCAAATGTCATGGAGCACTGTGATGAAAAGGGCATGGAATTTTGTGATGACAGGCATCATGGAGCATTGTGATGACAAGTGTTATGGAACACTGGGATCACAAGGGTTTGGAGCATTGTGATGACAGAGGACAGGGATCATTTTGATTTCAAGGAGCATGGAGCATTGTGATGACAAGGGCATGAAGCAATGTGCTCTCAAGGTTCATGGAGGATTGTGATGACAATGGAAATGGAGTATTGTGATGACAAGCGCATAGAGCATTGTAATGACAAGGTCATGTAGCATTTTGCTGACAAAGTCATGGAGCATTGTGATGACAGTTGTCATGGAGCACTGTGATGACAAGGCCACGGAACATCGTGATGGCAGGGGTCATGGAGCATTGTTATGACAGGGTTAATGGAGCATTGTGACGGCAAGGGCATGGAGCATTGTGATGAGAAGGCCATGGAGCATTCTGATGACATCTGTCATGGAGCTTTGTGATGACAAGGGCATGGAGCAATGTGATGAGAGTGTTCATGGAGCATTGTGATGACAATGACATGGAACATTGTGATGCCAAGTGTCATGGATCTTTGTGATGACAAAGGTCATGGAGGATTTTGATGACAAGGGCGTTGTGCATTGTGATGAGAAGGGCAGGGAGCATTGTGATGACAGGGTCATGGAGCAATTTGATGAAAAGGGTCATGGAACATTATGATGACAGGGGTTATGGAACAATGTGATGTCAGAGGTCATGGAGCATTATGATGAAAAGGGTCAAGGAGCATTTTGATGACAGGGGTTATGGAGCATTGTGATGTCAGGGGTCATCAAAAACTGTGATGATAAGTGGATGTAGCATTGTGATGACAGGGGTCATGGAACATTGGGATAACAGGGGTGAGTGTGTATTGTGACGAATAGTGATGTAACATTGTGATAACTGTGGTGAGAGAGCACTTTGATGAGAAGTGCATGGAGCATTGTGATGACAAGTTTTATGGAGCATTGTGATGACAAGCTTGTGGAGCACTGTGATGACAAGCGCATGGTGCATTATGATGACATGTGTCATGGAGCATCGTGCTGACAAGCGCATGGACCATTGTGATGACAAGGGTCACGGAGCAATGCACTGAGAAAGGCGTAGAGCATTGTGATGACAAGGAACAAAGAGCATTGTGATGAAAAATACATGGAGCATTGTGATTACAAGGGTCATGGAGCATTTTGATGACAAGGGCATGGAGCATTGGTCTAATAAGTTTCATGGATTATTGCGATGACAGTTGGAATGGTGCCTTGTGGTGACAAGGGCATGGAGCATTGTGATGACCAGGTCATGCAGTATTGTGAAGAGAGGTGTCAGGGAGTATTGTGATAACATATGTAATGGACCATTGTGATGACAATCGCATGGAGCATTGTAATGCCAGGTGTCATGGAGGATTCTGATGACAAAGGTATTGGTGCATTGTGATGACAGTAGCTTGGAGCATTGAGATGACAAGGTCAGGGAGCATTGTGCTGAAAAGTGCATGGAGAATTGTGATGACAAGGGTCATGGAATATTCTCATTATAAGCTTGTGGAGTTTATTGCTGACAGTGGCGTGGAGCATTGTGATGAAAACGGCATGGGACTTTGTGTTGAAAAAGGCATGGAGCCTTTTCGTGACAGGGTTCAAGGAGTATTCTGACGACAAGTGTCAGGGAGCATTGTGAGGACAAGTGTATTGAGAATTGTGATGACAAAGGTCATGGAGCATTGTGATGAAAAGGGCATGGAGTATTGTGATGACAGGCATCATGGAGCGTTGGGATGACAAGTTTTATGGAACATTGTGATCACAAGTGTTTGGAGCATTGTGATGACAGAGGTCATGGATCATTTTGATTTCAAGGAGCATGGAGCATTGTGATGACAAGGGCATGTAGCAATGTGATCCCAAGATTCATGGAGGATTGTGATGACAATGGTAATGCAGTATTGTGATGACAAGCGCATAGAGCATGGTAATGACAAAGTCATGTAGCATTGTGCTGACAAAGGCATGGAACATTGTCATGACAGGTGTCATGGAGCACTGTGATGACAAGCGTCACGGAGCATTGTGAATACAGGGGTCATGGAGCATTGGGATGACAAGGGCATGGATCATTGTGATGACAAGGGTCATGGAGCATTGGGCTGAAAATGTTCATGGATTATTGTGATGACAGGGGTCATGGAGCATTGCGATGACAGAGGTCATGGAGAATATTGATTTCATTGTGCTGACAATAGCCGGAAGCATTATGATGATGGGCTTGGTGCATTGTGATGACAGGTTTCATGGAGAATTGAGATGAAAAGGGGCATGGAGCATTGTGATTACTGGGGTCTTGGAGCACTGTGATGAAAAGGGCATGGAGCATTTTGATGAGAAGGACATGGAACATTCTGATGGCATGTGTCATGGAGCTTTGTGATGACAAGGGCATGGAGCATTGTGATTACAGGGGTCTTGGAGCATTGTGATGACAAGTGTCATGGAGCCTTGTGATGACAAGGCCGTGGAATATTGTGATGGCAGGGGTCATGGAGCATTGTTATGACAGGAGTAATGGAGCATTGTGATGAGAAGTGCATGGAGCGTTGTGATTACAAGGTTTATGGAACATTACCATGACAAATTTGGTGATCGTTGTGATGAAAATCACGTAGCACATTGTGATGACAAGAGTCATGGAGCATTTTTCTGACAAACGCATGGAGCATTTTGATGACAAGGGTCACGGAGCATTGTGATGAAAAGTTCATGGAGCATTGTGGTTATAAAGGTCACAGAGCCTTGTGATGACGCGGGCATGGACCATTGTGATGACAAATGTTATGAAGCATTGTGATGACTGGAGTCACGGAGCATTGTGATGTCAGTGGTCATGGAGCATTGTGATGACAAGGGCATGGAGCATTGTGGTGACAGGGGCATGTAGCATTGGTCTGACAATTTCATAGATTATTTTGATGACATTGGACATGGTGCATTGTGATGACAAGGGCATGGATCATTGTGATGAGAAGGTCATGGAGTATTGTGAAGACAGGTGTCAGGGAGCATTGTGATGACATATGTCATGGTCCATTGCAATGACAATGGCAGGGAGCATTGTGATGCCAAATGTAATGGAGGATTTTGATGACAAATATAATGGAGCATTGTGATGACTAGGGCTTGGAGCATTATAATGACAAGGGCCATTGAGAATGTTCAGAACATGGTCGTGAAGCATTGTGATGACAAGGTCCTGGAGCATTGTGATGAGAAATCCATAGAGACTTGTGATGACAAATCTCATGGAGCATACTGATGAAAAGGGGCATGGACCATTGGGATTACAGGGGTCTTGGAACATTGTGATGACATGGGCATGGAGCATTGTGAGGAGAAGGCCAAGGAGCAATCTGAAGACATGTTTCATTGAGCTTTGTGATGACAAGGGCATGGAGCATTGTCTTTAAAGGGTTCTTGGAGCATTGTGAGGAAAAATGCATGGAGCCTTGTCATGACAGGGTTCAAGGAGCATACAGACAACAAGTGTCAGGGAGCATTTTGATGACAAGTGTATTGAGCATTGTGATGACAAAGGTCATGGAGCATTGTGATGAGAAGACCATGGATAATTGTGATGACGAGTGTTATGGAATATTGTGATCACAAGGGATTGGAGCATTGTTATGACAGAGGTCCTGGAGCATTTTGATTTCATTGTGATGACAATAGCATGAAGCATTATGATGATGGGCATGGTGCATTGTGATGACAGGGTTCATGGATCATTGAGATGAAAAGGGACATGGAGCATTGTGATTACAGGGGTCTTGGAACACTGTGATGACAAGGGCATGGAACATTGTGAAGGGAAGGCCATGGAACCTACTGATGACATGCGTCATGGAGCTTTCTTATGACAAGGGCATGGAGCATTTTGATTACAGGTGTCTTGGAGCATTGCGAAGACATGGGTAATGGAGCCTTGTGATGACAAGGCCGTGGAACATTGTGATGGCAATGGTCATGGAGCATTGTTATGACAGAGGTAATGGAGCATTGTTATGAGAAGGGAATTGAGCATTGGTCTGAAATATTTCATGGATTATTGTGATGAGATTGGGCATGGAGCATTGTGATGAAAAGGGCATGGAACACTGTGATACATGGGTCATGGAGGATTGTAATGTCAAGGGCAAGAAGCAATGTGATAAGAGGGTTCATGGAGCAGTGTGATGACAATGACATCGAGCGTTGTGAGGAGAAGGCCATGGAGCATTCTGATGTCTTGCGTCATGGAGCTTTTTGATGACAAGGGCATAGAGCTTTGTGATTACAGGGGTCTTGGAGCATTGTGATGAAAAGGGAATGGATCACTGTGATGAAAAAGGCATGGAGCATTGTCATGACAGGGTTCAAGGAGCATACTGACGACAAGTGTCAGGGAGCATTGTGATGACAAGTGTATTGAGCATTGTGATGACAAAGATCATGGAGCATTGTGATGAGAAGACCATGGATAATTGTGATCATGATAGTCATGCGGTGTTGTGATGATAAGTGTTATGAAACATTGTGATCACAAGTGTTTGGAGCATTATGATGACAGAGTTCATGGAGAATTTTGATTTCATTGTGATGACAATAGCCTGAAGCATTATGATGATGGGCATGGTGCATTGTGATGACACGGTTCATGGAGCATTGAGATGAAAAAGGGCATTGAACATTGTGATTACAGGGTTCTTGGAGCATTGTAATGACAAGCGCATAGAGCTTTCTAATGACAAGGTCATGTAGAATTTTGCTGACAAATGCATGGAGCATTGTGATGACAAGTCATGGAGCATTTTGATGACAAGGGCATGTTGCATTGTGATGAGAAGGGCAGGAAGCATTTTGATGACCTGGTCATGCAGCATTTTGATGAAAAGTGTAATGGAACGTTGTGATGGCAGTGGTCATGGAGCATTGTTATAACAGAGGTAATGGAGCATTTTGAGGAGAAGGGCATTGAGCATTGTTCTGAAATGTTTCAGGGATTATTGTGATGAGAGTGGGCATGGAGCATTGTGATGACAAGGGCACGGAACACTGTGATACATCAGTCATGGAGGATTGTAATGACAAGGGCATGGGGCATTGTGATGAGAAGGGCATCGAGCATTGTGATGACAAGTGTCATGGAGCTTTGTAATGACAAGGGCATGGAGCAATGTGATGAGAGCGTTTATGGAGCACTGTGATGACAATGACATGGAGCACTGTGATGCCAAGGGTCATGGAGCTTTGTGATGACAAATGTCATAGAACATTTTGATGACAAGGATGTGGTGCATTGTGATGAGAAGGGCAGGGAGCATTTTGATGACAGTGTCATGCAGCAATTTGATGAAAAGTGTAATGGAACATTTTGATGACAGGGGTTATAGAACATTTTGATGCCAGGGGTCATGGCGCTTTGGGATGAAAATGGTCATGGAGCATTTTGATGACAGTGGTTATGGAAGATTTGATGTCAGGGGTTATGGAACATTGTGCTGATAAGGGGATGTAGCATTATCATGAATGTGGTCATGGAACATTGTGATTACCGGGGTGAGGGAGGATTGTGATAACTAGTGACGGAACATTGTGATATCTCAGGTGAGAGAGCATTTGGATGAGAAGTGCATGGAGCATTGTGATTACAAGGATTATGGCGGATAGCGATGACAAGGTTGTGGATCATTGTGATGAAAAGCGTGTGGCACATTGTGAGTACAAGGGTCATGGAGTATTGTTCTGACAAAGGCATGGAGCATTGTGATGACAAGGGTCACGGAGCATTGTGATGAAAATTTCATGGAGCATTGAGGTTACAATGGACACAGAGCCTTTTGAGGATGCGAACATGGACAATTGTGTTGACAAACGTTATGAAGAATTGTGATGACTGGATTCAGGAAGCATTGTGATGACAGGTGTAATGAAGCAGTGTGATGACAAGGTCATGGAGCATTGCGATGACAGGGGCATGGAGCACTGGTCTGACAAGTTTCATAGATTATTGTCATGACAGTGTACATGGTGCATTGTGATGACAAGGGCATGGAGCATTGTGATGAGAAGGTCATGGAGTATTTTGAGGACAGGTGTCATGGAGCACTGTGATGACAAGGGTCACGGAGCATTGTGAATACAAGGGTCATGGAGCATTGGGATGACAAAGGCATGGATCATTTTGATGAGAAGGTCATGGAGTATTGTAAAGAGAGGTATCAGGGAGCACTGTGATGACATTTGTCATGGTCCATTGCGATGACAATGTCAGGGAGCATTGAGATGCCAAATGTAATGGAGGATTGTGATGACAAATATAATGGAGCTTTGTGATGACTAGGGCTTGGAGCATTATGATGACAAGGGCCATTGAGAATTTTCATGACAAGGTCGAGGAGCATTGTGATGACAAGGTCCTGGAGCTTTGTGATTAGAAATCCATGGAGCCTTGTGAAGACAAGTCTCATGGAGCATACTGATGAAAAGGGGCATGGAACATTCTGATTACAGGGGTCTTGCAACTTTGTGATAACAAGTGCATGGAGCATTGTGATGACAAGGGCATGTAGCATTGGTCTAATACGTTTCATGGATTATTGTGATGACAGATGGAATGGCGCATTGTGATGACAAGGGCATGGAGCATTGTGAAGAGCAGCTCATGCCGTATTGTGAAGACAGGTGTCAGGGAGCATTGTGATGACATATGTAATGGTCCATTGTGATGACAATGGCATGGAGCATTGTGATGCCAAGTGTCATGGAGGATTCTGATGACAAAGGTAATGGAGCATTCTGATGACAATGGCTTGGAGCATTGTGATGTCAAGGGTCAGAGAGCATTGTGCTGAAAAGTGCATGGAAAATTGTGATGACAAGGGTCATGGAGCATTCTGATGACAAGCTTGTGGAGTATTTTGATGACAATGGCATGGAGCATTGTGATGAAAACAGCATGGGGCATTGTGTTGAAAAAGGTATGGAGCCTTTTCGTGACAGGGTTCAAGGAGCATTCTGATGACAAGTGTCAGGGAGCACTGTGATGACAAGTGTATTGAGAATTGTGATGACAAAGGTCATGGAGCATTGTGATGAAAAGGGCATGGAGTATTGTGATGACAGGCATCATGGAGCGTTGTGATGACAAGTGTTATGGAACATTGTGATCACAAGTGTTTGGAGAATTGTGATGAAAAATGTCATGGATCATTTTGATTTCAAGGAGCAGGGAGCATTTTGATGACAAGAGCATGAAGCAATGCGATCCCAAGGTTCATGGAGTATTGTGATGACAATGGAAATGGAGTATAGTGATGACAAGCGCATAGAGCATTGTAATGACAAGGTCATGTAGCATTTTGCTGACAAAGGCATGGAGCATTGTGATGACAGGTGTCATGGAGCACTGTGATGAAAAGCGTCACGGAGCATTGTGAATACAGGGGTCATGGAGAATTGGGATGACAATGGCATGGATCATTGTGATGACAAGGGTCATGGAGCACTGAGCTGAAAATGTTCATGGAGTGTTGTGATGACAGGGGTCATGGAGCATTGTGATGACCAAGGAATGGAGCAATGTGATGAAAAGTGTCCCGGATCACTGTGTTGTCAGGTGTCATGGAGTGTTGTGAAGACAATGGTCATGAAGCATTGTGATGATTAGGTCGTGGAGCATTGGGCTGAAAATGCTCATGGATTATTGTGATGACAGGGGTCATGGAGCATTGTGATGACAAGGGAATGGAGCATGGTGATGACAAGTTCTTGGAGCATTGTGATGAGAAGACCATGGAGACTTGTGACGACAACTCACATGGAGCATTCTGATGAAATTGGGCATGGAGTATGATGATTACAGTGGTCTTAGAGCACTGTGATGACAAGGGCATGGAGCATTGTGATGAGAAGGCCATGAAGCATTCTGATGACATGCTTCATGGAGTTTTGTGATGACAAGGGCATGGAAATTGTGATTACAGGGGTCTTCAGCATTGTGATGAAAATGGTCATGGAGCCTTGTGATGATAAGGCCGTGGAACATTGTGATTGCAGTGGTCATGGAGCATAGTTATGACAGAGGTAATGGAGCATTGTGATGAGAAGGGCTTTGTTCATTGGTCTGAAATATTTCATGGATTATTGTGATTACACGGGTCTTGGAGCACTGTGATGAAAAGGGCATGGATCATTGGGATGAAAATGGCATGGAGACGTGTCATGACAGGATTAATGGAGTATTCTGATGACAATGGAGCATACTGATGACAAGTGTCAGGGAGCATTTTGATGACAAGTGTATTGAGCATTGTGATGACAAAGGTCATGGAGCATTGTGATGAGAAAACCATGGATAATTCTGATGATCATCCTCATGAGGTGTTTTGATGATAAGTGTTATGGAACATTGTGATCACAAGGTTTTGGAGCATTATGATGACAGAGGTCATGGAGAATTTTGATTTCATTGTGATGACAATAGCCTGAAGCATTGTGATGATGGGCATGGTGCATTGTGATGACAGGGTTCATGAAGCATTGAGATGAAAAGGGGCATGGAGCATTGTGATTACAGGGGCCTTGGAGCATTGTGATGAGAAGGCCATGGAGCATTCTGATGACATGCGTCTTGGAGCTTTTTGATGAGAAGGGCATGGAGCATTGTGATTACAGGGATCTTGGAGCATTGTGATGAAAAGGGCACGGATTATTGTGATGAGAAAGGCATGGAGCCTTGTCATGACAGGGTTCAAGGAGCATACTGACGACAAGTGTCAGTTAGCATTGTGATGACAAGTGTATTGAGCATTATGATGACGAAGATCATGGAGCATTGTGATGAGAAGACCATGGATAATTGTGATGATGAGCATCATGGGGTGTTGTGATGATAAGTGTTATAGAACATTGTGATCACAAGGGTTTGGAGCATTATGATGACAGAGGTCATGGAGAATATTGATTTCATTGTGATGACAATAGCCTGAAGCATTGTGATGATGGGCATGGTGCATTGTGATGACAGGGTTCATGGAGCATTGAGATGAAAAGTTCATGGAGCATTGTGGTTAAAAAGGTCACAGAGACTGTTGATGACGAGGGCATGGACAATTGTGATGACAAAGGTCATGAAGCATTGTGATAACTGGAGTCACGGAGCATTGTGATGACAGGGGTCATGGAGGATTGTGATAACAATTGCATGGAGCACTGTGATGACAAGGGCATGGAACATTGATCTAATAAGTTTCATGGATTATTGTGATGACATTTGGAATGGCATATTGTGATGACAAGGGCATGGAGCATAGTGATGACCATGTCATGCAGTATTGTGAAGACAGGTGTCAGGGAGCATTGTGATGACATATGTAATGGCCCATTGTGATGACAATGGCATGGAGCATTGTGATTCCAAGTGTCATGGAGGATTCTGTTGACAAAGGTAATGGAGCATTCTGATGACAAGCTTGTGGAGTATTTTGATGACAATGGCATGGAGCATTGTGAAGAAAACGGCATGGGGCATTCTGATGAAAAGATTGTTGAGTATTTTGATGACAATGTCATGGAGCATTGTGAAGAAAACGGCAAGGGGCATTGTGTTGAAAGAGGCATGGAGCCTTTTCGTGACAGGGTTCAAGGAGCATTCTGACGACAAGTGTCAGGGTGCATTGTGATGACAAGTGTATTGAGAATTGTGATGACAAACGTCATGGAGCATTGTGATGACAAGTCATGGAGCTTTTTGATGACAAGGGCTTGGTGCATTGTGATGAGAAGTTCAGGGAGAAATTTGATGACCGGGTCATGCAGCAATTTGATGAAAAGTGTAATGGAACATTTTGATGCCAGGGGTTATAGAACATTGTGATGTCAGGGGTCTTGCAGCTTTGGGATGAAACGGATCATGGAGGATTTTGATGGCAAGTGTCATGGAACATTGTGATGATAAGGGGATGTAGCCGTGTGATGACAGGGTCATGGATCATTGTGATTACAGTGGTGAGGGAGTATTGTGATGACTAGTGATGGAACACTGTGATATCACTTCTGAGAGAGCATTTTTATGAGAAGGGCATGGAGCATTGTGATTACAAGATTTATGGAGCATTGCAATGACAAGGTTATGGACCGTTGTGATGAAATGCGCGTGGCATATTGTGAAGACAATGGTCATGGAGCATTGTTCTGACAAAGACATGGAGGATTGTGATGGTAAGTGTCACAGAGAATTGTGATGAAAAGTTCATGGAGCATTGCAGTTACAAAGGTCACAGAGCTTTGTGATGATGCGGGAATGGACCATTGTGATGACAAACGTTATGAAGCATTGAGATGACTCGAATCACGGAGCATTGTGATGACAAGGGTCATGGAGCATTGTGCTGAGAAAGGCATAGAGCACTGTGATGACAAGGGTCAAAGAGCATTGTGATGAAAAGTTCATGGAACATTGTGGTTAAAAAGGTCACAGAGACTGTTGATGACGAGGGCATGGACAACTGTGATGACAAAGGTCATGAAGCATTGTGATGACTGGAGTCACGGAGCATTTTGATGACAGGTGTCATGGACCTTTGTGATAACAAGGGCATGGAGCATTGTGATGACAAGGGCGTGGAGCATTGGTCTAATAAGTTTCATGGATTATTGCGAGGACAGTTGAAATGGTGCATTGTGATGACAAGGGCATGGAGAATTGTGATGACCTGGTCATGCAATATTGTGAAGAAAGGTGTCAGGGAGCATTGTGATGACATATGTAATGGCCCATTGGGATGACAATGGCATGGAGCATTGTGATGCCAAGTGTCATGGAGGATTCTGATGACAAAGGTAATGGAGCGTTGTGATGACAATGGCTTGGAACATTGTGATGACAAGGGTCAGGGAGCATTGTGCTGACAAGTGCATGGAGAACTGTGATGACAAGGGTCATGGAGCATTGTGATGACAAGCTTGTGGAGTATTTTGATTAAAATAGTACGGAGCATTGTGATGAAAACGGCATGGGGCATTGTGATGAAAAAGGCATGGAGCCTTTTCGTGACAGGTTTTAAGGAGCATTCTGATGACAAGTCTCAGGGAGCATTGTGATGACAAGTGTATTGAGAATTGTGATGACAAAGGTCATGGAGCATTGTGATGAAAAGGGCATGGAGTACTGTGATGACAGGCATCATGGAGTGTTGTGATGACAAGTGTTATGGAACATTGTGATCACAAGTGTTTGGAGCATTGTGATGACAGAGGTCATGGATCATTCTGATTTCAAGGAGCACGGAGCATTTTGATGACAAGGGCATGAAGCAATGTGATCCCAAGGTTCATGGAGGATTGTGATGACAATGGAAATGGAGTATTGTGATGACAAGCGCATAGAGCATTGTAATGACAAGGTCATGTAGCATTTTGCTGACAAAGGCATGGAGCATTGTGATGACATGTGTCATGGCTCACTGTGATGACAAGCGTCACGGATAATTGTTAATACAGGGGTCATGGAGCACTGAGATGTCAAGGGCATGGATCATTGTGGTGACGAGTGTCATGGAGCACTGGGCTGAAAATGTTCATGGAGTGTTGTGATGACAGGGGTAATGGAGCATTGTGCTGACTAGGGAATGGAGCATTGTGATGACAAGTGTCCCGGATCATTGTGTTGTCAGGTGTCATGGAGTGTTGTGATGACAGTGGTCATGGAGCATTGTGATGATATTGGCCATGGAGGACTGTGATGAGTAGGTCGTGGAGCATTGGGCTGAAAATGTTCATGGATAATTGTGATGAAAGATGTCATGGAGCACTGTGATGACAAGGGATTGGACCATGTTGATGACAAGGTCCTGGAGCACTGTGATGAGAAGACCATGGAGACTTGTGATGACAAGTCTCATGGAGCATTCTGATGAAAAGGGGCATGGAGCATTGTGATTACAGGTGTCTTGGTGCATTGTGATGACGAGGGCATGGAGCATTTTGATGAGAAAGCCATGGAGCATTCTGATGACATGCGTCATGGAGATTTGTGATGACAAGGGCATGGAGCATTGTGATTACAGGGATCTTGGAGCATTGTGATGAAGACGCCATGGATCATTGTGATGAAAAATGCATGGAGCCTTCTCATGAGAGGGTTCAAGGAGCATACTTACGACAAGTGTCAGGGAGCACTGTAATTACAAGTGTATTGAGCATTGTGATGACAAAGATCATGGAGCACTGTGATGAGAATACCATGGATAATTGTGATGATGAGCGTCATGGGGTGTTGTGATGATAAGTGTTATGGAACATTGTGATCACAAGGGTTTGGAGCATTATGATGACAGAGGTCATGGAGAATATTGTTTTCATTGTGATGACAATAGACTGAAGCATTATGATGATGGGCATGGTGCATACGGATGAAAGTGTTCATGGAGCATTGAAATGAATAGTGGCATAGAGCATTGTGATTACAGGGATCTAGGAGCACTGTGATGAGAAGTGTCATGGAGCTTTGTGATGACAAGGCCATGGAATATTGTGATGGCAGGGGTCATGGAGCATTGTTATGACTGGGGTAATGGAGCATTGTGATGGCAAGGGAATGGGGCATTGTGATGAGAAGGCCATGGAGCATACTGATGACATGTGTCACGGAGCTTTGTGAAGACAAGGGCATGGAGCAATGTGATGAGAGCGTTCATTTAGCATTGTGATGACAATGACATGGAGCATTGTGATGCCAAGTGTCATGGATCTTTGTGATGACAAAAGTCATGGAGCATTTTGATGGAAAGAGTGTTGTGCATTGTGATGAGAAGGGCAGGGAACATTCTGATGAGAGGGTCATGGAGCAATTTGATGAAAACTGTCATGGAACATTTTGATGACAGTTGTTATGGAACATTGTGATGTCAGGGGTCATCGAACATTGTGATGATAAGTGCATGTAACATTGTGATGACAGGAGTCATGGAACATTGTGATGACAGGGGTGAGGGAGTATTGTGACAAATAGTGATGTAGCATTGTGATATTAGTGGTGAGAGAGCATTTTGATGAGAAGAGTATGGAGCATAGTGATGACAAATTTTAAGGAGCATTGTGATGACAATATTGTGGAGCACTGTGATGACAAGCGCATGGCACATTGTGATGATATTTGTCATGGAGCATTGTGCTGACAAGCGCATGGAGCATTGTGATGACAAGGGTCAAAGAGCATTGTGATGAAAATTTCATGGATTATTGTGGGTAAAATGGTCACAGAGATTGTTGATGACGAGGGCATGGACCATTGTGATGACAAAGGTCATGAAGCATCGTGATGACTGGAATCAGGGAGAACTGTGATGACAGGGGTCATGGAGCATTGTGATAAAAAGGGCATGGAGCATTGTGATGACAAGGGCATGGAACATTGGTCTAATAAGTTTCATGGATTATTGTGATGACACTTGGAATGGCGCATTGTGATGACAAGTGCATGGAGCATTGTGATGACCAGGTCATGCAGTATTGTGAAGAGAGGTGTCAGGGAGCACTGTGATGACATATGTAATGGCCCATTGTGATGACAAGGGCATGGAGCATTGTGATGACCAGGTCATGCCGTATTGTGAAGACAGGTGTCAGGGAGAATTGTGATGACATATGTAAAGGCCCATTGTGATGACAATGTCATGGAACATTGTGATGCCAAGTGTCATGGAGGATTCTGATTACAAAGGTAATGGAGCATTGTGATCACAATGGCTTGGAGCATTGTGATGACTAGGGTCAGGGAGCATTGTGCTGACAAGTGCATGGAGAATTGTGATGACAAGTGTCATGGAGCATTCTGATGACAAGCTTGTGGAGTATTTTGATGACAATGGCACGGAGCATTGTGATGAAAACGGCATGGGGCATTGTGATGAAAAATGCATGTAGCCTTTTCGTGATAGGGTTTAAGGAGCATTCTGATGACAAGTGTCGGGGAGCATTGTGATGACAAGTGTATTGAGAATTGTGGTGACAAAGGTCATGGAGCATTGTGAAGAAAAGGGCATGGAGTATTGTGAATACAGGCATCATGGATTATTGTGATGACAAGTGTTATGGAACATTGTGATCACAAGGGTTTTGAGCATTGTGATGACAGAGGGCATGGATCATTTTGATTTCAAGGAGCATGGAGCACTGTGATGACAAGGGCATGAAGCAATGTGATCCCAAGATTCATGGAGGTTTGTGATAACAATGGAAATGGAGTATTTTGATGACAAGCGCATAGAGCATTTTAATGACATGGTCATGTAGCATTTTGCTGACAAAGGCATGGAGCATTGTGATGACATGTGTCATGGAGCACTGTGATGACAAGCGTCATGGAGCATTGTGAATACAGGGGTCATGGAGCATTGGGATGACAAGGTCATGGATCATTGTGATGACAAGGGTCATGGAGCACTGGGCTGAAAATGTTCATGGAGTGTTGTGATGACAGGGGTCATGGAGCATTGTGATGACTAGGGAATGGAGCATTGTGATGGCAAGAGTCCCGGATCATTGTGTTGTCAGGTGTCATGGAGTGTTGTGATGACAGTGGTCATGGAGCATTGTGATGATATTGGCCATGGAGCTTTGTGATGAGTAGGTCGTGGAGCATTGGGCTGAAATCTTTCATGGTTTATTGTGATGACAGGTGTCAAGGTGCATTGTGTTGACAAGGGAATGGAGCATGGTGATGACAAGATCCTGGAGCACTGTGATGAGAAGACCATGGAAACTTGTGATGACAAGTCTCAAGGAGCATTCTGATGAAAAGGGGCATGGAGCATCGTGATTACAGGTGTCTTGGTGCATTGTGATGACGAGGGCATGCAACATTGTGATGAGAAGGCCATGGAGCATTCTGATGACATGCGTCATGGAGTTTTGTGATTACAAGGACACAGAGCATTGTGATTACAGGGATTTTGGAGCATTGTGATGAAGAGGGCATGGATCATTGTGATGACAAGGGCACGGAACACTGTGATACATGGGTCATGCAGGATTGTAATGACAAGGGCATGGAGCATTGTGATGAGGAGGGCATCAAGCATTGTGATGACAAGTGTCATGGATCTTTGTGATGACAAGGGCATGGAGCCATGTGATGAGAGGGTTCATGGAGCATTGTGATGACAATGACATGGAGCATTGTGATGCCAAGCGTCATGGAGCTTTGTGATGACAAGTCATGGAGCATTTTGATGACAAGGGCATGGTGCATTGTGATGAGAAGGGCAGGGAGCATTTTGATGACCGGGTCATGCAGCAATTTGATAAAAAGTGTAATGGAACACATTGATGGAAGTGGTTAGAGAACATTGTGATGACAGGGGTCTTGGAGCTTTGGGATGAAAAGTGTCATGGAGCATTTTGATGAGAGGGGTTATAGAACATTGAGATGTCAGGGGTCAGGGAACATTGTGATGATAAGGGGATGTAGCATTGTGATGACCGTGTCATGGATCATTGTGATTACAGAGGTGAGGGAGTATTGTGATGCCTAGTGATGGAACATTGTGATATCTCTGGTGAGAGAGCGTTTTGATGAGAAGTGCATGGACCATTTTGATTACAAGGTTTATGCAGCATTGCAATGACAAGGTTGTGGACCGTTGTGATGAAATGCACGTGGCACATTGTGATGACAATGGTCATGGAGCATTGTTCTGACAAAGACATGGAGCATTGTGATGACAAGGGTCACAAAGAATTGTGATGAAATATTCATGGAGCATTGTGGTTACAAATGTCACAGAGCCTTGTGATGAGGCGGGCTTGGACCACTGTGATGACAAATGTTATGAAACACTGTGATAACTGGAGTCACGGAGCATTGTGATGACAGAGGTCATGGAGCATTGTGATGACAAGGGAATGGAGCATTGTGATGACAGTGACATGGAGCATTGGTCTGACAAGTTTCATAGATTATTGTGATGACAGTGGGCATGGTGCATTGTGATGACAAGGGCATGGAGCTTTGTGATGAGAAGGTCTTGGAGTATTGTGAAGACAGGTGTCAGGGAGCATTGTGATGCGAAATGTAATGGAGTATTGTGATGACAAATATAATGGAGCATTGTGATGATTAGGGCTTGGAGGATTATGATGACAAGGGCCATTGAAAATTTTCATGAGAAGGTCGAGAAGCATTGTGATGAGAATGTCCTGGAGCATTGTGATGACAAAACCATGGAGCCTTGTGATGACAAGTCTCATGGAGCATACTGATGAAAATTGGCATGGAGCATTGTGACTACAGGGGTCTTGGAACATTGTGATGACAAGGGCATGGAGCATTGTGAG
The DNA here is from genome assembly GCF_964341445.2 of Mesoplodon mirus. Lineage (NCBI taxonomy): Eukaryota > Metazoa > Chordata > Mammalia > Artiodactyla > Ziphiidae > Mesoplodon > Mesoplodon mirus. Next base: position 634,764 of record NW_028295651.1, on the reverse strand, counting down.
GAGAAGACCAAGGAAAAATCTGACGGCATGCGTCATTGAACTTTGTGATGACAAGGGCATGGAGCATTGTGATTACATGGGTCTTGGAGCATTGTGATTAAAAGAGCATGGATCATTGTGATGAAAAAGGCATGGAGCCTTTTCATGACAGGGTTCAAGGAGCATACAGAAAAAAAGTGTCAGGGAGCATTTTGATGAAAAGTGTATTGAGCATTGAGATGACAAAGGTCATGGAGCATTGTGATGAGAAGACCATTGATAATTGTGATGACGAGCGTCATGGGGCATTGTGATGACAAGTGTTATGGAATATTGTGATCAAAAGTGTTCGGTGCATTGTTATGACAGAGGTCATGGAGCATTTTGACTTCATTGTGATGACAACAGCATGAAGCATTATGATGATGGGCATGGTGCATTGTGATGACAGTGTTCTTAGAGCATTGTGATGAGAAGTGTCATGGCGCTTTGTGATGACAAGGCCATGGTTCATCGTGATGGCAGGGGTCATGGAGCATTGTTATGACAGGGGTAATGGAGCATTGTTATGGCAAGGGCATGGAGCATTGTGATGAGAAGGCCTTGGAGCATTCTGAAGACATGTGTCATGGAGCTTTGTGAAGACAAGGTCATGGAGCAATGTAATGACAATGACATGGAGCATTGTGATGCCAAGGGTCATGGATCTTTGTGATGACAAAGGTCATGGAGCATTTTGATGGCAAGGGCGTTGTGCATTGTGATGAGAAGGGCAGGGAGCATTCTGATGACAGGGTCATGGAGCAATGTGATGAAAAGTTTCATGGAACATTTTGATGACAGGTGTTATGGAACACTGTGATGTCAGGGGTCATCGAACATTGTGATGATAAGTGCATGTAGCTTTCTCATGACAGGAGTCATGGAACATTGTGATGACAGGTGTGAGGGAGTATTGTGACAAATAGTGATGTAGCATTGTGATATCAGTGGTGAGAGAGCATTTTGATGAGAAGTGCATGGAGCATTGTGATGACAAATTTTAAGGAGCATTGTGATGACAAGATTGGGGAGCACTGTGATGACATGTGCATGGTGCATTGTGATGACATGTGTCATGGAGCATTGTGCTGACAAGCGCATGGAGCATAGTTATGACAAGGGTCAAAGTGCATTGTGATGAAAATTTTATGGAGCATTGTGGTTAAAAAGGTCACAGAGACTGTTGATGACGAGGGCATGGACCATTGTGATGACAAAGGTCATGAAGCATTGTGATGACTGGATTCACGGAGCATTGTGATGACAGGGGTCATGGAGCATTGTGATAACAAGGGCATGTAGCACTGTGATGACAAGGGCATGGAACATTGGTCTCATAAGTTTCATGGATTATTGCAATGACAGTTGGAATGGCGCATTTTGATGACAAGGGCATGGAGCATTGTGATGACCAGGTCATGCAGTATTGTGAAGAGAGGTGTCAGGGAGCATTGTGATGACATATGTAATGGCCCATTGTGATGACAATGACATGGAGCATTGTGATGACAAGGGTCATGGAGCATTCTGAGGAGAAGCTTGTGGATTATTTTGATGACAATGGCATGGAGCATTGTTATGAAAACGGCATGGGGCATTGTGATTAAAAAGGCATGGAGCCTTTTCGTGACAGGATTCAAAGAGCATTCTGATGACAACTGTCAGGGAGCATTGTCATGACGAGTGTATTGAGAATTGTGATGACAAAGGTCATGGAGCTTTGTGATGAAAAGGACATGGATTATTGTGATGACAGGCATCATGGAGCGTTGTGAAGACAAGTGTTATGGAACAATGTGATCACAAGGTTTTGGAGCATTGTGATGACAGAGGTCATGGATCATTTTGATTTCAAGTAGCATGGAGCATTGTGATGACAAGGGCATGAAGCAATGTGATCCCAAAGTTCATGGAGGATTTTGATGACAATGGAAATGGAGTATTGTGATGACAAGCGCATAGAGCATTGTAATGACAAGGTCATGTAGCATTTTGCTGACAAAGGCATGGAGCATTGTGATGACATGTGTCATGGAGCACTGTGATGACTAGCGTCACGGAGCATTGTGAATACAGGGGTCATGGAGCATAGGGATGACACAGACATGGATCATTGTGATGACAAATGTCATGGAGCATTGGGCTGAAAATGTTCATGGAGTATTGTGAAGACAGGGGCTATGGAGCATAGTGATGACTAGGGAATGGAACATTGTGATGACAAGAGTGCCGTATCATTGTGTTGTCAGGTGTCATGGAGTGTTGTGTTGACAGTGGTCATGGAGAATTGTGATGATATTGGCCATGGAGCTTTGTGATGAGAAGACCTTGGGTAATTGTGATGTCGAGCATCATGGAGCACTGTAATGACAAGGGGCATGAAGCATTGTGATGACAGGTGTCAGGGAGCATTGTGATAACAGGGGTCATGGAGCATTGTGATGACAAGGGGATGGAGCATTGTGATGACAAGTGCATGGAGCATTGTGATGACAAGTGCATGGAGCATTGCAATGTCAATTTGATGGAGAATTGTGATGACAACAGCATGTAACATATTGACGAGAAGTGACATGTAGCACTGTGATGACATGGACGTGGAGAATTGTGATGACAAGGGACATGGAGCATTGTGATAACCAGGGCATGGTGCATTGTTATGACAGCGGTCATAGAGCATTATTATGAGAACAGCCATGGTGCATTCTGACATATGATATCACTTATGAAGGGAATGTAAACATGGCTACATATGAACTGAATTAGGGAAGAGAACAGAGTCTCAGATTTAGAAAACAATCTAACGCTTGCTTAAGGGGAAAGAGAGGTGGGGAGATGCACAAAACATAAGATTGATATTAGCACAGGTACCGTTCCATAGTCCAAAAAGAGAAGAGACAAGCCCTACTCCTTCCTCAGTGAATGGAACTCAACATCCCTATTCCCCGCCGAGAAACATATCTGACTAGTAAGAATTTTAAAACCTATGTATTTATATGTCACCGTAAGGGAAACAACTTTGTCTAGAACGACATAAACATGGCAGTGAGAATCAGCTCAAACTCAATATAAAACTGAATTTCAAAACAAAACTTAAAAACAGTAAAATTCTTACACAATACCTTCAGGGGTTCTGATGAAACTTGGGATGACCCTATCTACAATGACAGCTGGATGTGGCATAAGGCTGGTCACTTGGGACTGAGAGGATTGGTGAGATTGGGTGAAAAAATGCAGACCCTTTAAAGCAATAATGCCTGCCACCCATTCCATGGTTCCCAACTCTCCAGGTAGAAGGGAATATCACTACATTTATAACGTGTATGGGAACCTAGAGAATGGAAACCATCTGAGGTTGAAAGGTTTCTAAAACTCTACTACTTTTTTCTCTCCTTGTGATCCAGTTAGACATTCCAACTGCTTTACTATCAATCTCCCAACTTTGAAAGTCAGCCCCTATAAACTCCTGGTTCGCACAGTTGGCAAATTGTGCAGAGGATATAGGGGAAGAGAGAGAACCAATGAGAGAGTAGCTTTAGGCATTTGGACAGCCACATGTCACTATAATTTCCCGTCACAAAGAGGAATTAACCAAAGTCTCAGCCTGCCCCCCCAGAATCATTAGAAATCCAGAAACAAAACTGTTGATTTGCGGTCAGCTCACAAAAATGCGAGTTGAAAAATGGAGATCAGGGCCACAGCAATTCACTAACATGCAGAGTTATAAAGGACTACTCTCATCCAAAAATCTGTTGAGAGAAAGCAACGAGGCGGAAGGGAAAATGAGGCAGAATGGCATGAAACAGATTTCAAGAGGTAAACTGGAATCGCCTTTAAACACAGGAAAAGCATTACAACTTCGAAAATTATGGAAATGCCATAAAGTGCATATGGGTTTTCACGTGAATATATACAGGAGAAAACGCATATGCCCTTTTTGGACAAGCAAGAAAGTGGGCAATGCAAATCAGCACTACTAAGAAGTATCACTTCCTACCGGTCAAAAGGGACATCCACAAAATGTGGAAAAAACAGAAAGGCAAGACAGGCCCTGGAGAACAGGGAGCCTAATTATGCTGATGGGCGGGATGTAAATTGCCAACTGCCTCTCTGGAGGAGTGCATTGTGTTCCCTAAAACAAGTAAACAACAGAGCTACAGAGCCAAGGGCACTTCCAGTCTAGGGAATATACCTTGGGAAAACTGAAAATAAATAAGACAGATCCACACCAAATTTCAGGGATGAACTGCTTACAAAAACCTCAACATGGGTACACTGGAAATATCCCAGGAAAGACATAAATGGTTCAAGAAACTGTGGTACTTACATATGATGGAATATCCCTCAGCCATGAAATCAATGTCATAAGGCCAGTAGCAGCAAAATGAGTGGATTCATGTACGATAATTCTAAGTGAAATAAGTCACACAGAAAAAGAAACTTATCATAATATATCACTTATGAAGATCCTGTAAACATGGCTACACATGAACTGAGTTAGGAAAGAGAAGAGAGACTCACATTTAGAAAACACTCTTATGCCTGCTTAAGGGGGAAGGAGAGGTGGGGTGATGCATAAAACCAGAGTTTGATATTAGTACAGGTACCGTTCCAAAAACCAAATATGGAAGAGACAAGACCTACACCTTCCTCAGTGAAAGGGACTCAACACCCCATATTCACCACAGAGTAATATATCTTACTAGTATGAATCATAAAACCTATGTATTGATATGTCTCCATAAGGGAATCAAGTGTGTCTAGATTGGCATAAACATGGCAGCGAGAATCAGCTCAAACCCACTATAAAAAGGAATTTCAAAAACAAAACAAAAAAAAAAGGGAAATTCTTTACAATTCCTTCAGGGTCTCTGATGAAACCTGGAATGACCCTATCTAAAATGACAGCTGGATGTGGCATAAGGCTGGACACTTGGGAATGAGAGGATTGGTGAGACTGGGTGAGCAAATGCAGACCATTTAAAGCAATAATGAGTGGCACCCATTCCATGTTTCCCAACTCTCCAGGTTGAAGGGAATATTACTATAGCTATAACATGTACGGGAAACCTAGAGAATGGACACACTGTGAATAGGAAAGGTCTCTAAAACTCAACTAATAGTCCCTCTCCTGGTGCTCCTGTTTGACTTTCCAACTGCTTTACTATCAATCTCCCAACTTGGAGAGAGAGCCCCTTTTAACCTCCTGGTTCTCACAGGTTGCCAATTTGGCAGATGATGAAACGGAAGAGGGAGTACCAATGAGAGAGTAGCTGTTAGGCATTTGGACGGGCACATGTCACTCTTCTTTCCTGGGAGGAATAAGAATAAACCAAAGTCTCAGCCACCCAACGGACACCAGTATAGGTCCTGATCCAAAGTTTGGACTTGCATTCAGCTCACAAAATACGAGTTGAAAAATGGAGCTCAGGGGCACAGCAATTCACAAACTGGCAGAGAAATACAGGACAACTATCGTCCAAATATCTGTTTAATGTAGGCAACGAGGCGGACTTGAAAACGAGGCAGAATAGCAGGAGACAGATTTCAAGAGGTACGTTGGAATCGCCTTTAAAGCACAGGAAAAGGGGCACAACTTCGACAATGATGCACTAGGCCAAAAAGGGCGTATGAGTTTTCTCCTGAATATATTCAGGAGAAAACACATATACGCTTTTTGGCCAGGCAAGCAAGCAGGCAATTCAAATCTGCACTACAAAGAAGTATCACTTCCCACCGGTCAAAAGGGACATCCACAAAATGGGTAATTACCAGAAAGGCAAGACAGGTCCTGGAGAACAGGGAGCCTTGTTATGCTGATGGGCGGGATGTAAATTGTCAACTGCCTCTCTGGAGGAGTGCATTGAGTTCCCTAAAACAAGTAAACAACAGAGGTACAGAGCCAAGGGCACTTCAAGTCTAGGGAATATACCTTGGGAAAACTGAAAATCAATAAGACAGAGCCACCCCACTATTTAGGGCTGCACTGCTTACAAGAAGCTCATTTGGGTGCACCTTAAATATCCCTGAAAGATAAAAATGGTACAAAAAATTGTGGTACTTACGTCCGATGAAATATCCCTCAGCCATGAAATCAATGTCATAAGACCAGTAGCATCAAAATGAGTGGATTCAGGTACGATGATTCTAAGTAAAATAAGTCACACAGAAAAAGAAACTTATCATAAGATATCACTTATAGGTATCCTGTAAACATGGCTACACATGAACTGAATTAGGAAAGAGAACAGAGTCTCACATTTAGAAAACACTCTGATGCCTGCATAAGGGGGAAGGAGAGGTGGGGTGATGCAAAAAACAAGAGTTTAGACTACTTCCGGGTAAGATGGCGGAAGAGTAAGACGCGGAGATCACCTTCCTCCCCACGGATACACCAGAAATACAGCTACACGTGGAACAACTCCTACAGAACACCTACTGAACGCTGGCAGAAGACCCCAGACCTCCCAAAAGGCAAGAAACTCCCCACATACCTGGGTAGGGCAAAGTGGAGAGATTCCCGCACAGAGGATCGGTGCCGAGCGGCACTCACCAGCCCGAGAGGCTTGTCTGCTCGCCCGCCGGGGCACGCAGTGCTGGAAGCTGAGGCTCGGGCTTCGGTCAGAGCGCAGGGAGAGGACTGGGGCTGGTGGCGAGAACTCAGCCTGAAGGGGGCTAATGTGCCACAGCTAGCCGGGAGGGAGTCCGAGAAAACTATAGAGCTGCCGAAGAGGCAAGAGACTTTTTCTTCCCTCTTGGTTTCCTGGTGCGCGAGGAGAGGGGATTAAGAGTGCTGCTTAAAGGGGCTCCACGGACGGGCGCGAGTCGCGACTGAAAGCGCGGAGCCCAGTGACAGGCGTGGGACGCTGGGGCTGCTGCTGCCGCCGCCAAGAAGCCTGTGTGCGAGCGCAGGTCACTGCCCACACCGCCCTTCCGGGAGCCTGTGCAGCCCGCCACTGCCGGGGTCCCGGGAACCAGGGGCGGCTTCCCTGGGAGAACGCACGGCGTGCCTCGGGCTGGTGCAACGTCACGCCGACCTCTGCCGCTGCAGGCTCTCCCCGCACTCCGTGCCCCTCCCTCCCTCCTGGCCTGAGTGAGCCAGAGTCCCCGAAGAGGCTGCTCCTTTAACCCTGTCCTATCTGAGCGAAGAACAGACGCCCTCCGGCGACCTACACGCAGAGGCGGGGCCAAATCCAAAGCTGAGACCTAGGAGCTGTGAGAACAAAGAAGAGAAAGGGAAACCTCTCCCAGCAGCCTCAGAAGCAGCGGATTAAAGCTCCACAATCAACTTGATGTACCCTGCATCTGTGGAATACATGAATAGACAACACATCATCCCAAATTGAGGAGCCAGGAGTCAGTGCTGTGCCTCTGAGGTGGGAGAGCCAACTTCAGGACACTGGTCCACAAGAGACCTCCCAGCTCCACATAATATCAAACGGCGAAAATCTTCCAGAGATCTCCATCTCAACACCAGCACCCAGCTTCCCTCAACGACCAGCAGGCTACAGTGCTGGACACCCTAAGCCAAACAACTAGCAAGACAGGAACACAACGCCACCCATTAGCAGAGAGGTGGCCTAAAATCATAAAAAGGCCACAGACACCCCAAAACACACCACCAGACGTGGACCTGCCCACCAGAAAGACAAGATCCAGCCTCATCCACCAGAACACAGGCACTAGTCCCCTCCACCAGGAAGCCTACACAACCCACTAAACCAACCTTAGCCACTGGGGACAGACACCAAAAACAACAGGAACTACGAACCTGCAGCCTGCAAAAAGGAGACCCCAAACACAGTAACATAAGCAAAATGAGAAGACAGAAAAACACACAGCAGGAGAAGGAGCAAGATAAAAACCCACCAGACCTAACAAATGAAGAGGTAATAGGCACTCTACCTGAAAAAGAATTCAGAATAATGATGGTAAAGATGATCCAAGATTCTATTTCCCAGATCCAAAATCTTGGAAATAGAATAGACAAAATGCAAGAAACAGTTAACAAGGACCTAGAAGAACTAAAGATGAATCAAGCATCGATTAAAAACACAATACATGAAATAAAAAATACTCTAGATGGGATCAATAGCAGAATAACTGAGGCAGAAGAACGGATAAGTGAGGTGGAAGATAAAATAGTGGAAATAACTGCTGCAGAGCAAAATAAAGAAAAAAGAATGAAAAGAACAGAGGACAGTCTCAGAGACCTCTGGGACAACATTAAACGCACCAACATTCGAATTATAGGGGTTCCAGAAGAAGAAGAGAAAAAGAAAGGGACTGAGAAAATATTTGAAGAGATTATAGTTGAAAACTTCCCTAATATGGGAAAGGAAATAGTTAATCAAGTCCAGGAGGCACAGAGAGTCCCATACAGAATAAATCCAAGGAGAAATACGCCAAGACACATATTAATCAAACTGTCAAAAATTAAACACAAAGAAATCATATTAAAAGCAGCAAGGCAAAAACAACAAATAACACACAAGGGAATCCCCATCAGGATAACAGCTGATCTCTCAGCAGAAACTCTACAAGCCAGAAGGGAGTGGCAGGACATACTTAAAGTGATGAAGGAGAAAAACCTGCAACCAAGATTACTCTACCCAGCAAGGATCTCATTCAGATTTGATGGAGAAATTAAAACGTTTACAGACAAGCAAAAGCTGAGAGAGTTCAGCACCACCAAACCAGCTTTACAACAAATGCTAAAGGAACTTCTCTAGGCAAGAAACACAACAGAAGGAAAAGACCTACAATAATGAACCCAAAACAATTAAGAAAATGGGAATAGGAACATACATATCGATAATTACCTTAAATGTAAATGGACTAAGTGCTCCCACCAGAAGACACAGAGTGGCTGAATGGATACAAAAACAAGACCCATCTATACGCTGTCTACAAGAGACCCACTTCAGACCTAGAGACACATACAGACTGAAAGTAAGGGGATGGAAAAAGATATTCCATGCAAATGGAAACCAAAAGAAAGCTGGAGTAGCAATTCTCATATCAGACAAAATAGACTTTAAAATAAGGACTACTAGAAGAGACAAAGAAGGACACTACATAATGATCAAGGGATCGATCCAAGAAGAAGATATAACAATTGTAAATATTTATGCACCCTACATAGGAGCACCTCAATACATAAGGCAAATACTAACAGCCATAAAAGGAGAAATCGACAGTAACACACTCATAGTAGGGGACTTTAACACCCCACTTTCACCAATGGACAGATCATCCAAAATGAAAATAAATAAGGAAACACAAGCTTTAAATGATACATTAAACAAGATGGAGTTAATTGATATTTATAGGACATTCCATCCAAAAACAACAGAATACACATTTTTCTCAAGTGCTCATGGAACATTCTCGAGGATAGATCATATCTTGGGTCACAAATCAAGCCTTGGTAAATTTAAGAAAATTGAAATTGTATCCAGTATCTTTTCCGACCACAATGCTATGAGACTAGATATCAATTACAGGAAAAGAGCTGTAAAAAATACAAACACATGGAGGCTAAACAATACACTACTTAATAACGAAGTGATCACTGAAGAAATCAAAGAGGAAATTAAAAAATACCTAGAAACAAATGACAATGGAGACACGACGACCCAAAACCTATGGGATGCAGCAAAAGCAGTGCTAAGAGGGAAGTTTATAGCAATACAATCCCACCTTAAGAAACAGGAAACATCTCGAATAAACAACCTAACCTTGCACCTAAAGCAATTAGAGAAAGAAGAACAAAAACATCCCAAAGTTAGCAGAAGGAAAGAAATCATAAAAATCAGATCAGAAATAAATGAAAAAGAAATGAAGGAAACGATAGCAAAGATCAATAAAACTAAAAGCTGGTTCTTTGAGAAGATAAACAAAATTGATAAACCATTAGCCAGACTCATCAAGAAAAAAAGGGAGAAGACTCAAATCAATAGAATTAGAAATGAAAAAGGAGAAGTAACAACTGACACTACAGAAATAAAAAAGATCATGAGAGATTACTATAAGCAACTCTATGCCAATAAAATGGACAACCTGGAAGAAATGGACAAATTCTTAGAAATGCACAACCTGCCAAGACTGAATCAGGAAGAAATAGAAAATATGAACAGACCAATCACAAGCACTGAAATTGAAACTGTGATAAAAAATCTTCCAACAAACAAAAGCCCAGGACCAGATGGCTTCACAGGCGAATTCTATCAAGCATTTAGAGAAGAGCTAACACCTGTCCTTCTGAAACTCTTCCAAAATATAGCAGAGGGAGGAACACTCCCAAACTCATTCTACGAGGCCACCATCACCTTGATACCAAAACCAGGCAAGGATGTCACAAATAAAGAAAACTACAGGCCAATATCACTGATGAACATAGATGCAAAAATCCTCAACAAAATCCTAGCAAACAGAATCCAACAGCACATTAAAAGGATCATACACCATGATCAAGTGGGGTTTATTCCAGGAATGCAAGGATTCTTCAATATACGCAAATCAATCAACGTGATACACCATATTAACAAACTGAAGGAGAAAAACCATATGATCATCTCAATAGATGCAGAGAAAGCTTTCGACAAAATTCAACACCCATTTATGATAAAAACCCTGCAGAAAGTAGGCATAGAGGGAACTTTCCTCAACGTAATAAAGGCCATATATGACAAACCCACAGCCAGCATCGTCCTCAATGGTGAAAAACTGAAACCATTTCCACTAAGATCAGGAACTAGACAAGGTTGCCCACTTTCACCACTCTTATTCAACCTAGTTTTGGAAGTTTTAGCCACAGCAATCAGAGAAGAAAAGGAAATAAAAGGAATCCAAATTGGAAAAGAAGAAGTAAAGCTGTCACTGTTTGCAGATGACATGATACTATACATAGAGAATCCTAAAGATGCTACCAGAAAACTACTAGAGTTAATCAATGAATTTGGTAAAGTTGCAGGATACAAAATTAATGCAGAGAAATCTCTGGCATTCCTATATACTGATGATGAAAAATCTGAAAGTGAAATCAAGGAAACACTCCCATTTACCATTGCAACAAAAAGAATAAAATATCTAGGAATAAACCTACCTAAGGAGACAAAAGACCTGTATGCAGAAAATTATAAGACACTGATGAAAGAAATTAAAGATGATACAAATAGATGGAGAGATGTACCATGTTCTTGGATTGGAAGAATCAACATTGTGAAAATGACTCTACTACCCAAAGCAATCTACAGGTTCAATGCAATCCCTATCAAACTACCACTGGCATTTTTCACAGAACTAGAACAAAAAATTTCACAATTTGTATGGAAACACAAAAGACCCCGAATAGCCAAAGCAATCTTGAGAACGAAAAATGGAGCTGGAGGAATCAGGCTCCCTGACTTCAGACTATACTACAAAGCTACAGTAATCAAGACAGTATGGTACTGGCACAAAAACAGAAAGATAGATCAATGGAACAGGATAGAAAGCCCAGAGTTAAACCCACGGACATATGGTCACCTTATCTTTGATAAAGGAGGCAGGAATGTACAGTGGAGAAAGGACAGCCTCTTCAATAAGTGGTGCTGGGAAAACTGGATAGGGACATGTAAAACTATGAGATTAGATCATTCCCTAACACCATACACAAAAATAAGCTCAAAATGGATTAAAGACCTAAATGTAAGGCCAGACACTATCAAACTCTTAGAGGAACACATAGGCAGAACACTCTATGACATAAATCACAGCAAGATCCTTTTTGACCCACCTCCTAGAGAAATGGAAATAAAGACAAAAATAAACACATGGGACCTAATGAAACTTAAAAGCTTTTGCACAGCAAAGGAAACCATAAACAAGACCAAAAGACAACCCTCAGAATGGGAGAAAATATTTGCAAATGAAGCAACTGACAAAGGATTAATCTCCAAAATTTATAAGCAGCTCATGCAGCTCAATAGCAAAAAAAGAAACAACACAATCCAAAAATGGGCAGAAGACCTAAATAGACATTTCTCCACAGAAGATATACAGACTGCCAACAAACACATGAAAGGATGCTCAACATCTTTACTCATTAGAGAAATGCAAATCAAAACTACAATGAGATATCATCTCACACCAGTCAGAATGGCCATCATCAAAAAATCTAGAAACAATAAATGCTGGAGAGGGTGTGGAAAAAAGGGAACACTCTTGCACTGCTGGTGGGAATGTGAATTGGTACAGCCGCTATGGAGAACGGTATGGAGGTTCCTTAAAAAACTACAAATAGAACTACCATATGACCCAGCAATCCCACTACTGGGCATATACCCTGAGAAAACCATAATTCAAAAAGAGACATGTACCAAAATGTTCATAGCAGCCCTATTTACAATAGCCCAGAGATGGAAACAACCTAAGTGTCCATCATCGGATGAATGGATAAAGAAGATGTGGCACATATATACAATGGAATATTACTCAGCCATAAAAAGAAATGAAATTGAGCTATTTGTAATGAGGTGGATAGACCTAGAGTCTGTCATACAGAGTGAAGTAAGTCAGAAAGAGAAAGACAAATACTGTATGCTAACACATATATATGGAATTTAAGAAAAAAAATGTCATGAAGAACATAGGGGTAAGACAGGAATAAAGACACAGACCTACTAGAGAATGGACTTGAGGATATGGGGAGGGGGAAGGGTAAGCTGTGACAAAGTGAAAGAGCGGCATGGACATATATACACTACCAAACGTGAGGTAAATAGCTAGTGGGAAGCAGCCGCATAGCACAGGGAGATCAGCTTGGTACTTTGTGACCGCCTGGAGGGGTGGGATAGGGAGGGTGGGAGGGAGACGCAAAAGGGAGGGGATATGGAAACATATGTATATGTATAACTGATTAAATTTGTTATAAAGCAAAAAATAAAAAAATAAAAAAATAAAATAAAAAAAAAACAAGAGTTTAATAATAGAACAAGTACCATTCCAAAAACCTAATACGTAATAGCAAGACCTACAACTTCCTCAGTGAACAGGACGCAACAACCCATATTCCGTGCAGAGGAATATATCTGACTAATAAGAATCTTAAAACCTATGTACTGATATGTCTCCGTAAGGGAATCAAGTGTGTCTAGACTGGCATAAACATGGCAGCGAGAATCAGCTCAAACCCAATATAAAAAAAATTTCAAAAACAAAACAGAAAAACAGGGAAATTCTTTACAATTCCATCAGGGTCTCTGATGAAACCTGGAATGACCATGTCTACAATGACAGCTGGATGTGGCACAAGGCTGGACACTTGGGACTGGGAGGATTGGTGAGACTGGGTGAGCAAAGGCAGACCCTTTAAAGCAATAATGCATGGCACCCATTCCATGGGTCCCAACTCTCCAGGTTGAAGGGAATATTACTACAGCTCTAACATGTACGGGAAACCTAGAGAATGGACACACTGTGAATACGAAAGGTTTCTAAATCTCAACGAATTGTCCCCCTCCTTGTGCGCCAGTTTGACTTTCCAACAGCTTTACTATCAATCTCCCAACTTGGAGAGACAGCACCTTTAACCTCCTGGTTCTCACAGGTTGCCAATTTGGCAGAGGATGAAAGGGAAGAGGGAGAACCAATGAGAGAGTAGATGTTAGGCATTTGGACGGGCACATGTCACTCTAATTGCCTGGCAGGAAGAAGAATTAACCAAAGACTCTTCCCCCTGCCGGGAACCAGTATAGGTCCTGAACCGAAATTTTGGACTTGCGGTCCGCTCACAAAAAACGATTTGATAAATGGAGCTCAGGTGCACAGCAATTCACAAACTGGCAGAGTAATAAAGGACAGCTATCTTCCAAAAATCTTTTGAAGGAAGGCAAAGAGGCGGAATTGAAAGCGAGGCAGAATAGCAGGAAACAGATTTCAAGCGGTACGTTGGAATCACCTGTAAAGCACAGGAAGAGGGGCACAACTTCGACAATGATGCAATTGGCCAAAAAGTGTGTATGTGTTTTCTCCTGAATATATTCAGGGGAAAACGCATACGCCCTTTTTCGCCAAGCAAGCAAGCGGGCTATGCAAATCTGCAGTACAAAGAAGTATCACTTCCCACCAGTCAAAAGGGACATCGGCAAAATGTGCATAAACCAGAAAGGCAAAAGAGGACCTGGAGAACCGGGAGCCTTTTTATGCTGATGGGCGGAATGTAAGTTGCCAACTGCCACTCTGGAGGAGTGCATTGTGTTCCCTAAAACAAGTAAACAACTGAGCTACATAGCCAAGGGCACTTCAAGTCTAGGGAATATACCTTGGGAAAACTGAAAATGAATAAGACAGAGCAACCCCAAAATTTAGGGATGCACTGCTTACAAGAACCTCAACTTGGGTCCATATTAATTATCACAAGAAAGTTAAAAATGGTTCAAAAAATTGTGGTACATACGTACGATGGAATATCCCTCAGCCATGAAATCAATGTCATAAGACCCGTAGCAGCAAAATGAATGGATTCAGGTACGATGATTCTAAGTGAAATAAGTCACACAGAAAAAGAAGCTTATCATAGGATATGACTTATGAAGATCCTGTAAACATGGCTACACATGAACTGAGTTAGGAAAGAGAACAGAGTCTCACATTTAGAATACACTCTTATGCCTGCTTAAGGGGGAAGGAGAGGTGGGGTGATGCATAAAACCAGAGTTTGATATAACACAGGTACTATTCCAAAAACCAACTATGGAATAGTTAAGCCTACACCTTCCTCGGGGAAAGGGACTCAAAACACCATATTTTCCACAAAGGAATAGATCTGACTAGTAAGAATCTTAAAACCTATGTATTGATATGTCTCCATAAGGGAATCAAGTGTGTCTAGATTGGCATAAACATGGCAGTGGGAATCAGCTCAAACCCACTATTAAAAGGAATTTCAAAAACAAAACAAAAAAACAGGGAAATTCTTTACAATTCCTTCAGGGTCTCTGATGAAACATGGACTGAATCTATCTACAACTACATCTTGATTGGGCATAAGGCTGGACACTTGGGACTGAGAGGCTTGGTGAGACTGTGTGAGCAAACACAGACCATTTAAAGCAATAATGCGTGGCCTCCATTCCATGGTTCCAAACTCTCCAGGTTGAAGGGAATATTAATACAGCTATAACATGTACTGGAAACCTAGAGAATGGACACACTGTGAATACGAAAACTTTCTAAAACTCAAGGAATAGTCCCTCTACTGGTGTTCCAATTTGACTTTCCAACCGCTTGACTATCAATCTCCCAACTTAGAGAGACAGCCCCTTTAACCTCCTGGATAACACAGGTTGCCAATTTGACAGAGGATGAAAGGGACCAGGGAGAACCAATGAGAGAGTAGCTGTTAGGCATTTGGACGGGCACATGTGACTCTTATTGCCCGGCAGGAAGAAGAATTAACCAAAGCCTCATCCCGCTGCCAGAAACCAGTATAGGTCCTGAACCGAAAATTTGGACTTGCGGTCAGCTCACAAAAAACGATTTGATAAATGGAGCTCAGAGGCACAGCAGTTCACAAACTGGCAGAGTAATAAAGGACAGCTATCGTCCAAAAATTGTTTGAAGGAAGGCAACGAGGTGGACTTGAAAGCGAGGCAGAATCGCAGTAAACAGATTTCAAGAGGAACGTTGGAATCACCTTTCAAGCACAGGAAGAGGGGCACAACTTCGACAATGATGCACTTGTCCAAAAATGGTGTATTCGTTTTCTCCTGAATATATTCAGGAGAAAATGCATACGCCCTTTTTGGCGAAGCAAGCAAGCGGGCAAGGCAAATCTGCAGTACAAGGAAATATCCCTTCCCACCGGTCAAAAGGGACATAGGCAAAATGTGTAAAAACCAGAAAGGCAAGAGAGGACCTGGAGAACATGGAGGCTTGTTATGCTGTTGGGCGGGATGTAAGTTGGCAACTGCCTCTCTGGAGGAGTGTATTGTGTTCCCTAAAACATGTAAACAACAGAGCTACATAGCCAAGGGCACTTCCAGTCTAGGGAATATACCTTGGGAAAACTGAAAATCAATCAGACAGACCCACCCCAAAATTTAGGGATGCACTGCTTACAAGAACCTCAACTTGGGTACACCATAAATATCCCAGGAAAGTTAAAAATTGTTCAAAAAATAGTGGTACTTACGTACGATGGAATATCCCTCAGCCATGAAATCAATGTCATAATGCCAGTAGCAGCAAAATGAGTGGATTCAGGTACGATGATTCTAAGTGAAATAAGTCACACAGAAAAAGAAACTTATCATAAGATATCACTTATGAAGGTCCTGTAAACATGGCTACACATGAACGGAGTAAGGAAAGATTACAGAGTAACTAATCTTATCATAAGGTATCACTCAAAGCGGGAATGTACACATGACTACACATGAACTGAATGACAAACACAACAGAGTCACACATTTAGGAAACATCTTTTGCTTGCTTAAGAGGAAAGCCGAGGCGGGGTGATGCATAAAACCACAGTTTTAAATTAGCACAGATACCGTTATATAAACCATGTATGTAATAGACAACACCTACTCCCGGCACAATGAACTGGACTCAACTCCCCCTATTCATTGCAGAGGAATATGTCTGACTCTAAGTATTTTAAAACATATGTATTCTCATGTCTCCATAAAGGAATCATATGTGTGTATAACGGCATGAACACAGCACTGAAATTCAGTTAAACCCACTTATAAAAATAAATTTCAAAAGCAAAATGCAAAAACAGAGAGAAAGTCTTAAAAATTACGTTCAGGGCCTGTGATGCAAGCTAGATTGACCACCTTTACACACACAGCTGGATGAGACATAAGACTGGACACTTGGGGCTGACAAGATTGCTGAGGTTGTGTGAACAAAAGAACACCACTTAGAGCAATACTGTGTGCTACCCATTCTAGTGGTCCCAACTCTCCAGGTTTAAGGGAATCTTCCTACAGTTAAACATGCATGGGAAACCCAGTGGATGGTACACTGTGTAATTGGGAAAGTTTTCTAAAAGGTACCTCATTTTTCCTTTTGTCGTGCTCGGCTTCGCCATTCCATCTGCATTACTCAAAATCTCCCCACTTGGAGTGTCAGCGCCTTTACCCTCCCATTATGCACAGTTTGCAAATTGTGCAGAGGATGAACAGGAAGAGGGGAAATAAATGAGAGATTAGCTGTAGGTGTTTGGATGGGCACATGTCACTCTAGTTTCCCATCAGGAAGAAGAATTAACCAAAGGCTCAGCCTGAAGCCCTGGAACCAGAGTAGGGCCTAAAGCCATCCTGCGGTATTGCAGCCAGCTCACAAAGAGGCGAGTTGAAAAATGGAAATCAGGGGCACAGCAATTCACAAACTTGCAGAGTTATAAAGGACAACTATCATCCAGAAATATATTGAGGAAAGGCAGTGAAGAGGATTTGAATGCAAGGCAGAATTGAAGGTAACAGATTTCAAGAGGTAGACTGGAGTCGTCTTTAAAGCACATGAAAAACGACAGAATTTCGACAATGTTGCCCTGGGCTGAAAAGGGACTATGTGTATTTTCCTGAATATATTCAGGAAAAAATGCATATGCCCTTTTTGGCCAAGCAAGCCATCAGGCATTGCAAATCCACACTACATAGAAGTGTCCCTTACCTCCAGTCAAAAGGACCATCCACAAATAGTGTAAAAGCCACCAATGCAGGACAGGCCATGGAGAAAAGGGAGTCTGGTTACGCCGATGGACAGGATGTAAATTGCCAACAGCCTCTCTGGAGAACTGTATGTTGTTTTCTAAAACAGAGCTACAGAGCATAGCACACTTCCACTCATGGGCGTGTATTTTGGGAAAACTAAAAATCCACAACACACAGCCAGCCCAAACTTTAGGGCTGCTCTGTTTACAAGAACCTCGACTTCAGTACACTTTAAATATCCCAGGAAAGAAAAAAAAATAGATATAGATGTGGTGGTACTTATATACAATGGAATGTCACTCAGACATAAAATCAATGTCATAAGGCCAATAGCAGCTTAATCAGTGGCTTTAGATACGATGATGCTAAGTGAAATGAGCCACAAAGAAAAAGAAACTTATTGTAATATATCACTTATAGAGGAAATGTAAACATGGCTACACATGAACTGAATTTCAAAAGAGAACAGAGTTACACATTTAGCAAACACACTTATGCCTCCTTAAGGGGAAAGGTGACGTGGGGTGATGTGTAAAAGCAGAGTTTGAAATTAGCACAGATCCCATTCCATATACCAAATATGTAATAGACAAGACCTACTCCTTTCTCAATGAACTGGACACAAAACACCCTATTCACTGAAGAGGAATATATCTGACTGTTAATAACCTTGAAACCTATGTATTTATATGTCTCCATAATGGAATCAAGTGTATGTAGATTGGCATAAACACAGATCAATGGAACAGGACAGAAAGCCCAGAGATAAACCTACATACCCATGGCTATCTCATCTATGACAAAGGAGCTAAGGATATACAATGGAGAAAAGACAGTCTCTTCAGTAATTGGTGCTGGAAAAACTGGACCCCTACACATAAAAGAATGAAATTAGAACACTCCATAACACCATACACAAAAATAGACTCTAAATTGATTAGAGATTTAAATATAAGACCAGACACTATAAAACACTTAGAGGAAACCATAGGCAGAACACTCTATGACATAAATCACAGCAAGATCCTTTTTGACCCACCTCCTAGAGAAATGGAAAAAAAAAACAGAAATCAAAAAATGGGACCTAATGAAACTTAAAAGCTTTTACACAGTACATGAAAACATAAACAAGATGCAAAAACAACCCTCAGAATGGGAGAAAATATTTTCAAATGAAGCAATTGACAAAGGATTAATCTCCAAACTTTACAAGCACCTCATGTAGCTCAATATCACAAAAACAAACAACCCAATCCAAAAACGGGCAGAAGACCTAAATAGACATTTCTCCAAAGAAGATATACAGATTACCAAGAAACACATGAAAGGATGCTGAACATCACTAATCATTAGAGAAATGCAAATCAAAACTACCGTGAGGTATCACCTCACAGCAGTCAGAGTGGCACTCATCAAAAAAATCTACAAAACAATAAATGCTGGAGAGGCCTTTATTGGAGAAAAGGGAACACACTTGCACTGTGGTTGGGAATGTGAATTGATATGGGCACTAGGGAGAACAGTACAGAGGTTCCTTTAAATAACTAACAATAGAAGTACCATACGACACAACAATCCAAGTACTGGGCATTTGCCTTGCAAAAACCATAATTCAAAAAGAGTTATGTACAAAAATGTTCACTGCAGCTCTATTCGCATTAGCCAGGACATGGAAGCAACCTAAGTGTCCATCAACAGACGAATGGATAAAGAAGATCTGGCACATATATACAATCAAATATTACTCAACCATAAAAAGATGCAAACCTGAGTTATTTGTACTGAGGTGGATGGACTTAGAATCTGTCCTACACAGTGAAGTAAGACTGAAAGGGAAAAACAAATACTGTATGTTAACAGAGATATATGGAATCTAATGAAGAAAAAAAAAAGATTTTGAAGAACCTAGTGGCAGGACAGGATTAAGGACACAGACATAGAGAAAGGACTTGAGGACACCGGAAGGGGGATGGGTAAGCTGGGACTAAGTGAGAGAGTGGCATGGACATAAATACATTACCAAATGTAACACTGATAGTTACTGGGAAGCAGCCACATAGAACAGGGAGATCAGCTCGGTGCTTTGTGACCATATAAAGGGGTTGGATATGGAGTGTGGGAGGGAGATGCAAGAGGGAGGGGATCTTGTGATATTTGTATATGTATAGCTGATTCACTTTGTTATACAGCAGAAAAGAACACTCCAGTGTAAAGCAATTATACTCCAATAAACGTGTAAAAGAAAAAAAAAAAGAAAGAAAGCCCAAGGATAAACCCACACACCTATGGTCAACTAATCTATAACAAAGGAGGCAAGACTATACAATGGAGATAAGACAGTCTCTTCAATCATTGGTGCTGGGAAATATGGAGAGTTGCATGTAAAAGAATGAAATTAGAACACTCCCCAACACCATACATAAAAATATATTCAAAATGGATTAGAGACCTTAATGTAAGACCGGACAGTATAAAACTCTGAGAGGAAAACTTACGAAGGATACTCTGACGTAAATCACAGCAAGATCTTTTGATCCACCTCCTATAGTAATGAAATAAAAAAGAAAACTAAACAGATGGGACCTAATGAAACGTAAAAGCTTTTGCAAAACAAAGGAAACTACAAACAAGACGAAAAGACAACCCTCAGAATGGCAGAAACTATTTGCAAACAAATCAATGGACAAACGATTAATCTCCAATATATATAAACAGCTCATGCAGCTCAATATTAATAAAACAAACAACCCAATACAAAAATGGAAGATCTAAATAGACATTTCTTCCAAGAAGACATAGAGATGGCCAGTACGCACATGAAAATCTGCTGAACATCACTAATTATTAGAGAAATGGAAATTGAAACTACAATGAGGTATCACGTCACACCTGTTAGAATGGGCATCATCAGAAAATCTACAAACAACAAATGCTGGAGAGGGTGTGGAGAAAAGGAACCTTCTTCCACTATTGGTGGGAATGTAAATCGATAGAGTCTCTATGGAGAACAGTATGGAGGTTCCTTAGAAAACTAAAAATAGAATTATCATATAATCCAGCAATCCCACTACTGGGCATATACCCAGAGAAAACCATAAATCAAAAAGACACATTCACCACAATGTTCACTGCAGCACTATTTACAATAGACAGGTAATGAAAGCAACCTAAGTGCCCACAGACAGACGAATGGATAAAGATGTGGTACATATATACAACGGAATATTACTCAGCCATACATAGGAATGAAATAGGGTCATTTGTAGAGACCTTGATGGATCTAGAGACTGTCATACAGAGTGAAGTAAGTCAGAAAGAGAAAAACAAATATTGTATATTAATGCACATATGTGGAACCTAGAAAAATGGTACAGATGAACCAGTGTGCAGGGCAGAGATAGAGACACAGATGTAAAGAACAAACATATGGACACCAAGGAGGGAACGCCATGTGAGGGTGGTGGTGGGATGAATTGGGAGACTGGGATTCACATGTGCACACTTATATGTATGAAATAGATATCCAATAAGAACTTGCTGTATAAAAGAAATAAATTTTAAAAAAAACTAAATAAATAACATTTAATAAAATAAAACAGAAAAATAGTTTTTCCCTTCACATAGACGTCTTTATATTAATGCATTATTTCCATGTGTATATCTCCAAATTAAAAAAAAGAGGAATAAATAAAATCTAACTTGAACCAAAAAGAAAAAAAGAAAAAAAAAACAAACAAACAAACAGAACTCACCAGTTATAGAGAGGATAATCGTATCAGGGCACTTGCTCCAGTGGTAAAAAATTCTTAAGTTGGTCAGAGGTGGGAAATCGTCTCCCATGCAGTCAGCAGTGCTCCCCCCCACAAGGAGCATCCTCATTGCAAAGCTGGGGGAATGTGTCGAGGCATCTGTGAGTAAATGTGAGCTGAGCCCCAGTCCTGCTGCAGCTGAACTCTTCCCACCCTTTCCAGGTAAAACACCTGAATATGTACAAGCACTTGCAAGCCTAGAGGAAGGGCTGTGGAGCCACACTAGCGAGAGCACGCAGGCCGACTTGGTGCCTGCAGGCCAGCCAGGATGGTCCTGGCCCCAGATGCTCTTCTGGAATCTTTCCATTTCCCTGCCTGAGATACCCCTCCTGCCACGGCCCCCACAGATTTTTTACTTCCCCACCTCTGCCTGGGGAGAAATTCCAGTAGGAAGTATGGGTGACACATCCTCTTCTTTAGCAGGTGGCTGCTTGGCAACTCCTGCAGAAAGTCCAGCAGAGCCCAAATCACACTGGGCCACCCACAAAGCCACGGCGCCTCACTCCCTCCCACCACCCCAGCCCCGAAACTGCTGACGGGACAGAGAATATGGCGTCAGGCACAGCTACAGGGGCTCTTGCTGACTGGAGAGGTGTTTATATTGACCTCAACCCAGGCACACCTGTGGGGGGGGCTGGCAGGCAGTGTCAGGCTGCCCAAATCAGCCAATCCTGACCCCTCAGGGGCTCACAGTTGCAGAAAATGAACCTTGCTAAACGGGTCAGTCCCAAGGAACAGGTGTGGGCTCTTGAGAGTCAGGCTAGACAAGGGGCTGCAGCTGCGGCTTGTTTTCTTATTATTTTATCTGGTCCATGAGTGGAAAACAACTTCAAGAAGACCCTATCCTAATGAGAGGAACCCAGGAGTCAGGGAGAGGAGTGATGGTGGGTGGAGACAGAGGCCTGGTGCCCTGGCTGCAGTGGAAGTGTCTGGAAGACCAGGCAGAGAGAGGCTGCACAGAGTGATAGCCAGGGTCACAGACCTGTCAGAGCTGCTGTTTGTTAGTTCAAGTCCTGCTCGGAGGTGTTCTGTGTCAGCTGTGAGCGACAGGTGAGCTGGGGGTTCTCTGCAAGGTGGGCTATGTGCACAGTTCCTGTGTGTCCAGCCCTGCTGGGGTACCTGCCCATGGGAGTTACGTATCCTGGGAAGGGCCTGACTATGAGAGCCCCATGGGCTGCTGGGTAGCTGCACAGGTGAGCTCCGTACCCAGGGAGGGACTTGAACACGAGAGCCCCGTGGGCTGTGGGGTGCGGGATGCAGCCCAGGTGAGCTCCATATCCTGGGATTGGCCTGACCACGAGAGCCCCATGGGCTGCTGGAGACCTGGTAAAGGATGTCAGGACAGTCAGTGAAGCCACCGAGGATATACATCCAGTAGCTCCTATTTCCTACACCCTGCTGCTCATTCTACCATCCACCAGGCCATGGCATTCTGTATTAGACTTCAATGATGCCTTCTTCTGTATTCCATTCATCTCAGAGTCACAAGAATTTTTGGCTTGTGAGTGGCAGGACACAACATGCAACACAAGCAATAATGCTGGGCCGTCCAGCCCCAATGGTTCAAAAATCCCCACACCATCATTGGGGAAATGTCCTCTAAAGACCTAAAAGTTCTACCTCTGTAAAAGGGAACCCTCCTTCAATATGCAGATGACATTCTGATCACCAGGCCTACTAAAGACGCCTCTGAACTACCTAGCCAAGAAACGATAGAAGGTGTCCAAGGAAAAGGCTCAAATATCTCAGGCTCAGGTGACATGCCTGGGCTTCATTCTCACAGATATTCGGAGAAACGCATCCCAGGATAGGGAAGAAGCCATTTGCAGCCTTACCTCTTCTAAAACTAGAAGACAGCTTAGGGGTTCCTGGGGAGGCCAAGGTTTTCTGCATGTGGATCCCTAACTACAGTCTAATAGCTGGGCCTCTACATGAAACACTGACATGAAAATATGATGATCCTTTTGAATAGAATCCAGAAGCAGCCTTTCAAGAATGGAAAGAGCAGTCAATTCAGATCCTTGCCCAGGAACTCACTAATTTAGCTAAACCCTTTGACCTTTACATACCCGGTCAAAGGTTAATCGCCCTTGGAGACTTAGTGCAAAAACAGGGACCACTTGAAATGGAGCAACACAAGAATGCCCTTCAGGTATGATAAACTATGGTCACCAAGGGCTTTGCCCACCGACTCATCAGGCCAGGATACTGGGGTATCTAAAAAGCTAGAAATCAGCAGCCCGCAAGGCCAGCTCCCTCCTAAGGGAAAAGGACCCCACGTGGTGATCCTAACCACCCATCATGCCCTGAAGTTGCAGGGGTCGCTCTGTGGACACACTGACCTCGAGTGAGGAGGCCTTCCAACTCCAACCTCCAGAGATACAAATGGGGGCATCGGGCCCCAAAGATGACTTGTGTGACCATCACTTGACCTGGAGTTTCTCTCAGAAAACAACAAGACTGTGCCCCGAAAGAGCAGACTACTGCTTGCAGGACTTACTGCACCCAGAAGGGAGCTAATAAGCTTGGCGGGGGAAACGTATATCACGCTTTCACCATAGAAAACCCTACAGACACCGCGGTGATGGTGGCCAATATGACCGGCTGGACTGCTGGCTACTTCTAAAGGCCGTTGACTCAGTGGACGTCATGGTCCTGGATCACCACTGACCCTGGACTGTCTGGGAGTTGCACGGCCAGGGCTCTGACACATGGTGCTGTTTGTACATTAATTCAGGGACCTAATTAAAGAAAGCACAGACTACTGGTCAGAGCATCTAGGCTGGCAAAAACCGTCAGCCTAAGGTCAACGAACAAATGTGGGGTGGGGTGAAACCTGCCACCACAGCATCTTTGTGCATCTCTTTCCTGGACCCTTAAAGGTCATTAGAATCTATAACACTTCCAATGCTGGTGCTCAGGCGGACGAGAAGTGAGGCAGGAGTCTTTGGAACAATCAACCTCACCTGGAGGCTGGTGGGGAGACGTTTTGCCCCTCACCCCAGGTATCAGGTCTGCCACCACAGCATGAAGCAGTTACAAAAGAGGGGTCTGCACCCTCAACACCCCAAGAATGAGGAACGGAACAAAAAGCAGAGGAGGTGTTCGTCTCTGGCAACGTTCATTAAAAATTCCTGGGAGATAAAAAGAGAATCTCGGCAATAAAATAAAGTCTAACCTGTTTTTCCTTTGTGCTTTGTCAAATTTCATGTGCTCCTAGGGTTCCGCATGCAGAGGTCCCACACCCGGCACTTCAAACCTGATTTCCTAGTGCAGAATGCCTGGGTCGACACCTCAGCTAGCGGAGTCCCATGCACACTCCACGGCATAGAGCCTGAGCTGCAGCCAACCCAGCCCTCGAGAGCTCCATCCCCTAACTCCCACTGACGCTGCCGGGATCCCTACACAGTAGCCCAGCCCACAGTCCGTGGGGGAGTGCACGCTCTCACCTCTCCATTCTGTTGTCAAAATAATGTTTCCTTTGCTTCTGAACCAAACTCAGTCTTGATCTGTTGGCTCCAATGACACTGGGCTTGGGGACTCCTGTTGGGGTACACTCTGGAGGATCAGTAACAGAAATTGAGAACATTGTAACTTCAATGAACAGATGTGTGAGCCACACTGTAGTTAACATAGAGCAGTGTATAATGCTCGGGTAAAATAAGATTTTTCTAAGACTTACATTTGATAATTCCATCACTTTACTATAAGCAAGTTCAGTGAAGACGTCTGTCTTATTTGTCAGGTCAACATTAGAGAAATGAAGTGATTTATTTCCATGGTTGTACATCGAATACTCTTGGCTGAAACTTCAATCTTGTTTTGAATGCTTTTCCATTGAAAAGGATACCTCTCTTTCAGCTCCCCCATTCCTGAGAAGTATAAAATCTTATAATTTATTATTACCAAAGGGGAAATGTAGGAAAAGGGATAAATTAACAGTTTGGGATTAACACATACACACTGCTATGTATAAAATAGATCATCAACAAGGAACTACTGTATAGCACAGGGAACTACACTGAATATTTTGCAATAACCTATAAGGGGAAATAATCTGAAAACGAATCGATATTTTTATTGACTTCATCTATCAATGACAGATAAAATGTAACCTAAGCAAGGCCGATGGTGAGCGATTCTGAACCTGAAGATTTCAATCATCTAAAATTTGGGCTCTGCCTATTTCCCAAGGCCCTTAATGGACATACATGTAGCTGTAGCTTAAAAATTCCCCAGTTTGGGGTTCGGGGAGGCACTGATTTGGAAAAATCCCTGGTGTTCTCCTTCCATGCACGGGACCCTTCCTACAGCTAAAACATGCCTGTCACACCTAGAGGAGGTACACCGTTTGATCGGAAAGATTTTGGAAAAGGCACCTCATCTCCTCATCGCCTGGTGCACGGGTTCACCCCTCCAGCATCTTTCCTGACAATCTCCTTACTTGGGGATATCAGCACCGTCAACATCCTGTTGCACACAGTTTGGAATTTGTCCAGAGGATGAAGCGGAAGGATGAGAAAAATTTAGAGACATGTCTTAGTTGTTCAGACACGCAAATGCCACTCTAATTTCCTATCTGGAAGAAAAATTCATCAAAGGCTAGAATTGCCCATGGAAACAGAATAGGGCTAGAGGAAATCCCGCTGTTTTGTGTCCAGTTTCCCAAAACACAAGTTGAAAAATGGAACTCGGGGGCAATAAAATTCATGAAACTGCAGAGTTGAAAATATCTATTGTCGAAAAATGTCTTGAGGTAAGTCACAGAAAAGGACTTGTAAGCAAGGGAGAGTGGCAGGAAACAGATTTGAAGAGGTAGAAAGGACTCCCCATTAAAGCACAAGAAAAGGGGCTGAATATCGCCAATGATGCACTTGGCCCAAAAGGGCGTATGCATTTTTTTGTGAATATATTCAAGTAAAGGCCATACACACCTTTTATCCAACCAAACAGGTGGGCACTGGAAATCAATACTACAAAATGTATCACTTCACATCAGTCAGAAGGGCCATCCACATAAAGTGTAAACACCAGAAATGCAGGACAGGGTGAGGCGAAAAGGGAGCCCTGTGAGGCTGATAGTGGAAATGTAATGTGCCAATGGCCACTCTGGAGAAGTGTATTGTGTTTGCTAAAACATCTGAAAACTGAGCTACAGAGCATAGGGCACTTGCACTCATGGGTGTATACCTTGGGCAAAACAAAAAATGACAGAAAACAGGCACCCCAACGTTTACCACCTCTCTGTTAAAAAGGGCCTCCACTTGGATATAACCTAAATGTCCCTGGAAGGATAAAATTGATAAAAGAGATGGGGTACTTATGTAGAGTGGAATATTACTCATCCAGAAATCAATGAAATAAGGCCAGTTGGAACAACTCTGGAGGAGTTACATACGATCATTCTAAGTGACACATGTCAGAAAGAAAAAGACACATATCATAAGATGTCACTTAAAGGTGGAATCAAAAATGGCTACACATGAAATAAACTACAAAACAGAAACATAGTCAAATATGTAGAAAAGAGACATAAGGCTGCTAAATGGGAAAGGTGGGGAATGGTGAGGTATTATCCAGGAGGTTGAAATTAGCAAAGATACCATTCCAAATACCGAATTGAATAACTGGCAAGGCCTACACGGTACCTCAAAGAACTGCACTGAGTCCACTCAAGTCACTGGAAAATAATACATATGACTCGTAAGCATCTGAGAAAGAATTTATTGTTGTCTCACAGTACATGAATCAAGTGGATGTACAGCAGCAAAAAACAGAGCTTTGAAAATCAGCTGTAACCAATATAAAAATAAATTTAAAAATATTTATAAAAACGGTGAGAGAGACAAAAATTCTTACAACTTTTGTTGAAGGGCTACGATGTAACATGGATTGAACACATGTAGACCCACAGCAGGATGATATATAAGGCTGGAAGCTATGCACGCTAAGAGATGTTAGAGAGGCTGGGTGAGGAAATGCAGACCTTTTAAAGTAATACTGCCTGGTACCCATTCCATGGGTCCCAAATCGGCAGGTTCAAGGGAATCTTCTGACAGGGAAAACATGCCTGGGAAACCGAGATGAATATACACCGTGTGCTCAGGAGAGGTGTCTAAAATGCACCTCATTTTTGATCTCCTGGTGCTGGGGTTCACCATTCCAGCCACATTACTAACAATCTCCCCACTTGGAGAATCAGCACCTTTAACCTCCTGTTTCACACAGTTTGCAATTTTTGAAGAGGATAAATGGGATTGGAGGAACCAGTGAGAGATTAGCTGCAGGAGTTTTGACAGGCACATGTCACTCTAATATCGCTTTAGGAAGAAGAATTAACCAAAGGCTCAGCCTGCCTCCCCAGAACCAGAATAGGGCCGGAATCAATCCAAAGGTTTGGCGGCCAGCTCACAAAAAATGCGAGTTGCAAAATGGAGCTCAGGAGCAGACAATTCAAAGACCTGCAAAGATATAAATGATAACCAACGTCCAAAAATATATTCAGGTAAGGCAACGAAGAGGTTCTGAATGAGAGGCAGAATTACAGGAAACATTTTTCAAAAGGTAGATTGTACTCACATTTAAAGCATATGAAAAGCAGCAGAATTTCTAAAATGATGCAGTTGGGCAAAAGGGTGTATGCGTTTTTTTCGTGAATATCTTCAGGAAAAAAACACATACAGAGTTTTTGGCCAACCAAGCAAGAGGGAAATGCAAATCCGCACAATAAAGAAGTCTCAATTTCCACTGCTCAGAAAGGCCATCCAAAAAATGTGTACAAATCAAAAATGCAGGAGAGGCCATGGAAAACAGGGAGACTAGTCACGCTGATGGGTGGGGTATAAATATCCAAGAGCTACTCTGAAGAAGTGTATGCTGTTTCCTAAAACATCTAAAATACAAAGCCCCCGAGCAAAGGGGACTTCAACTCATGGACATATAACTTGGGAAGACTAAATATCAACAAGACACAGGCACCACAAAGTTTAGGGCTGCTCTGCATACAAGAACCTCAACTTCGGTACACCTAAAGTATCCCAGGAAAAAGAGAAATGCATAAAGAACTTGTGGTAATTTTGTACAACGGAATATCACTCAGACGTGAAATCAATGTCATAAGGCCAGTAGCAGCATAATGAGAGGATTTAGGTATGATGATTCTAAGGGAAATTAGTCACACAGAAAAAGAATCTTATCATAAGATATCCCTTAGAGAGTGAATGTCAACATCACAACACATGAACTGAATTAGGAAAGAGAGCAGCGTCTCACATTTAGAAAACACTCTTATGCCTCCTTAAGGGGAAAGGAGAGGTGGGGTGATGCATAAAACCAGAGTTTGATATTAGCACAGGTACCATTCCATAAACCAAATACAGAATAGACAAGACCTACACCTTCCTCAGTGAACGGGACTCAAAATCCCTATTCCCCACAGAGGAATATATCTGATTAGTAAGAATCTTAAAACCTATGTACTGATATGCCTCTGTAAGGGAAACAAGTGTGTCTAGACCGTCATAAACACGTCAGGGAAAATCAGCTCAACCCCATTATAAAAATGAATTTCAAAAACAAAACAAAAAACAGCGAAATTCTTACACAATTCCTTCAGGGGTTCTGATGAAACCTAGAATGACCCTATCTGCAAAGACAGCTGGATGAGACATAAGGCTGGACACTTGGGAGTGAGAGGACTGGTGAGATTGGGAGAGAAAATGCAGACCCTTTAAAGTAGTAATGCATGCCACCATTCCATGGGTCCCAAATTTCCAGGTAGAAGGGAATATCACTACAGTTATAACATGTATGGGAAACCTAGAGAATGGACACCCTGTGATGGCGAAAGGTTTCTGAAAGTCTCCTACTTTTTCCTCTCCTTGTGCTACAGTTTGCCATTCCAACTACTTTACTATCAATCTCCCAACTTAGGAGAGTCATCCCCTATAACCTCCTGGTTCGCACAGTTTGCTAATTGTGCAGAGGATGAAAGGGAAGAGGGAGAACCAATCAGAGAGTAGATGTAGGCCTTTGGACGGACACATGTCACTCTAAATTCCCATCAGGAAGAAGAATTAACCAAAGCCTCAGCCACCCACAGGGAACCAGTATAGCCACCCCTGGAACCAGTATAGGTCCTGAAGCAAAATTGTGGATTTGCGGTCAGCTCCCAAAAATGGGATTTGAAAATTGGAGCTCAGGGGCAAAGCAAATCAAAAATCTGCAGAGTTATAAAGGACTACTCTCTTCCAAAAATCTGTTGAGGGAAGGCAACAAAGCTGACTTGAAAATGAGGCGGAATTGCACAAAACATATATCAAGAGGTAAATTGGAATCGCCTTTAAAGCACAGGAAAGGCATCACAAGTTCGAGAATGATGCACTTGGCCAAAAACAGCATATGAATTTTCTCCTGAATATATTCAGGAGAAAAGGCATAGGCCATTTTTGGCCAATCAAGCAAGCACGCAATGCAAATCCACACTACAAAGAATTGTCACTTCCCACCGGTCAAAAAGGACATCCGAAAATCTGTAAAAACCAGAAAGGCAAGATAGAGATGACAAGGACATAAAGCAATATGATCCCAAGGGTCATGGAGGATTGTGATGACAAGCGCAAGGAGCATTGTGATGACAAGATTATGTATCATATTGCTGTCAAAGGCATTGTTATGACAAGGTTCATGGAGCACTGTGATGACAAGCGTCATGGAGCATTGTGATTACAGGGTTCATGGAGCATTGGGATGACAATGGCATGGAGCATTTTGATGACAAGATTCCCGGATCATTGTGTTGTCAGGGTTCATGGAGCGTTGTGATGACAGTGGTCATGGAGCATTGTTATGACAGAGGTGATGGACCATTGTGATGAGAACGTCATGGAGCATTGGGCTGAAAATGTTCATGGAGTATTGTGATGACAGGGGTCAAGGAGCATTGTGATGACAAGGTATTGGAGCATTGTGATGAGAAGACCATGGAGCCATGTGATGACAAGTCTCATGGAGCATTCTGATGAAAAGGGTCATGGAGCATTGTGATTACAGGGGTCTTGGAGCATTGTGATGACAAGGGCATGGAACATTGGGATGAGAATGTCATGGAGCGTTCTGATGACATGCATCATGGAGCTTTGTGATGACAAGGGCATGGAACATTGTGATTACAGGGCTCTTGGAGCATTATGATGACAAGGGCAGTGAACAATGGGATGAGAATGTCATGGAGCGTTCTGATGACATGCATCATGGAGCTTTGTGATGACAAGGGCATGGAGCATTGTGATTACAGGGGTCTTGGAGCACTGTGAGGGAAAGGGCATGTATCATTGTGATGAAAAAGGCATGGAGCCTTGTCATGACAGGGTTCAAGGAGCATACTGGTGACAAGTGTCAGGGACCATTGTGATGACAAGGGTATTGAGCACTGTGATGACAAATGTCATGGAGCATTGTGATTAGAAGACCATGGATACTTGTGATGACGAGCGTTATGGGGCGTTGTGATGATAGGTGTTACGGAATATTGTGATCACAAGGATTTGGAGCATTGTGATGACAGAGGTCATAGAGCATTTTGATTTCATTGTGATGACGATAGCATGAAGCATTATGATGATGCGCATTTGGTGCATTGTGATGACAGTGTTCATGGAGCATTGAGATGAAAAGGGGCATGGAGCATTATGATTACAGGAGTCTTGGATCATTGTGATGAAAAGGGCAAGGAACATTGGTCTGAAATGTTTCATGGATTATTGTGATGAGAGGGGGCAAGGAGCATTGTGATAACAATGGCACGGAACACTGTGATACATGGTTCATGGAGGATTGTAATCAGAAGCGCATGGAGCATTGTGAGAAGAATGGCATCGAGCATTGTGATGAAAAGCATCATGGATCCTGTGATGACAAAGGCTTGGAACAATGTGATGAGAGGTTTTTGGAGCATTGTGATGACAATGGCATGGAGCATTGTGATGCCAAGTGTCATGGAGTTTTGTGATGACAAAGGTCATGGAGCCTTTTGATGACAAGGGTGTGGTGCATTCTCTTGTGATGGGCAGGGAGCATTGTGATGAAAGGGTCATGGAGCAATGTGATGAAAAGTGTCATGGAACCTTTTGATGACGGCTAATGGAACATTGTGATGTCAGGAGTCATGGAACATTTTCATGACGGTGTTGTGTACCATTGTGATGACAGGGGAGTGGGTGTATTGTGATGACTAGTGAGGGAACATTTTGATATCATTCGTGAGAGAGCATTTTGATAAGAAGTGCATGGAGCATTGTGAGGACAAGTTTTATGGAGCATGGTTATGACAAGATTGTGGAGAACTGTGATGACAAGCACATGGTGCATTGTGATGACATGGGTCATGGAGCACTGGGCTGACAAAGGCATAGAGCAATGTGATGACAAGGGTCACCGAGCATTGAGATGGAAATTTCATGGAGCATTTTGGTGACAAAGGTCACAGAGCCTTGTGATGACGAGGGCATGGACCATTGTGATGACAAAGGTCATGAAGCATTGTGATGACTGGAGTCACGGAGCATTGTGATGACAGGGGTCATAGAGCTTTGTGATGAAAAGGCAATGAGCATTGTGATGACAGGGGCATGGAGCATTGTGATGAGAAGGTCATGGAGTATTTTGAAGACAGTTCTCAGGGAGCATTGTGATGACATATGCCATGGTCCATTGCGATGACAATGGAATGGAATATTGTGATGCCAAGTGTCATGGAGGATTGTGATGACAAATGTAATGGAGCATTTTGATGACAAGGGCTTGGAGCATTGTGATGACAATGGACATGGAGCATTGTGATGACAAGGGCATGGAGCATTGTGATGACAAGGGCCATTGAGAATTTTGATGACAATTTCATGAAGCATTGTGATGACAAGCACATGGAGCTTCCTATGACAGGGGTGATGGAGCATTGTGATGACAAGTGCATAGAGAATTGTGATGACAAATCATGTAACACGGTGATGAGAAGTGTCATGGAGCATAGTGATGCCAAGAACGAGGAGAATTGTGATGACAGGGGACATGGAGCATTGTGATGACCAGGGCATGGAGCATTGTGATGGCAAGACCGTGGAGCTTTGTGATGAGAAGACCATGGATAATTGTGATGATGAGCGTCATGGAGCACTGTAATGACAAGGGGAATGGAGCATTGTGATGAGAGTGGCCATGGAGCATTGTGATGACAAGGGTCATGGAGCATTTTGATGACAAGGGCGTGGAGCATTGTGATGAGAAGACCATGGATAATTGTGATGACGAGCGTCATGGAGCACAGTAATGACAAGGGGTATGGAGCATTGTGATGACAGTGGCCATGGAGCATTTTGATGACAAGTGTCATGGAGCATTCTGATGACAAGCTTGTGGAGTATTGTGATTAAAATGGCATGGAGCATTGTGATGAAAAGGGCATGGAGCATTGTGATAAAAAAGGCATGAAGCCATTTCATGACAGGTTTCAAGGAGCATACTGACGACAAGTGTCAGGGAACATTGTGATGACAAGTGTATTGAGAATGGTGACGAAAAAATCATGGAGCATTTTGACGAAAAGGGCATGGAGTATTGTGATGACAGGCATCATGGAGCGTTGTGATGACAAGTGTTATGGAACATTGTGATCACAAGTGTTTGGAGCATTGTGATGATAGAAGTCATGGATCATTTTGTTTTCAAGGAGCATGGAGCATTGGGATGACAAGGGCATGAAGCAATGTGATCCCAAGGTTCATGGAGGATTGTGATGACAATGGTAATGGAGTATTGTGATGACAAGCAAATGGAGCATTGTGATGACAAGGTCATGTAGCATTTTGCTGACACAGGCATGGAGCATTGTGATGATAAGGGTCATGGAGCACTGTGATGAGAAGCATCACGGATCATTGTGATTACAGGGGTCATGGAGCATAGGGATGGCAAGGCCATGGATCATTGTGATGACAAGTGTCATGGAGCATTGGGCTGAAAATGTTCATGGAGCATTGTGATGATTAGGGAATGGTGCATTGTGATGACAAGAGTCCCGGATCACTGTGTTGTCAGGGGTCATGGAGCGTTGTGATGACAGTGGTCATGGAGCATTGTGATGATAAGGATCATGAAGCATTGTGATGAGAAGTTCCTGGAGAATTGGACTGAAAATGTTCAGGAAGTATTGTGAGGACAGGGGTCATGGAGCATTGTGATGACAAGGGAATGGAGCACTGTGATGAAAAGTTCCTGGAGCATTGTGATGAGGAGACCATGGAGCCTTGTAATAACAAGTCTCATGGAGCATTCTGATGAAAAGGGGCATGGAGTATTGTGATTACAGGGGTCTTGGAGCATTGTGATGACAAGGGCAAGGAGCACTGTGATTACTGGTGTCTTGGAGCATTGTGATGAAATTGGCAAGGATCATTGTTATGAAAATGGTATGGAGCCTTGTCATGACAGGGTTCCAGGAGCATACTGATGACAAGTGTCAGGGAGCATTGCGATGACAAGTTTATAGAGCATTGTGATGACAAAGGTCATGGAGCACTGTGATGAGAAGAGCATGGATAATTGTGATGATGAGCGTCATGGGGCGTTTTGATGATAAGTGTTATAGAACATTGTGATCACAAGGATTTGGAGCATTGTGATGAGACAGATGATCGAATATTTTTATTTCATAGTGAAGATAAGAGCCTGAAGCATTATGATGATGGGCATGGTGCATTTTGATGACAGGGTTCATGAAGCATTGAGATGCAAAGGGGCAAGGAGCATTGTGATTAGAGGGTTCATGGAGCATTGTGATGACAATGGCATGGGGCATTGGGATGCCAAGGGTCATGGAGCTTTGTGATGACAAAGGTCATGGAGCAATTTGATGACAAGGGGTGGTGCAATGTGATGAGAAGGGCAGGGAGCAGTGTGATGACAGGGTCATAGAGCAATTTGATGAATAGCGTCATGGAATATTTTGATGACAGGGGATATGGAACATTGTGATGTCAGTGGTCATCGAACTTTGTGATGATAAGTGCATGTAGCATTGCAAAGACAGGAGTCATGAAACATTGTGATGACAGTGGTGAGGGAGTATTGTGATGAATAGTGATGTAACATTGTGATATCTGTGGTGAGAGAGCATTTTGATGAGAAGTGCATGGAGAATTGTGATGACAAGTTTTATGGAGCATTGTCGT